>NC_134878.1:21991701-21999201 GCF_041734735.1 Babylonia areolata | reverse complement strand
CTGGTGGGTAAAGGGTGGAGATTTTTATGACCTCCCACATCAACATATGTACAGACCTGCCAGTGCCTGAACCCCTTTCGTGTGTATACGCAAGCAGAAGGTCAAATACGTACGTTAAAGATCCTGTATTCCATGTCAGCGTTCGGTTGGTTATGGAACCAAGAACATACCCAGCATGCACACCCCGAAAACGGAGTATGGCTGCCTACATACAGAGAAATCTGTTGTGATAAAAAGAAATACAAAATACAAATACAAATACATGGCGGGTTAAAAACGGTCATACACGTAAAAGCCCACTCGCGTATATACGAGTGAACGTGGGAGTTGCAGCCCACGAACGCAGAAGAAGAAGAAGTTTGCTCGAAATATTACGGTAAGTCTGCCCCAGATCTGTCTTTTTATATATCTTTTTTTTTTTTTTCATTATTTACTTTATCTGTAACCAGTTGAGTGCCCATAAGACGTCAGCTGACGTCATGTGTTACCACAGTGCCCATAAGACGTTCACTGACGTCCTGCATGTATTTCGATTTTTCCTTCTTCAGAGTTTGGTACAACGAACAAAAAGGGACTCTGAATGGTTAGTTTAATGCAGTCTACCTCTTCTGGTAATTATCATATTAGAGACAGCATTAGTATTTTCTTTTCTCGTTGGAGAGCTTTTCGTGAGTCTCCAGTGACCAGTCCAGGATGTCAGTCTGCTCCTACATCTATAGCTTCACGTGATGTTTCTTTTAAAATATATTCTTGTTCTTTATATTTTGCGGGTGATCTGGGGTGTGTGTGTGTGTGTGTGTGTGTGTGTGTGTGCGTGAGTGCGTGTTCTTTGGAAAGGAACACTTCTGACAGCAATTGCTGGACTCCGTAGTTACGTTCCAACAGTGAAAACTGCAGCTTAGCCAATTAAAAAAAAAGAAAAAGAAATCTTCCCAAAATAAGAAGTCTGATTTAAAATATTTGCTAGCTTTATTACGTCGTAAACGAAGCAGAATTCCTTGAAATTATGTTTGACGGAGAACTCAGCGCTTCGATTCAAAGGTTACTTGAAACTAATTGTGTCCTCAAATATAACACATCAGGGATTGACTGCGAAGGTATCCTTGATCTTTTGAATTGGTTGCGGTTGAATGTTGAAGATACCGTCAACTTCTTGCGTTATTTTGACCTTGTGTTTGGATGCTACGGTGTTGTTTAGTATACTGATGAGGAATTATACTAACATTACCCCCTAAAAAAAACCAGTTGGTGGTGCTAAGATGTTTGGTAATACACCACACCCTCCCACTTCTCTCTCAAAGCATGACCAAGTTGCTGGTTTTATGCGTAGATCAGGTATCTGCCTCCTCTCTCTCTCTGTCTCTTTGTCTCTGTCTCTGTCTGTGTATCTCTCTCCCTCCCTCCCTCCCTCTCTCTCTTTTACAGCAGTGGATCATTCCTCACGCTTTGACATCTGAAACAGAAACTTGACATGATTTTACCATCCTACCACGAGGAGTTTGCATTTCCTTTAGTACCGCGCGCGCATCGATATTTTGGTGAGCAGATCTGAAGCGGCGCCCCAATGACTCTTCACAGAGCTACAGAAGAAGGAGGAGAAGAAGAGGGCATCGATACTCTCGGCGTTTGACGGCCTACGCTCCTTCATTACGCGGGCGGTGGTCGTGCGCAAATCCGACAGTTACTGCAAACTATTCAGAAGCATAGAGAGAAGGTCAAATCTCCAGCCAGGCCGTTGTAGACTATTGCGCAGTTAGCAGGTAAAGGTAAAGGATATGGTTCTGCCAAGCAGCTTAAGGGGCGGTATTGCGTATTGGGTTAACCATCTGACTGCTAAACCTTGGTGAAATGAAATCAATGTGGCACGAACTTGTTAACCCTTTGATTGCTGAACTTTGGCGAAATGAAATCAATGTGGCACGAGTTTATAGTGCCCGAGCCTCTTCTAGTGAACCTTGAAGGTGTGCACTTGATTTAGCTGAAAGAAAGTAATGCAGTCCCAAGAGGGAAGAGGAGTCCCAAATTCAGAATGGTGACAGACTTTCTGACCGGTAAGCTCTGTGTCCAAATAAAGAACGATTGCATGATTATATTATATCCTGACCTGTAATCACAGTGAGATGACAGCCCTTCACTGACAAGCACCCTCGTCAGTCAGCAGCAGTCAACGGGTTAAACTATGGAGGCGGCAGCGTGTTTGTGGGGGCAATGCTGTGTCTGTTTTCTTCGTATGAAAAACACCGAACTATGGCAAAGATTCATGGGCTTCAGGCTGTAAATGTGTGTTCTTTTAGAGTGGGGGAAAAAGATCGCTAACGCTTGGTTGTTCTGTTCCTGTATCTGTCTGTCTGTCTGTCTGTGCAGAAAGAAAGAGGTTGTAGTTTTCTTTTTTTCCGCAGACAGAAAACATTACCAACCAACCAACCAGCCAACCAACCAAGCAACTAACTATAAAACTATAGTTATAGAATGGTGGCACAGTTCTGAGGCGATCCGATTATTTTATTTTTATTTCACTACTAACTAACTAACTAACTAACTAACTAGCGATTGGATTGGGTTTTTTTTAAAATTATTATTTCACTACTAACTAACTAACTAACTAACTAACTAACTAACTAACTAACTATAGTGATAGAGTGGTGACACAGTTCTGAGGCGATCCGATTCTTCTTTTTTATTTTTTATTTTTTTATATACTTCACTACTAACTCTAACTAACTAACTATAGTGATAGATTGGTTACACAGTTCTAAGGTGATCCGATTATTCTTTTTTTTAATTTTTTTTTTTACTTCACTACTAAGTGACTAACTGGCGATCCGATCATTTTGTTTTTATTTCACTACAAACTAACTAACTAATTACAGTTATGGAACGATGACACAGTTCTGAGGCAATCCGATTATTTTATTTTTATTTCACTACTAACTAACTAACCAATTAACCAATTAACCAACAAACTAACTAACTAACTAACTAAATAGCGATCGGATTATTTAACTTTTATTTCACTACTAACTAACTGGCGATCCGATTATTTTATTTTTATTTCATTACTAACTAACGATCGGAATATTTTATTTTTATTTCACTACTAACTGGCGATCCGATTATTTTATTTTTATTTCACCACTAACGAACTAACTAACTAACTAGCTAGCTAACTAGCTAGCTAACTAGCTAGCTAACTATAGTGTTAGAATGGTGACACAGTTCTGAGGCGATCCGATTATTTTATTTTTATTTCACCACTAACGAACTAACTAACTAACTAGCTAAGTAGCTAGCTAACTAGCTAGCTAACTAGCTAGCTAACTATAGTGATAGAATGGTGACACATTTCTGAGGCGATCCGATTATTGTATTTTTATTTCACTACTAACTAACTAACTCTAACCATAGTGATAGAGTGGTGACAGTTCTGAGGCGACCCGATTATTTTATATTATTTATTTTTTTTTTTTTAATTTTTACTTTGTTTTGTTTAAATTTGTTTTTACCTGACTATTTCATTTTGTAAAAGAAAAGAAAAAGGTTTCAGTTCATGAGGGATGCGAGTTCGTGGAGAGCAGGGACATTTACTTTGTGTTTTTGTGTGTGTGTGTGTGTGTGTTTTGTTGTTGTTGTTTTTTTTGTATTGCGAGGTTCCGTGACTCCGGATTTTTTTGTTTGTTGGTGGGTTTTTTTTTGGTTTTTTTTTTTGCTGTATGTTTTGTTTATTTCCCCCCTTTAATTTAATTGTGGATAGGGATGGTTACTTCCGTTTGTTTGAGCTCTTGTTTCTTTGATGGTACTTTTTTCTGGTTTTTCTTGTGACGAGTTCCTCTTTCTGTTTTGTTGTTGTTGTTGTTGTTTTTGTTTAAAATTAATTTTTTTCTTTCTTTTTTTCTGTCTGTCTTTCATTTCTTTTGTCTGTCTTTTTGTTCTTTCTTTCGTTCCTTTCTTTGTGTCTGTATTTCTGTCTATATAGTCTTTCTTTTATCCTTTTCTTTCCTTCTTTCTTTCTTTGCTTTCTTTCTGTCTGTCTTTCTATCTGTCTTGTCTTTCTTTTTTCCTTTTCTTTCTTTCCTCTCTTTCTGTCTGTCTTTCTATCAGTCTGTCTTTCTTTTATCATTTTCTTTCTTTTTTCTTTCTTTCTTTCTTTCTTTCTGTCTGTATTTCTATCTACCTGTCTTTTTCCCTTTTTCTTTCTTTCTTTCTTTCTTTCTTTCTTTCTGTCTGTCTGTCTTTCTATCAGTCTGTCTTTCTTTTATCATTTTCTTTCTTTTTTCTTTCTTTCTTTCTGTCTGTATATACATATATAGATATATATATATATATATATATATATATATATATATATATATACATATATATTGATATATATATGTATATATATATATATATATATATATATATATATATATATACCTTCTTTTTTTTTTTCTCTCTTTTTTTTTCTTTTTTTTTTTTTTCTCAAGGCCTGACTAAGCGCGTTGGGTTACGCTGCTGGTCAGGCATCTGCTTGGCAGATGTGGTGTAGCGTATATGGATTTGTCCGAACGCAGTGACGCCTCCTTGAGCTACTGATACTGATACTGATACTGTCTGTCTTTCTATCAGTCTGTCTTTCTTTTATCCTTTTCTTTCTTTTTTCCCCTTTTCTTTCTTTTTTTTGTGTGTCTGTCTGTCTGTATTTCTTTCTATCTGTCTGTCTTTTTTCCTTTCCTTTCTTTCTGTCTGTCTGTCTGTATTTCTTTCTATCTGTCTGTCTTTCTTTCTGTCTGTCTGTCTGTCTGTATTTCTTTCTACCTATCTTTCTTTCTGTCTGTCTGTCTGTCTGTCTTTCTATCTATCTGTCTATCTATCTATCTATCTTTCTTTCTTTCTGTGTCTGAATTTCTATCTCTCTTTCTTTTTTCTTTTTCTTTCTTTCCCTCTCTCTGTCTGTATTTCTGTCTTTCTTTTTTCCCTTTCCTTTTCTTTTCTTTCTTTCTTTCGTTCTCTTTCTTTTCCTCCTTTCTATTTTCCCTTCATTTCCTTCCTTCCTTTATTTTCTTAACATTTCTTTTCCTTTTTTGGGGGGGTTTACTTGTCTTTTGCTGTTCTCTGTTTTTCTTTCTTTCTTTGCTGTTATTTCTTTTTTTCTATCTTTTTTTCTTTTCTTTTCTTTTTTTCCGTCCCTTCTTTAAACTCTTGTAGTTTTCCTTGTTTGCTTTTCTTCTTTCTTTTTCTTTAAAAAAATCACCTTCTTTCTTTTTATATTTAATTTTATTTTATTTCTTCCTGTCTCTCTTTTCTTTTCTTTCTTTCTGTCTCCCCCTTTTCTTTCTTTCCATTTACTTTGCACTTTCTTGTCTCTTTCTTTTGTTTCCTGTGGGTTTTTTTTCCCCTCTCATTCTTTTTCTTGTGATTTGAATTAATCTTTCTTTCTTTGGTTTCGTTATTTCTTACTTTTTCCACTGTTTTTTTTTTCTTTTCTTTTTTTTTTTTACCTTGCGCGCTCAACCGTTTTTTTTTTCTTCCCTTTACTATTTTTTTTCCATCATCTGTTCTCTTTTTTTCTTTCCTTGTTTTTTTTTTTTTTTTTGCTTGTTTGTTTTCTTTTGTTTAAGAAGTTTATTGCAAACATGTTTATCGAGTGACGATTTCCACGTGCTTGTGTGGATTTCCGCTTCGTGTGTGTGTGTGTGTGTGTGTGTGTGGAGGGGGTGGCGGTAGGGGGTGGATAGCAAAGCGATGGATGGATGGATGTAGGGGAGAGAGAAGGTGCAGAGAAGGGATAGAGAGAGAGAGGGAACGGGCAGAGAAAGGGAGTGAGGGCGGGAGAAAGAGAGAGGGGAGGGAGCATTGTAATTATGACAAAAAACACAACACACACGTACATAATTATCATGCAAAAAACACATATGTACACATCACACAGAAAACACACACCTGCATACCAGACACAAAACATACACGACCCTTAAAAAAAAAAAAAATCCATTCACCATCCATTCTTACGCTCAAGCACGGACGCGCGTATAATTATGTTGCCTGTAAAAGATGCACGTGTGTCGCATTTCAGTGCTTCCCTCCAGGAAGCCACGTGACATAATCTTCTTTGCCCTGCCTTGCCCTTGCCCTTGCCCCTGCCCTGCCCTGCCTTGCCTTGCTCTGACTTGCCTCGTCTTGCCTTGCCCTGCCTTGTCTTGCCCTTGCCCTGCCCTGTCCTGCCTTGCTCTGGCTTGCCTCGCCTTGCCTTGCCCTGCCTTGTCTTGCCTTGCCTTGCCCTGCCTTGTCTTGCCCTTGCCCTGCCTTGTCTTGCCCTGCCTTGCTCTGACTTGCCTTGCCCTGCCCTGCCCTGCCCTGCCTTGCCTTGCCTTGCCCTTGCCCTGCCCTGCCCATTTTGTTTGTATGGATACTTATACAGCGCCTATCCTCGGTCGGAGACCAAGCTCTAAGCGCTTTACAAACACGGGGTCATTCACACAACAGGCTGCCTACCTGGGTAGAGTCGACTGACAGCTGCATTGGGCGCTCGTCATTCGTTTCCTGTGTCATTCAATAAGCATTCAGGCACGCACACATACTCTCAGAAAGGCATGTGATACTTTACGTGTTTGACCATTTTGTTTATTTACCCCGCCAAGTAGACAGCCATTCTCCGTTTTCGGGGGTGTGCATGCTGGGTGTGTTCTTGTTTCCACAACCCACCGAACGCTGACATGAATCACATGATCTTTTATGTGCGTATTTCATCATCTGCTTGTGTATACACACGAAGGGGGGGGGGGGGGGGGGGTTCAGACGCTAGCAGTTCTGCACATATGTTGACTTGGGAGATCGTAAAACATCTCCACCCTTTACCCACCAGGCGCCGTTACCGAGATTCGAACTCGGGACCCTCCTACGCTTTAGCCATTCGGCTATTGTGCCATGCCTTGGCAGGGTGAAGGTGATGGGGGTGGGGTGGTGACCGTGAACGCTGTTGGCTCTGGCCCGCTGATCTGCCGTCATCATTGACAGGGCGCCAAGCTTCTTTGATCTTGACCCCACCGTTTCCACCCACCCCCCCCACCACCACCCGCCCCCTGCCCCTGACACACCACCGCCCCCCCCCCCCCCTCTCTCTCTCTCTTCCCCCTTCCTAGTCCCATACCTCTGTCTTCTCCAGCACTCCACATTCTTCTCTTGAACTTACCGTGGTCTCTTTATTTGTAGCTCTGTCTTTGTCTGGTTGTCACTCTCTCTGTCTGTCTTACTATCTCTGTCTCTGTGTCTGTGTCTCTCTACGCCCCGGTCTCTGCCCACCCTCTCTCCCTCCCCGTCTCTCTCTCTCTCAGTCTCTGTCTCCCTCCTTCTCCTCTCTCTCTCTCTCTCCCCCTCTCTCTCCTCTCCCCCTCTCTTTCTCCTCTCCCCCCACTCTCTCTTTCTCCTCTCCCCCCACTCTCTCCCTCTTTGTCTCTCTCTCTCACTCGCTCACTCACTTCCCGTTTCTCTGTCTGTCTGTCTGTCTGTCTCACTCTCCGTCTC
>NC_134878.1:21971701-21981701 GCF_041734735.1 Babylonia areolata | reverse complement strand
GTTCTTCTTCTTCTTCTCCGCAAAGCAGTAGCAATGCCTGTGTTCCAAAACGACATTGATGCGGATCGACCCAGCGTGACATTCGCCAGTGTTTCTTCCGCCAGAGACAGAGAGAGACAGAGACAGAGAGAGAGAGAGAGAGAGAGAGAGAGAGAGAGAGAGAGACGTGAATGTCATGCCATGCCATGCCATGCCATGCCATCCAACTTCCATCGTCTTTCTCTGTGACCTCCATCCTTCTCCCACGCTTTTCGATGTCTTCGTTTTCATTTCGTTTTCTTCGTCTTCTTCTTCTTCTTCTTCGCTTGCATGTGACCTGCACTGAACGAGTCCTACCCAAACTGAAAGAGTGGTTAAAAAAAAGGTTGTTCCTTAGCCTTTTATGGCTATCAGGGCAGTGAATTCATATCCGTTGTCTTGCTTGGGCTCGGCGTTGTAAGAAGGCGGGGAACCCAATAACAGTAACTGATAACCCGGTGTATAATCAAATAATCAGATGTATGACTGGAAATGAATGCCAGAGTGTATGTGCGTGGAATGTGACATCTTAACTCAAAATACTGTAAATTACACACTGCTATTATATGTCTGTGTCAACTTTTAGTATACTGTTCTGTCTGAACTGTGATTATTACTGCATGGCTGTGATAGTGTATGTAGGGTTTACTCTAAATTACTTTTTAAGGGTTTCTGTTGTTGTTGTTGTCTACTGTGATTATTGATTGTAATGATGGTTTGCCCTAGGTTTACATCCTAATATGTTGAATGACTGTGATTTTCTTGTGTTGTTTTTCTGTTTTACACCACATGTGAATTTCTCTTGTTGAGATAATAGAGTATTCTGTATTCTGTAATCCTGTCTTTCCGCTGTTAATGACTTCCCCATAGACACAACACCATGCCTTCTTCTTCTTCTTCGTTCGTGGGCTGCAACTCCCACGTTCACTTGTATGCACACGAGTGGGCTTTTACGTGTATGACCGTTTTTACCCCGCCATGTAGGCAGCCATACTCCGTTTTCGGGGGTAACACCATGCCGAAAAGGGGGCTCGAACCGTATGCGTCAGTTGTGTGTTCGTTCTTTAGTTTAACGTCTTATCACTGTAAGTGATATTAGACGAGGGTAGGAAAAAAATCGAGTGGGTGGAGAGGGCGGGGAAATTACTGTGTACGAAAGTGTGTGTGTGTGTGTGTGTGTGTGTGTGTGTGTGTGTGTGTGTGTTACATATAAAAAATGATTGATTTAAGTTTTGTTTTAAAAAAAAAAGCATAACAGTATAACACATTTCTAATGAAAAACTAACAACTATGACAGTGAACCAACTAGACTATTTAACAAGGAGTTGAAAAAGTCACACATTAGCAATGGACTGCTGAAGATCGTCAAGACTGAAGATGATTTCAGTTCACGGATGTGAGACTTTAACATATCACAAATTGGTATATGATCGGCTGTTATGTGAGCACCACAGATGCAAGAAACATTACTGACATATTTTGTCTTAAAACAATTAATTTTCCATCTGCAGATTAGAGAAATGATTTGCCTTTTATGAAAATCCTTATGGTAATGTTTTCCCATGAAACTATACATTTTCTGTATATTCTTATGTAACTCCGAGTTACCGGTGTGTTTTTCTTCAAGCCGAAATTTTGACCATTGTACTTTTTCTACCATGGTGTAACATTCCTGTAGTGAAAGCGAAATATTTAAATCTAACTCCTTCATGGAACTTCTAGCTCCTTTTTTTTTTTTTTTTTTTTTTTTTTTTTTTGTTGCGAAAATGTCAACTTATTCTTTATAGTAAAAACCGCAATGAGAAGGAATCCAGCAAAAGGTTATGTGAGAGCCTCTTTGTAAGAGTTCGTGAATCAAATGGTTGATTTCAATAATGAGTTCATACCTAACCGTTTCTTTTATAAGTTCGATAGCGTGAAGAACTGATTTAGAATCAACACAAAACAGACTCTGAAATATAGTTTTCGGAAAGGATATCATGAAGAAATTTAACGCCATTAGAATTGCTATGAGTTCAGCTGTGAAGATGGACTTATTCTCTCCCGGATGAAATGAGTTTTGAAAGTTAAGGTCTGGAATAACGAAAGCAGCACCAGCTCGCTCTATCATTTACAACAAAGCCGTCTGTAAATATATTTAGATGATTAAGGTATTTCTCTTCCAAATGGATTCGTACATGCGATGTAAGTAAATTTATGTTGTCATCTTTGGTCAGATCAGTATGATCGATATCAAATTGCGCTCTTTGAAGTTCCCATACAGGTGTAGGTGATATCACAGACCTTTTAGCAAAATGTGGGGTTTTATTCACGCTGGAATTTGTCAAAATATTTGACGTGTATGTTCCCAGTGTGGTATGAGAGGATATAGATCTAGCTCTCTTTGGAAAATCGCGGCCGGATTTGAGAGTTATTTCTGATTCCAAATTATTTTCATCCGTTAAACTTCTCAAGACAAATTTGCTACACGCAAGTTCCCATTGATCCTCTAATGGTAAGACTCCCGCTGCACTGTACGTTTTCTTACTGGAAGCATGGACTGGTAAGCCAAGTGCCAGTTTATATGCTCTGCAGTCTATGCTTTGAATTTTTTTCAATAAATATTTCGGTGCACTGAAGTATACTTCTTGTGCATATTTGACCGAACAAGTGATGTGCAAAGGTGTAGTAGCGTGAATATGTCCTGGCTCCATGGTTGTTTGCATACTATTTTCAAGAAGGTGTGTGTGTGTGTGTGTGTGTGTGTGTGTGTGTGTGTGTGTGTGTGTGTGTGTGTGTGTGTGTGTGTGTGTGTGTGTGTGTGTGTGTGTGTGTGTGTGTCTGTGTGTGTCTGTGTGTGTGTCTGTGTGTGTGTGTCTGTGTCGGGGCTCGTGTACGTTTATGTGTATTTGTTTGTGCTTCATATCTGTGACACTGCATGTTTGTTGCATATCTGTTATGCACGTGTGTGTACGTGTGTGTGTGTGTGTGTGTGTGTGTGTGTGTGTGTGTGTGTGTGTGTGTGTGTGTGTGTGTGTGTGTTTTACATTTATTTGCTTATTTTTTTTATTATCTGTTATCATTATTTTATTTATTTATCTATTTATTTGTTTATCTATTTATTATTATTATTATTATTATTATCATTATTATTATTATTATTCTTTCTTTCTTCCTTTCTTTCTATATTTATTGATTAATTTAGTTATTCATTTACCTCTTTTTTTCTTTTTCTTTTTTCGGTTGGGTTACACTGCTGGTCAGGAATCTGCTTAGCAGACGTGGTGTAGCGTATATGGATTTGTCCGAACGCAGTGACGCCTCCTTGAGCTACAAATACTGATACTGATACTCAGTTATTCAAGGAGGCGTCACTGCGTTCGGACAAATCCATTATACGCTACACCACATCTGCTAAGCAGACGCCTGACCAGCAGCGTAACCCAGCGCGCTTGCAGGTGTGTAGTAGTAAGAGGTGTGTGGGTGGTGAGGACAGACAGGTGAGGTGGTGACGCTGGGTGTTGCTCCGTGTTGCAGGGCCGGGACAGATGACGCTGCCCCGCCAGGCAGAGCCCAGCGTGCTGGACGCCTACGGACACAGGACGCTGTCGGGCCGGGCCTCCCCGGGGACCTCCAGGAGGGGGGTGTCCACGGGAACCCAGACACCGGCCGGCGTGCAGTCGGCGCCCCGCCTGGTCCGCAAGTCGAGCACGGAGAGCCCCTACCTGTACCGGCAGTTCACGCTGGATGACGGCCTGGAGGCGGCCAAGGAGCAGCAGCAACAACAGCAGCAGCAGCGGGTGTTGTCCACCAGCCTACCCCTGTCAGCAGGGAGTGGTGGGGGAGCAGGAGGGGGAGGAGCAGGAGCAGGAGTAGGAGGGGCGGTGGGGGGAGTGGTGACCTCTGGAGGGACGGGTCAGCGCCAAGGACTCATATCCGGGGGTCTCCCCCTCTCTACCTCACACGGCACGGTGCCGACGGCGGCTGCAGCAGCGGCAGCGGAGCGGAGCAAACAGCTGGCGGAGTCCGCGTCGCGCTCCGCGGTACGGCTCCGGGACCTGCACTTCTCCCGCAAGCCGCTGCACATCCCCTACAGCGAGTTCGAGCCCTACAAGGCGGACATCCACAAGCGGGTGGAGATGAGCCGGGCCTGCGGCCTGGACGGCATGCTCAACATCCACATCATGTCGGGCCAGGGCCTCAAGTCGTCCAAGACGTCCCTGAGGGACCTGTACTGTGTGGTGGCCGTGGACTCGCTCAACAAAGCGCGCACAATGATTCGCACTGGTGCTATCAACTTCGACTGGGACGAGGCCTTCGACGTGGACCTGGAGGACTCCAAGGAGGTGTCGTTCCTCATCTACCACTGGGACCCCAGCTACAAACACCGCCTCTGCTTCCACGGCTCCGTGCTGCTTCCGGGCTACGTCAGCAGCGGGCAGCGGCGCTACGTGGCCATCAAGATGGAGCCCAAGGGCATCCTGTTCGTCACGCTGCTCTACAAGGAGCCCGCCCTGTCCCTGCAGCGCCTGCCCTCCGTGCGCAAGAACGCGCTCTTCGGGGTAGACCTGGAGACCGTCATCAAGCGGGAGAACTCGGGCTTCAACGTGCCGCTGCTGGTGAAGAAGTGCGTGGAGGAGGTGGAGGCGCGGGGTCTGGAGACGGTTGGCATCTACCGCCTGTGCGGGTCTGCCCGCAGGAAGATCATGCTGAGGGAGGCCTTCGAGAAGAACGCGGCCGCCGTGGACCTGTCCCCCGAGAACGTGTCGGACATACACGTGGTCACTGGTGAGTTTTCTGTCATCGTGTTTGATATACACGTGGTCACTGGTGAGTTTTCTGTCATCGTGTTTGATATACACGTGGTCACTGGTGAGTTTTCTGTCATCGTGTTTGATATACACGTGGTCACTGGTGAGTTTTCTGTCATCGCGTTTGACATACACGTGGTCACTGGTGAGTTTTCTGTCATCGCGTTTGACATACACGTGGTCACTGGTGAGTTTTCTGTCATCGCGTTTGACATACACGTGGTCACTGGTGAGTTTTCTGTCATCGTGTTTGATATACACGTGGTCACTGGTGAGTTTTCTGTCATCGTGTTTGATATACACGTGGTCACTGGTGAGTCGTTTGGTCATCGTGTTTAATATACACGTGGTCACCGGTGAGTCGTTTGGTCATCGTGTTTAATATACACGTGGTCACCGGTGAGTCGTTTGGTCATCGTGTTTAATATACACGTGGTCACTGGTGAGTTTTCTGTCATCGTGTTTGATATACACGTGGTCACTGGTGAGTCGTTTGGTCATCGTGTTTAATATACACGTGGTCACCGGTGAGTTTAATGTCCTCTGAGCACGTGTTTGATATAGACATGGTCACCAGTGAGTGTTTTTGTCCCCCCCTATGAACATGTCTGATACAACACAAATGGTCAATGGTAACTCTTGGGAGGCGGAAGCGCCCACCCTCCTCACCGTGACAGTCTGACTATTCCCCCTTGCTTATTTATCAGATGTACCCACCCTTCTTGTCTTCCCCAAGCTCTCTCTCTCTCTCTCTCTCTCTCTCTCTCTCTCTCTCTCTCTCTCTCTCTCTCACACACACACACACACACACACACACACACACACACACACACACACACACACACACACACACACACTTCTCTTCTCAATCCTCTATATGTTTAAAGGCATCAGGCTCAGAACCAAAATCAAAACCTTCAGAGCTGTTGTGCTGGCCACCTTGCTGTACTGCTGTGAAACATGGACGACGTATCGCCGTCACATTCAACAACTTGAGCAGTTTCACCAGAGATGCCTACGAAAGATCCTCGGCATAAAGTGGCAAGACAAGGTCTCCAACCTCCAGGTCCTAGAGAGGAGCGGCCTGCACAGCATCGAAAGCCTGCTGATCAAGTGCCAGCTACGCTGGCCAGGACACGTTGTCCGCATGACAGACAGCAGGATCCCGAAGATGATCTTGTATGGCCAGCTGAAGGAACGCCACCGCAAACTTGGAAGACCTGCAAGCGCTTCAAGGACACCTTGAAGACAAACATCAAAGCGTGTGACATTGACATCACTTCCTGGGTAACTGACGTCCTTGACCGCTCTCGCTGGAGGATGCTGTGCTCTAGTGGCATAAAGACGTTTGAAAACAAGAGAACGCTGGCCATTAAGGAGAAGCGTGAGCGAAGGAAGCAGGGCTCAAGTTCTGGAGATGTTTTCCCTTGCAACACCTGTGGGAAGTGCTGCGCGTCCAGAATCGGCCTCTTCTCCCATAAAATTATGAGGACACACACCGACAGATAAGCCTGCCTGCCTACTTATGCGTCGGTCCGACGGGAGACTCCATCATCAATATGTTTTTATTTTAGGGCCGCCCGCACCCTTAAACTGTCCTCTCTAAATTTCAGGTAGTGTTTGTTCTTTGCCATTTTCACTAAGATTATTTACTCCCCCCCTCACCTCCCCTCCCCCACCCCCACCCGCCTCATAACGAGTAAAGTCGGCCGCCGACATTCGAGAAGTCGACACAGAAGAGACAGCAGATGCGAAGCAGGCGGTAAACAAGTCGCGTTTCTCCTGACAATGAAGTCTGCTTTGCTGAGATTGGTGGTGGGTTCCGCTGTATGTATGAATGTATGTATGTATATATATATATATGTAGGTTATCGACGTCTTCCCCACAGCAGCATTGCTTGCCACGCTGCCAGAGACCAGGTTATAGCGTTAGCTAGCAGGCGACGGATGGGGAGGAACCAAACAGCGTCATCATTATCATCACCAGGAAGTGCTTAGCTTGCAACTGATTGCACGACCATTTTTGGAGCACGTGCGGCATGAGGTGTTCTTTTTTTTGTTTTGTTTTTTTTTGGGGGGGGGGAGGGGGAGAGTAGAGGGGGCAGGATGGGGGGTTGGGGAGGGGGGGAGGGTGAGCCGCTGGCCGAATCGTCGTGTGCGGCACCTTGTGTGGTGGTGATACACTGCCAGAGTTTGCTGCTAACTGCACTTCCACTTCAATAATGATGTCACGATGCAGGGGTTTTTGTCTGCCTTTGAGGTGAAGAGGGGACTTTAGTCTTGGGAAGAGGACCGGCAGTGGTGTGTGTGTGTGGGAGGGGAGGGTGGGGGGTTGGGGGTGGGTGTCATATTGTGTGTGGCATTGGCGTGCACTGCCTCTTGTCTGTCTGTCTGTCTGACTGTCTCTCTCAGCCATACACTCGTGTGTGTGTGTGTGTGTGTGTGTGTGTGTGCGCGCGCGCGCACGCGCGCCGCGTGCGCGTTCGCGAGTGGTGAAGGAGGCAACAAAAGGCGGGGTGGAAGATAACAGTGGCTATGTCAATCAAAGATTGCGGCTGGCATTTGGCGGATGTAACTAATCAGCGTATTGATGACGAGATTTGGGTTCTTAGCTCCGTTCCCAGTCTGGCTGTTTGGAGACGAGACGATCAGTTTTAATGGGTCCCAGTTCCCTGACTCTGTAACACGAGGCGGGTTGACGAAAGGGGAGACAGGTAGACGATGAAACAGAAAGGGATAAAATAAGTGTGCGCATTAACAAGCAGTTCATAGAACTGGGGTCAGAGAGAGAGGGAGAGAGAGAGAGAGGGGGAGAAAGGGCAGGAGGGGGGTAAGGGGGGCGGGAGGGAGGGACAGAGAGAGAGAGAGAGGGAGAGAGAGACAGAGAGTTAAAAGCTTGTCGAACAGCTTTCTGTTGTTTTTTTTGTTTTTTTTCTTCTTTTCTTATAAGAATGCAGGCAGTCTGGACTGACTGACTCTCTCGATCTCCGACTAAACAGAATGTCTTTCCCGTTTGCATGTCCGACTTCAGTCAATCCTTCCCCCCCCTCGCAGTTCTCTCCTTCTCTTTGCTCTTTACCTTTCCTCTTTGTCTCTGTCCTTCTGTCTGCATTCTGCCTGTCTGCACCCTCCTCCCACCCCCACCCACCCTCTCTTTCTCTGAGAGTGAAGGCTCGTGCGCGCCCTAGGTCATCACTGGGTCAGGCGGACCTGAACCCGGCCAGTGGACTGTGTGTGTGTGTGTGTGTGTGTGTGTGTGTGTGTGTGAATGCACAAGCGTCTCTGTGTTTTTATCGGTTTCTTTTTCCGCAAAAAATAGGAGTATTTTCTGCCTTGTCCTTAGTGAAGTCCTACAACTTAGATTGTATTGTTTTTTTCCTGATATTTGTGAAGTTATACACCCGTTACGTATTTTAGACTATTATTCATGCATGTATTCTGCTGAGAAGTACCCTTTAAAAAAAAATTATTAAACGAGTGGGCGTGTGTGTGTGTGTGTGTGTCTGTCAATGAACAGAAGTGCCTTTTAAAGATATTGTTTTTCGTTTAGTTCTGAGCAGGAGTGCGTACCTTTTAAAGCTAGTATTGTGTGTTTGAGTTCCTTTTAAAGCTATTATCGGTGCTTACTGGAGACGAATTTCATTATAATGGAATGTTCAAACTATGCTGAATTGTAGGCCTATGTTGCTCCAAGATATGTTTTCAATGTCTGTAACTTACCAAAAGGTAGTAAATATGTACAGTTGAATTTTTGCAAGTTTGTAGAATTAGTTACTGTTGTTTGATTTAGTTCGACAATGTTGCTGTCTCGCATAACTTATGTTCACGAGTCGACGTGGCATGTTGTTTGTTAACGGGAGTAAAAAGGTTTGTTAAAACTTGAAACTGACGTAGGCGTGCCTTTTAAATCGAATATTGACGTGTACTGTATTAAACTTAAATAGGTGTGCCTTTTAAAACGATCATCGATGTGTATTATCGATTGACCAGGAGTACTGAAGGAGAGTTACTTCCCTTAGGGAGTTACCGGAGTCTCTGTTCGTAGATCATTTTTTTGTGATTTTATTCCATATATCCAAACACTTCTTTAGCCAGTTTTTCAGGTATTCCTTCGAGAATTGCCCTTTAAAACATCATTGGTTATGTATTAAGATATCTTTTTTTAAAACTATTATTAGTGTGTATTACTGAGCAGGAATGCCTCAATCGTCTTGCGTTCACATATTTCACACAAACTCGTCCTAGTGTGGCTGGGGTGAGTGCGAGAGAGTTAAAGCTGTCATTGGTATATATTTCTAAGCAGGAGTGCCTTTTAAAGCTATTGCTGCTGTGTATTGCTGAACAGTAGTACCTTTTAAAGCTACTGTTGGTAAGAATTGCTGAACAGGTGTGTCCTTTAAAGCTATTGTTTGTGTGTATAGCTGAAAGGAGTACCTTTTAAAGCTACTGTTGGTAAGAATTGCTGAACAGGTGTGTCCTTTAAAGCTATTGTTTATGTGTATTGCTGAAAGGAGTACCTTTTATAGCTACTGTTAGCAAGAATTGCTGAACAGGTATGTCTTTTAAAGCTATTGTTTATGTGTATTGCTGAACAGGAGTACCTTTTAAAGCTACTGTTGGTAAGAATTGCTGAACAGGTGTGTCCTTTAAAGCTATTGTTTATGTGTATTGCTGAACAGGAGTACCTTTTAAAGCTACTGTTGGTAAGAATTGCTGAACAGGTGTGTCCTTTAAAGCTATTGTTTATGTGTATTGCTGAACAGGAGTACCTTTTAAAGCTACTGTTGGTAAGAATTGCTGAACAGGTACGTGTCCTTTAAAGCTATTGTTTATGTGTATTGCTGAAAGGAGTACCTTTTAAAGCTACTGTTGGTAAGAATTGCTGAACAGGTGTGTCCTTTAAAGCTGTTGTTTATGTGTATTGCTGAAAGGAGTACCTTTTATAGCTACTGTTGGTAAGAATTGCTGAACAGGTGTGTCCTTTAAAGCTATTGTTTATGTGTATTGCTGAAAGGAGTACCTTTTATAGCTACTGTTAGCAAGAATTGCTGAACAGGTATGTCTTTTAAAGCTATTGTTTATGTGTATTGCTGAACAGGAGTACCTTTTAAAGCTACTGTTGGTAAGAATTGCTGAACAGGTGTGTCCTTTAAAGCTATTGTTTATGTGTATTGCTGAACAGGAGTACCTTT
>NC_134878.1:21944201-21966701 GCF_041734735.1 Babylonia areolata | reverse complement strand
TGTCTTCCCTTCCCTTCCCCCAACTTGACTTCCCTCCCCTTCCCACAACCTGACTTCCCTTCCCCCCAACCTGACTTCCCTTCCCCCAACCTGACTTCACTTCCCCAACCTGACTTCCCTTCCCACAACCTGACTTCCCTTCCCCCAGCTGAAGTCAGATGCCCATTCACACCTGGGTGGAGTGAGAGAGAGAAAAAAAAAGAAAAAAGAAAATCGGAGTGACAGTGCCTTTTCCAAGGACACAACACCATGCCGAAACTAGGCCTCCCCCAACACTGGTTACTGGTGAATACAGGATTAGAAGTATTCCCTGTGATGAGCCTCTCACCGTGAAACACGTGCTCCTTGACTGTTGGGATCTGCATGACGTTAGGCACAGACATTACACGGCGGTTTCTTTGAAGACTTTGTTTCGTGATGCCCCTCCGTGGGCGCTGATGGACTTCTTAAAAGAAGTGAACATTTTTAACCAGATTTGAAGGTTTTAAACTATGGATGTTTTTTTTTTTTTTTTTTTTTTAAACTTTGGAGTGGAAAGTTTGAAGTGGTGACTCGTTTTAATTGTTTGCTTTTATCCTTGTAGTAGTTATTAACGCGGCGATAGCCTTGAGATGGCCTTAGTGGTCGGCGAGGCTCTAAGCACCATAATTTCATAATTTCAGAAGTCCAATGCTTCGATTCTGCCTCGACGCCCGAAGGCTTAGTAGTAGAAGGAGTGAATAGCTGTTTGATTTGACATCAAAACTAGTTAATCACAGAAAATGCTGTATTATACCTGTACTGAGATGTGATATATGTATATATGTATATATATATATATATATATATATATATATATATATATATATATATATATTAAAAAAAAAAATCTTTTTCTGTCCGGAACTGCATGTTTTACTGTCGAAGTGGATTTTTCTACAGAATTTTGCCAGGGACAACCCTTTTGTTGCTGTGGGTTCTTTAACGTGTGCAAAGTGCATGTCGAATTTTGTAATTTGTATTAGTAATGATGCGCAGTGTTGGCATGATACAACAGGCATAATGACAGTGTTCAATCAATGAATTATTGTATTGTCTGTTGAGACTTATAATGCTTTATCACAAATGGTGGACAGTCTACAGGGCATGTGTGTGTGTGTGTGTGTGTGTGTGTGTGTGTGTGTGTGTGTGTGTGTGTGTGTGTGCTTGCCTCTGTGTGTGTGTGTGTTTGTGTGTGTGCTTGCCTCTGTGTGTGTGTGTGTGTGTGTTTGTGTGTGTGTGTGTGTGTGCTTGCCTCTGTGTGTGTGTGTGTGTGTGCGTGCGTGTGTGTGTGTGTGCTTGCCTCTGTGTGTGTGTGTGTGTGTGTGTGTGTGTGTGTGTGTGTGTGTGTGTGTGTGTGCGTGCGTGTGTTGGTGTTTGCGCGCGTGACATCTATTTCACCACAGGTACGTCCAAGTCGGCGACAGCGGAGACGGTGGTGTCGCTGGACGCGGGCGGGTCAGGCGTGCTGTCAGCCAGCGAGTCCCAGGCCAGCAGCGGTGGCGGCAGTGGTCAGCGGTCAGCGGGCCAGGAAAGGGGAGGCAAGGCCTCCTCCGCACCCCACTCCTCCTCCCACTGTTGACCTGACCCTCCATCCGCTTAGGTCTGTTCTGCCTTCAAGTTGGTCGGTCACCTGTACCTGTACCTGTACCTGTACCTGTCTCCCCCAACCCACACAGGGCTCCTAGGGAAGGAAGGAAGGAAGGAAGGGAGGAAGAGACAGCCCACCAGGGCAAGGAGACTGGAGAGCCTTGGTTCGTGTGCTTCCTTGCTGTGGTGGTGGTGACACCCTTGGGTGAAAGAAAAAAAAAGCTTTCCTCCGCTGGTGTCCACAGAGAGAGAGAGAGAGAGAGAGAGAGAGAGAGAGCAACCCTGGATGGTTAATGAACAAGATGCCGGTCGGCTTGTGTAACAATACCATAAGCCCAGGCGTGTGTGTGTGTGTGTGTCCAGGCCTGTTGTTACACCAGAGGTGCAGATTTGTAACGCCACAAGAACCAGGTCTGTAACACCAGAGGTGCAGAGCTGTGACGCCACAAGGTCCAGGTCTGTAACACCAGAGGTGCAGATTTGTAACGCCACAAGAACCAGGTCTGTAACACCAGAGGTGCAGAGCTGTGACGCCACAAGGTCCAGGTCTTGTGTAACACCAGTGGTGTAACACCAGAGGAGGTCCGGGTGTGTAACACTCGAAAAAAAAAGGACCAGGTCTGTGACACCACCAGAGGGTGCAGTACCAGAGGTGCGGATCTGAAACATCTTATACAGGTCCTGGTCAGGTGACATCAAAAGGTGTAACACCAGAGGTCCAGGTCTGTGTAACACCAGAGGTCCATGTCTGTAACACCAAAGGTGTAAAGGCACAAGAGGTCCAGGTTTTGTGTAACACCAAAGGTGTCAACACCAGAGGTCCAAGTCTGTGTCACACCACCAAAAAAAAAAAAAAAGGCCCACATTTTGTACGCTTTGGAGCATGTCTGTAGCTGTGCCCTGTTCTGTTCTGACTGCTGGACAACCCCAAGGACAATACAAAACTGTCGCTCCTTCAACGATGCGGAGGAGCCTTGGATTATTCAATGGTGACAATGCAGAGAGAAACGTTGAAACGACAAACAAAACAACAACAGAGTGGAGCCTTTTGGGGTGCACAGAACGGACTGAATACTGACTACCACGAAGTGTGCTGAACGCGAAGCCATGTACAAGGCGGTTTTTTTTTTTTTTTTTTTTTTTTCAAACAAACATACAAACGTGATGAGTTTGAGCATGTTTCGGAATCAAGCCCTGGACCTCGGGATAATATGGAGGTCTCAGGGCTTATACTGCTAACGTGGCAAGGCATGGTTACTGGCTGCAGTGCCACGCTTAATTCAGTTGAACTGGCTGGGTGGGATGTCAGCTTTTTGCGGGGAACTTACTTAAACCTGGTCCACCACTGACACGACTTTGTTTGAAGCTGGAGGAGATGCTTTCTTCTTCTTCTTCTTGTCTTGCCTGTGAGCCAGGGGGGCTTCAGAGTCCCGGTTTTTTGGGGTGTTAGCCGTGGGAGGCGGGAGATTACAGGCCATGGAAAGGCAAGGTCAGAAATGCTGAATGCTGAGTTCTGCCTCGATGAGGAGTGATGGACAGAGGATTGATTGACTCAGGGTAGTGTTTAAAAAAAAAAAAAAAAAAAAAAAGAAAAGGAGAGAGACAGGCACGCTGACAGTGCGGGGTGTCTGTTGTCCCTCCTTATCCCCACCCATACCACCACCACACGTCACGGTGTGTGTGTGTGTGTGTGTGTGTGTGTGTGTGTGTGTGTGTGTGTGTGTGTGTGTGTGTGTGTGTGTGTGTGTAAGGCCATGCAAGGCTACCGATCATCAGCATGACGTGTTGTACGCCTGAATTGTGCTGAACTATCTGTGTGTGTGTGTGTGTGTGTGTGTGTGTGTGTGTGTGTTAGAGAGAGCGATCGAGAGCGAAAGAGAGTTGCTTTTCGTTTTTTTTAGTGTTTATACGTCCATCAGTTTATATCTGTTTGCATCATGGAAAGGAGTCACCATCACACACTGTGAAGAATGATCATCCCCCAAACGTGACGTCCAATGTGAGGTGTGTTCTGCTGTTTTCTTCTTTTTCGTCAGCTATGGGGGCCAATGAGAGCATCTTGTTTGTCTCGGCGGACAATGAGAAGATCTCTCTCTATTTGTGTGTGCCTGTCTCTCTCCGTATATGTCCATATGTCCCCCGTCACTTTCTGTCTTTCTCTGTCTCTCTCTGACTCTGTATCTGTTTAGGCCTCCCTGTCTCTGACTCTCTCCTCTCTCACTCACTCACACTCTCTCTCTCCCCTCTCTGTCTCTCTCTGAACGAAGTCCCTGGAATCCCCCTGTTTATTATTATTGTGTGATATACGAATTAAACACATCTCCCACCTTTGCAAACTGTGCGAAACACATTGCAAAAGAAAAACCTTGACCATTACTGGAAGGGTATACCAAACAAGAACATTGGATCGCTGGTGTAGACGAACGTACAGTGGTTCATATTCTCGCGTTTTTAACAAAAAAAGAAGTGTTTTTCCCCCCCTTTCGAAGAGAGTAACAGTCTGGACATAGTTACACATGACCACAGTTTTATAGGTAATGTTTCCACAGTCCGGCATTTGCCTGAGGGATGCTGGCAGCAGCGATGTAGCATAGAAGCAGCAGCTTTTCTCTGCTAACTAGAAAGCACGTACTGTGGATAGTTTGGCTACGAAAATTGTGCATGTTATAGCTCATGTTGAAGACCTTGAATGAATATCACCAACACTCTTGATAGTTTCTTACATTTACAACGAACTATTGACTCTCAAGACTGTGGCAGGCCTAGACTAAGTGTGTTGTGACTGGTCGACATTCCACTGTGACAGACCTAGCCTAGGTGTGGCGTCATTCCACTGTGACAGACCTAGCCTAGGTGTGGTGTCATTCCACTGTGACAGACCTAGCCTAGGTGTGATGTCATTCCACTGTGACAGACCTAGTCTGGGTGTGGCGTCAGTCCACTGTGACAGACCTAGCCTAGGTGTGATGTCATTCCACTGTGACAGACATAGCCTAGGTGTGGTGTCATTCCACTGTGACAGACCTAGCCTAGGTGTGATGTCATTCCACTGTGACAGACCTAGCCTAGGTGTGATGTCATTCCACTGTGACAGACATAGCCTAGGTGTGGTGTCATTCCACTGTGACAGACATAGCCTAGGTGTGGTGCCATTCCACTCTGACAGAACTAGTCTGGGTGTGGTGTCATTCCACTGACAGGCCTAGTCTGGGTGTGGTGTCATTCCACTGTGACAGACCTAGCCTAGGTGTGATGTCATTCCACTGTGACAGACATAGCCTAGGTGTGATGTCATTCTACTGTGACAGACATAGCCTAAGTGTGGTGTCATTCCACTGTGACAGACCTAGCCTAGGTGTGATGTCATTCCACTGTGACAGACCTAGGGTGGGTGTGGCGTCATTCCACTGTGACAGGCCTAGCTTAGGTGTGACGTCATTCCACTGTGACAGACATAGCCTAGGTGTGGTGTCATTCCACTGTGACAGACCTAGCCTTGGTGTGATGTCATTCCACTGTGACAGACCTAGCCTAAGTGTGATGTCATTCTACTGTGACAGACCTAGCCTTGGTGTGGTGTCATTCCACTGTGACAGACCTAGCCTAGGTGTGATGTCATTCTACTGTGACAGACCTAGCCTAGGTGTGATGTCATTCTACTGTGACAGACATAGCCTAAGTGTGAGGTCATTCCACTGTGACAGACCTAGCCTAGGTGTGATGTCATTCTACTGTGACAGACATAGCCTAGGTGTGAGGTCATTCCACTGTGACAGACCTAGCCTTGGTGTGATGTCATTCCACTGTGACAGACCTAGCCTTGGTGTGGTGTCATTCCACTGTGACAGACCTAGCCTAGGTGTGATGTCATTCTACTGTGACAGACATAGCCTAGGTGTGAGGTCATTCTACTGTGACAGACATAGCCTAGGTGTGATGTCATTCCACTGTGACAGACATAGCCTAGGTGTGGTGTCATTCCACTGTGACAGACCTAGCCTAGGTGTGGTGTCATTCCACTGTGACAGACCTAGCCTGGGTGTGGTGTCATTCCACTGTGACAGACCTAGCCTAGGTGTGGTGTCATTCCACTGTGACAGACATAGCCTAGGTGTGATGTCATTCCACTGTGACAGACATAGCCTAGGTGTGGCGTCATTCCACTGTGACAGACCTAGCCTAGGTGTGGCGTCATTCCACTGTGACAGACCTAGCCTTGGTGTGGTGTCATTCCACTGTGACAGACCTAGCCTAGGTGTGGTGTCATTCCACTGTGACAGACCTAGCCTTGGTGTGGCGTCATTCCACTGTGACAGACCTAGTCCTAGGTGTGGTGTCATTCCACTAACAGGCTTATCCTAGGCATGGTCGCTACGTGACTGTGTCAGGCAGTCATGGGACAGTAAGAACCAAACAAACAAGAACACAAGACATTGTGAAAATGAAAATATATTGTTTTTTGAAATTTTGTTGACATTGGGGGCCATTGGGAAATGTAACCCAAAAAATAAATGACAAGAAAAACCATGCACCTAAAACGAAATAAGCATGGAAAGCAGATAACAAACTACGTGTGTGCCGAAAGTGCACAAGAAGTAACATCTCTTTAAAAAAAAAAAAAAAAAAAAAAAATCATCCGAAGTGGCATGAAAATTTGCGTGAAAGTTATCGTTTGCTCCATGTTTACGATTAGGTATAGCCCACACACTGCAGTTTCAGCCATCTGGCTTGTCAGCAGACAGCGCTGTTTCTGCACAGCTGTTCCAGCTTATGCTGGCACTGTAGGAACGCCACAGCTTTTCCTTGCAGTGTCTAAAGCCTGTGGTGCTTCAGTCACCACATCCGTGGACCTTTGTGCTGTGAACGTTGCCACTCCTTTTTATTTTTTCTGTCGAAAAACGACGGCTCGTTTAGAAGAATGTTTCCTTGCTCAGAATGGAACCATTGAACTTACTTGTATATATATATTTTTTTTGTGTGTGTGGTAGTTTCACACTTCCACCTGCCTTAGCAGAACTGACACAGGAGAGTCTTTGGTTGGACAAGGTTGCGAGTGAATTCTTTCAACCCGAGTTCACTGGTGCATTAATGTTGTCTTGCCACAGGTGCCCGACCGTGGTGTTAGAGAACCTGAACGGTACCAACCAAGACGTTCACCATACATCTCAGGTTGACATAAGCTTACAGTTGCGTTAACAGCAAAGTGAGAGCTGTAAGATCAACAGTTTATCCATTGCAAAGAGAAGTCATTTACAGCTTAGTCTTTTGTGAAGAATAATGACTTTCAAACAAGGAGGCAAGACTGCATTGGCTCTTAGTGCTGCAGCCTTTGGGAAGCATTCCAACGCTGACCGTCCCAAAACTCTCTTGGCCGAGAGAGTGGGGATGTAACCTGAGCAAGACATTCTCCACTATAACCAAATTCTAGCCCAGATAGTTGGAACAGCAGTTGCCTCCTCTGCTGTTCTGATGGTCATTGTCGGACACGACTGACTCTCATACCAACGAAGACGGTTCATTGTCAGAATCAAAAGATTTTGCTGTTGAAGGTGGTGAGAGAGACCAGCGACAAAAACAAGTGAGTTGAAACACCATTCCGAGTCAAGAAAACGTCTACTGTTTGTATCGTCCAGACTGAGACAACCTTTACCGACATACCGTTCATTTCATATCCAGGAATGCTTCAGAGCTTTGGCTGAGAAAGAGGGTGAACGTTATTTGAACGGTTTTTACATGATACTGCTGAGAAGTCGTTCATGTAGATGTAATGGAAAGAGCAAGCATAGAACATCCTTCATACCTGCCATTGACGTAGCTCTAATCTGAAGTAGTGGGTTGCAACCGTTATGTATTATATACCACAACCACCCCATCCCCTCTCTGAAAGTGTGTCTACCTCTCTCTCTCTCTCTCTCTCTCTGTGACCGACACTGATGTGACATATTGGATGCTGGCTAATTGATTTTCAAAAGTGTAGATAATTTTGGGTGTGTCTTTGCATTTCTGATTTTGTTCCAGGGAGGCTTTTCCCCAGATTGGTTTCCTTGGTTGATCTGTTGGGGTGTTAAGTGTTGCCACAGTGCTGTAGTGGCGATGAGGTGATGTGAGGTGAAGTGTGTTGTGTGGTCAGTGTGACGGCAGAGGGGTCAGTATGGCTGGCTAGTGAGGGCGGTCAGTCCTTCTCACCCTTGCTTTATAGTGAACTGACCACTAGCGCGACACAGGTGGCTTCATTGTTGCCCAGTGTCCAGTGTTTGTTGTCTTTAAATGGAAGAAGAACAAGTGTCTGTCCTTCCGAAACTTGATGATGATGATGAAGTCCGTACCTGGTTGGCCCTTCTCTCTGAAGCAGAGGTCAGGGTCAGTGGCTGTCCAGACTGGGGGTGGCTGAGGAGGCTGACTGGACAGAGATGGACCGTCTTTGGCTTTCTTCTCTCTCTGTCTTTCTCTTTTGTTATCTCTGTCAGTCGCCAGTGATACCACTCCCGTCTGGGAATTTATAAAAATAAAAAAAAAAAGAAAAGAAAAGAAGAAGGTATGTTGTGTTTTGTAACAAAGAAAAACTTTCTTGGGTGTCCCCACGGAAACTCCATAGATTTTTTTTTATGTGATGAAAATGATGACAATAACAATAATGATAAATATTATTATTATTAATATATATATATATATAAACAACATCCAAGTTCAGTTTAAATACTCTTGTTGCTTGAACGTGATTAATTGTGTGTGTACATGGTTGCTCGTTGTTCATCTTGCCTGACGTGCATGCTAACAGCTTGGCGCTTTCGATGTGTGCTCACAAATCTCTGTATATACACCGCCCGCCTGCTGTTGGTGAAGACATCGAAGGAGCATGCTGGAACCTCCTCTCACCCCTCCTCCTCCTTCACCCCTCCCCCCCCCCTCCCTCTTTCCCTGCCTCAGCATCTCCTCTTATACCCCTCGACCATCCATCCATCCATCCATCCATTCACCCGTTCCCCCTTGTGTCTGCTTTCGGTTCTAGTGGAGCTTTGTGTGGTCGTTCTTCTTCTTCTTCTTCTTCTTTCTTTATCATCATGCAGGTTCTGTCCTGTTTCATTCGTTCTTTTGTTTCATGTCTGCCCACTCGTTAACGGTTTCAGTCCTGGTTTTGACCTGACTAGTGCAATGCCTGTGTTGTCGCTTCTGCCCTCGCTCTTTGGTTTCGATTATGACTCATTAAAGATCGATCCTTTGTCCAGTCTTCATAGCCGCCTCTTCTTCTCCTTCATCTTTACCTTAGGAACCCAACAGACGGGGACACATCCAAGTTAGCCATAACTCGTATGTCAGATAAGTTGAGTTCCACTTTGATTTAAGGGCATCGCCATTCTTGTGGTGCTGTTTTCCATTCCAGACAGGATAGACCCCAGTAAGTAGCTATGATTCACGTCATGATACATAACAACACCATTATGAGGACTTCGTTTTGTGCGGCCCTGCTTTACCAACCAGTGTTGGAGAGATACCAAGCATTCAGTGCTGTGACCTGTGACCTGTGACCTGCTGACGACAAAGAGTACGGTGTGGGCGTCAGGTGGGCGGGCTGATCAGCCAGTCTCAGTGATGGTCAAGAAAAAAAGAGTTCAAGACCCGTGTCGGAACATTGACAGAACACGAAGCTGTTTTCTGGCACCAGTCTGTTGTATGTGTAGCTGGTGTTTGATGTTTTCTGTCTGACAACATGTGGCTGACCCTGATGGCTTTATTTTTTTGGGTGTGTGTGTGTGGGAAGGGAGGGGGTGTAGGGTGGGGAATGAGGTCGGAGGGCTATCATTTTTTCGTGTGTGTGTGTGTGTGTGTGTGTGTGTGTGTGTGTGTGTGTGTGTGTGTGTGTGTGTGTGCTCTCAACCGGTGCCGTAGCACGTATCATGTGTAGGTTACTTCTGTCATAACGATGCTGTCCTGTGGACGTGAACTGAGCGACCTGTCGCTTGTTCCACGATCTTCTTCTCGGTTCGAGCCGGTGTGTAGAGTAGTAGCACTCGGACTCCCACCCCCTCCCCTCTCAGTCATGCCCCCCGCACCCTCCACACCAACCCCCCATTCCTCTTCCTTGTCTCCGCTCTGAGTCATTCGTGGCATCCGCTGTTTTCTGATGTGCGCTTTGCGTGTCTTGGGCAGCCCGGACAACTGTGAGGGAACAGGTAGACATCTGTAGACAGGCTATTGTCATAGTGTATGTACTATGATCATAGTGTATGTACTGTGGTCATAGTGTGTGTGTACCTATTAGGGTTTGTGCTTCTGTTTGTTTTTTCGCCGCTGCGTTTTGTCGTTAAAACGATCTTGCCCTTTCTTGGATCAACCACGAGTGTTCCGTCTTAAAAGCGGACATGTTTTGCTCTGAAGTTCCAAGGCGACGTACTGGTGGAATCAATGACTGGAAATTGATCGGGTTTACTTTATTAAGCACAAGCCGCTCTCGCTCGCCTGCGAATTGCGTTTGTTTAGAGCATCGAATTCAAACACGTCTGGAAAATATGAGTGTGTGTACTACTGTCAAAACAGACCTGAAGAGGGCAGTGTCTTCGTTTTAGTTAACTACTGAGCATGCATCTTCAACGCGTCAGCTTGATCTGTGCTGAGTTCAGCCTGGAGGGAAGCATTTCTAGTGAGCATTATCTCTACCTGGGTTCTAAGGCAGCAACCATCCACCATCGTCATCGGTCTCTGTCCTGCTAACTGGGGGTAGATGGAGGAACATAGCGAAGGTGCGTGTGTGGGCTCGACGACCAAAAGACTGGAAGTTCAGGTCATTCCGTCATTCATTTGGACATGACTGATAACACGGTAGATATATTTTCCTAAAGAAAGGGATGGGATGGGGGTGGATGGGGTGGTGGGGGTTATTTTGTGTGTGTGTGTGTGTGTGTGTGTGTGTGTGTGTGTGTTTAACAAAGGGCACACTACGAATAGCCCACTAATTAAATTGAAAGCATCTGTGAAAGTTGATATTGTGTTATAAACATATTGCAGCTCAATTATGAAAATGTGTGTGTGTGTGTGTGTGTGTGTGTGTGTGTGTGTGTGTGTGTGTGTGTGTGTGTGTGTGTGTGTGTGTGTGTGTGTGTGTGTGTGTGTGTGTGTGTGTGTGTGAAAGATAGATACAGAGAGAGAGAGAGAGAGAGAGAGAGAGAGAGAGAGATCCACGGCTTTGACGGTTTGTGTATTTTACTGAGTCTTTTGGTTTATATATTTTGGACCGAATTTAACATGATCTGTGATGATAATAGCAACCGACGCGCAAAACTGAAGTAAAGCAGTCGTGTGTCACTGTATCGTGATATGAACTGCTTCTATGGCAGACTGCAGCTCAAAGTGGATTTCTTGCTCGGGAGTCATCTGATTTCCCTGCGGGTTAACGTGCTCCCCACATATAACGCAATTAATTTGCTGTCGCTTTCGGCAATATTAGACAAAAATATTTTTGTTGCTATATTGGGTGTTGAAAGAGAAATGTGTAGTTTTGTGAGAAGAAATCATGTGTTAATCACAAGGTAGAATGTTCTGTATTTTGGTCTGGATGTGGCGATGTGAGTGATGGCACCAGGAGCATGAGGGAGAGGGCTGCACAGAAGTCTGTTCCTAGTCAAAACAGTGCCAGAGATGATGTTCAGAATGCTGCTGAGCGCCTGTCCTAACAATGAGTTGAGTAGGAAGCTCAGAACGAGCAAAACACTTGAGGCCCCCTCATTGTATGTACCCTCCATGGTGTCAGTATCTCTTGGACCTGACTGGCTCACCATATCAGGCAAAAGTACGCGAGGAACATACATTTTCTGGAGATTCACAAGCCAAATGGATTTCTGTTGCATTCTCCTTATTTCGCGATGCCCATTCTCATGAGGTGAGCTTTGTCTCCTTCCACAATTCCCGTGATTACTAACTTAAGGTGTTTAGAAGTTAACAGCACGAGAGAGTGAGTTTTTCAAAATCTTTTCAAGAATTTGTAAAGGTGTTTAGAAGCTAACAGTATGAGAAAGTAAGTGTTTAGAATCATTCCAAGAGTTTGTAAAGGTGTTTAGAAGCTAACAGGACGAACGAGAGAGTGAGATTTTGATAACATTCCAAGAGTTTGTAAAGGTGTTCAGAAGCTAACAGGACGAGGGTGTGAGTTTTTAAAAACATTCCAAGAGTTTGTAAAGGTGTTCAGAAACTAACAGGACAAGAGAGTGAGTTTTTCAAAACCATCCCTTGAGTTTGTAAAGACGTTTAGAAGCTAACAGCACGAGAGAGTGAGTTTTTCAAAACCATACCAAGAGTTTGTAAAGGTGTTTAGAAGCTGACAGGCCGAGGGTGTGAGTTTTTAAAATCATTCCAAGAGTTTTTAAAGGTGTTTAGAAGCTAACAGGACAAAAGAGTGAGTTTTTAAAACTATTACAAGAGTTTGCAAAGGTGTTTGGAAGCGAACCGGACAAGAAAGTGAGTTTTTAAAACTATTACAAGAGTTTGCAAAGGTGTTTAGAAGCGAACAGGACAAGAGAGTGAGTTTTTAAAACTATTACAAGAGTTTACAAAGGTGTTTAGAAGCTGACAGGACGAGAGAGCGAGATTTTAAAATCATTCCAAGAGTTTGTAAAGGTGTATAGAAGCTAACAGGACGAGAAAGTTTAAAAAAAAATCATTCCAAGACTGTTCTACTGTCCCTCAAGTACAGTTCGTAATGTGTTGGGTGTCCACGGTGTAAGAGAGCTGGTCAGGCCCGTCAGTTCCGGTTGCTAGTGGGAGATAACCCAAACATCTGCAAAACAAGTCTGTTCCAGGACGAGGTTATAGTGTATGTCAATCTGGAGCCTAGCATGATGATACGTTGTGCCATCATTGGTTGACACCATAGGTGGACACGCATACATGTGGCTTCCAATCCCAAAGTCCGATGCACACATGCGGTTGAGGGGCAGGGGCAGACGCAGCTCTGTGTTGCCGATCTCGAGCAGCTGCAAGAACTGAGTAGTCTTTAGGAACTCCCCCCCCCAGCCCCCTCCCCCCGTGCCCCCCTCCCCGACAGTGAAAGTAATGAACGTGGACAAGCATGGTGGTGTAAGGGTGCTGTACAAGTGATAGGACATAAAAACAAAAGAGAAAAGAACAGATTGCACTCACTGTGAACGACTGTCCGTTGCTGTTTTTTGTTGTTGTTGTTGTTGTTGTTTATGAGGGATGCAAGTTCCGTTCCTTTTGATATTTTTGTTTCCTAACCTCATCCTTGAAATCAAATGAAATGACAAACGATATTCGAAAACCCTGTTAAAGGTAAAAAGGATGATTAGTTTCAAGAACAAAGCTGGAAACTGTAATCTGTTTCGTTGTTATATCAAGAGCAAAGTGGTATGTTAAAATCAGGAGAGATTGTTTCAGTCCAGCTTTTGGGCGAGTAATGGTAAGCATATCCCCACCCCAGTTTTGCGGTCTAGTTGGTTGCTAAGAGTACATGGCGTGCACAGCCTTCAGAGAGTGGAAGCAGTCAATTGTTGTTGAATGTAGGATGAATAGTTAATATTGTTCTTCACTGGAAAATACATGCGGACCAAATTGTCCCTTAGATTGCCCCTTTGCGGTCGGCTGGACTATGAACAACATGGTCTGAAATCGAAGGGAACAAAAGGGTTTTGGTTTCGCTCGCTACTTCTGTACAGAAACTGGTTTTTTTTCTGCTGTTGTGATATATGGATTGCTGTGAATCACTGCATCTGTGTTGCTTGTTGGTCCTGTTGTGACTCTGTGTGATAACAGTGAAGTGATGAATCACTCTCTGGGCACGTTTGTTTGTTGTTGTTTTTTCGTTTCTTTTTGTTTTCCTTTTCTTTTCTTTTTTCTTCTTTTTTGCAGGTGATCACCCTCACCAACATGTGATAAGTATAGAATATGGTTGGAAATTATGGTTCATTGGCACGTAACTTGGTTTAGGCGGATATGTCCTTTTTTGCAGACTTGCTGTGGTAACAGGATCTAATCCTACTACTGCCATAAGGAAGAGGCTGTGTCCTTACTCTTCGTTAGTTTCATGTTGTGTAGCGTATATGGATCAGTCCGCATGCTCTGACACCTCCTCGAAACGGAACTGGTTTCACTGGGCAGGGGGACAGGCGTCGTGACGTAGCATATCAGGGAAAGCTGTCAGCTTGGAGACCTGCACTGGATCTGCTGATCAGCCCTAGCACAGCTGTACTGAAAGTCCCTCACTTCATGAAAAAAAAAAAAAAAAAAAAAAAAAGAGCTCAGACCATCACACACGCTGAACATGATCAAGTTTTTATTTTTCGTTTTTTCTTTGTACAGCAAGAGATGGTCAATTCTGAGATGAGGTAACTGACTTAAAACAGAGTGGGGAAATATCTTTAAAAAAAAAAAAAAAATGACAACCAGATTCGTAGGAAAATCAGTGTTTTCTTTTGACAGTCTTTGAGGTCTGTCTTCAGTCTTTGTCGCTCAGTGAAAGGTGATGCATACTTGCGATGCAAGAGAAAATAAAACAAAATAAACAATTTCCCAGCCCCTCATTCCCCCCGCACCCCACCCCCCCCCCCAACACCCCCACCCCCAAATAAAAAAGAAGAAAGAAAAAAGAAAGAAACAGATAGAACGCGGAAACTAGCAGAGTACAGTGTCAGGATCATCACACAACAGATTCACGTTACTTCGACACTGTATAGGAATACATCCATAATGTAAAGCAGTCAAAAACTGACGTAGGATCGTGTTACCATGTGTGTGATTTAGCAATAAAGTTCCACTATGTGTGACGTGAGATCTTTCTTTATGTTCCGGGGAGAAAGGGGGTTGGGGTTTTTGGGGCGGGGTGGGGAGGCGGAGGGGGCAACGACAAACATGCACGAGTCACGCTTATTGTGAAGCGGGTTTGGGTTCCAGTCTCGGTACAGTTAGTGGCTTGTCAGTATTCCGTTTTTGTTCCCACATGGGTGTGGAATGGTAGTGTAACAGGCTGGTGAGACTGCTGAATAAAGAAAACGTCATTCACCAGCACCATAGCCGTTTGATGTGACAAAGAATATTAATTGGATATGAATGTAACACTTGTCTTGTTGGTAATTGGTAAACATTCATACCAGCAGTACAAACATACATGCAGACATACAATTATCATACATACTGGTCGTGTATGTGTCTTTGCGCGCGCGCACGTGCACTTACACACACACACACACACACACACACACACACACACACACACTTGGGACGGAGGGCAGAAACTGGACGTGTTTCAGCTGTCGTTTCTTTTATTCAAGTGGTAAGAAGTGGTTGTGGTTGTCTGAGTAGTTCAAAACAAGTTTTTCTTGTACCCAACTCGCTGCAAAATTGGCAGAAGAGAATACGAAGACTGAAAACATAAGCTGTAGCTCTTTGGAATATAACAAGAGAAATATTGGGGATGAGTTTCATTTTGTTTTATAATAACCAAGGTTGAACATCCATGCAGAACTCTTGAAACGTGGCGGAATAAAGTATTAATGCTCTGTCATCCTCAACAACAGAACAATGAACAGAATCGAATGGCCTATGCCATGTACCAAGTCACTTATTGCCACCCCTCCCAAGAAAGGAACCCTTCAACGCTGCAAGAACTACCGCACAACCACAGTTTGTTCAGCCAAGCCAGCAAAATGACGATCAAAATAATTCTGAAAAATTTTACAGACGCTATCTGCTGAACAACAGGCTGGATTCCGCATTGGCAGAAATGTCGTAGAACAGATCTTTAGCCTGCGTTCCCTTTGCGAAGACTATTCCAATGCCAGAGGAAGTTCTGCCACGTCTTCATAGACTTTGAGAAGGCGTTGGACAGAGTCTGACGGGCGCCACGATGGGTCACAACATTGAAATCGGGTCAAAGCTTCTCAACACTACCCGGCTACTGTACTCCATAAATGACAAGTGCGGTACTCACATGAGGTGCAGTTGGAGAGTGGTTCCATACTTCGGTTGGAGTTCGTTAGGGCTACCTTCTGACTCTTTAAGTTTTATTACGCTGAAGATTTTTTGTTTTTTGTAAGCAACCCCCCCCCCCCAACCCCCCGCTCCACACCCACCCATTACCTGATTTAGTTGTGATTCAATTTCTGTTTGTCGTTATTGTCTCCTTCACACCCCAACGGGGGCTGGGGAATGACATCTCTCTGAATCTCAGTTTGTCCATCTGTCTGTCTCTCCATCTCAAGACAAAGAGTTCAGATGGTCAAAACTGCTCAGCATTCACAGCGGCTAACTGTTTCTTTCTGACCGACAGTTGACACAACGTGATACACGTATCTATTTTGAGGACACAGTTTCTAGCTGTCAGCCTCGCTTGACACGAAACTCGTACTGTCAGTTTTTATGTTACTCAAAATGCTGTCTTTTGGCTTTTCACCCATGTTATTTATTTGTTTATTCATTTATTCATTTATTTATCTACCTGCTTATTTTTTTTCGTATGATTATATAATGCTATTTCATGTTTTTCATTTACATTGTAATATTTGCCAATCTAAATCTCATTTCTAGATGTGTGTAGCATTAAGTAACACATAGTTTTCGCTTGATTAGTTCTGTTGGAATATGATCAGTTCCTGTTCGCTTTTATTGCAAATGTGCACATCGCCATCAGAACAAGTGGAGTGTGTGTGTGTGTGTGTGTGTGTGTGTGTGTGTGTGTGTGTGTCTGTCTGTGTGATCTTTTTATCATGGGAATGAGGACAAGTTATTCCGAAAGCAAAAGAAATATTCTTGTGCTGGGTACATTGGTTTCCATTAGAGATCCATGGAATACTGGTACGAAAATCTCCTTTTATTTGGGGCGTTCACTCAGCAGGCACGGTGGTTTTGTCGGATAACCAGATGTGATGATCATGTTAGTAACCAGAAAGATGTGATCGTGTTCTTCCCGTGCGGTTTCCTTTTCTTTTTTTTTTTTTTTTTATCCTTTTTTTTTCTATTCTATTTGTTTGTATTGCTGTTGTTGTTGCTGCTGCAGCTAACGGTTTCGGCTCTGTATCATGAAGCTTGCTTGCTTGCTTACCTGAGTTGGTTGGTAGTGGCCAGTAATGCCAGTGGTTGAGTTGTCGTATGTGTGTGTTTTCTCTGTTTCTGTTGCCACTGCCAGCTTTTGCAGACTTAGTGTGTGTGTGTGTGTGTGTGTGGACGTCTTCATCGTTCGGAATGGACTTCCATGATGGTGTGTGATCCACCCTTCAAAGGAAGATGGTCTCGAGGTGGCTTGCTTTGCATTGACTGCACTGCTATTGAGTTATGTTTTTTTTCCCTCCCGAGTAGCACGTCATTCCGTGTTGCACGTGCCGCAATGGGGAAGGAGACAGGAGGGAAGTCACTCAGAGAATGTTCGCCGTGTCTGTGTGTGTGTGTGTGTGTGTGTGTGTGTTGTTTTTTGTTGTTTGTCCTGTCCGCTGTGATCTCACTCTGATGATGATGATGAATAATCTTTTGTCCCTCCTCTTCTTCATCCAGACTGTGGGATCAAGATTACCACCGTGTGTTGATTTGAGTTGATTTGGTTTGATTTGATTTGCTGCTGAAGAGCTACCAGACTCCACCCTCTACCCCCGGGCCCCCTCCCTCGCTGCCTCCTCACACACACACACACACACACTACAAACGTTGGTGCGCACATAAAAAAAAAAGATAAGATAAAGGGAGGAGGTGCAGTCACCCACAGAAAATATGCCGTGACAGCAGCAGCGACAACACTTAGTTCTCAACGCAAAATATTCAACTCTGTGTACTTGAACGGTGGAAACAACTGTGATGTCAATTTGAGAAGAAAAAAAAAGTCATGCGAGCTTTCTTCTGATTTCTTCTGCATTGATTTGAAGAAACGTGATTTGGTGTCTTACTGGTAACGTTGGTAATCACTTTGCTTATATTTCAGACTTGAGACAATACGTTTCTGTGTCAGGTTTAAAAAAATATATATATGTTTGACAGCAACCCATTTTAGATTTAGCATTGCAATCTCTTTCTCTCTCTCCCTCTCTCTCTCTCTCCCCATGTCTCTCTCTGTTTCTCCCTGTCTCTCTCTCTCTCTTGTCTCTCTCACACGCACACACACACACACACACACACACACACACACACACCAATCACACCACTTAACACGTCATGCTATGTCTCACCTATTGTTCAATAGTACGAGTAACTTATACAGCGATATATTATAACAGTTTTCGGACTCGGGTTTTGTTTTGGGGGGAGAGCCCATATTGCGCATGGTGAGCATTACTAACACACGTCCCATCTGTACGCATTTATAGGTTTCAGTGTCACTGGATTCTCAACTCATCACTTATCATGGTCGTGTCACATTACAATAATTTCACCTTGTGAAAGACTGGGTTGTTCCCTGTTAAGTTGCGATTACAGGTTAAATGTTGGTGCTCTTCGAACAAAAGTAAGGTCATCACTGACGTCTTCACAAAGCAACACAAACCTACTCCTGTCCCATTCTTCACTACGTCATCATCTTCCTTCTTCTTCTTAAAATGCCTTCACACGAAGGATGGCATAAGATGAATGATGATTTCCATCATTGTTCCTAGAAGTTTAAAGTGAATCTATTTTTTTCTTTTTCTTTCTTTTTTTTTTCATTCATGATCACGCACTCGGTAATCTTGACCCCTTTCCCGTTCCAAGGTTGTGCTCTTTTCATATTGCTCGGAGGGCAGCACTGTCAAATGAATTGTCAATTATTTAATTAATCTTTCATCCGATTGATGAGTAAGTCATCAATCCTGAATGTGTGAGCGTGTTGTTGCATTGGCATCATGTGTGTGCTTGTTGCTGTTTGGACTGGAATTTGGAAACAGATAAATCTTTGAGTGGTGTGGATTTTTATATATATGTATATATATAACTATCTGCACATTGAGTTCTGACTAATAACCAGTTTATTCACCCGATCCCGTTTGATTAAAGATCTTGTATTATTGTCATCAAGAAAGTGATCATTGCAATACGTGGTGGGCAACTGGTCGTCATTATCTAGATTCGTGAGCTGCTACGAAGGAGCCGTACAATACTTAAAAGTCAGATTGTGAAGAAGAACAAAATGTGAAGTTACATTTTCTTGTTGTTTTATGTCATTTGAAGGACTTTTGTTGTGGTTTGCCAGCATTTAAACGAAAAACAAAAACTTGATTTCAGCTCATGTTGTCCAAATGTATATTGTTATTATTATTCTTATTGTTCTTATTCTTATCATCATCATCATCATCATCATCATGTTTTGTGTCCATTTTGTACAGGTGATTTGTCTGCGAAAGCAAATGAATTCATGATTATCTTTATGAGTGTAATTATTTGTCATTCATCGATCATTTCCGGTTTCACGAGAGACATGACTGGTTTCGGTGATGAGGACGTATCATGTCATATTTGTTGAGGTCCTGACCTTGTACGATGTCAGACTGACCGAGGCCAGCAATGATAATGACTCTGGGGAACGGCTGGTCAAGGCGGTCAGTCGGTGGGTCACGTTGTTGGATCTTTCTTGTGATAGTCAACGGGTCAGACTCGCCCAGCTCTGTCAAGAGAAGGGTGAGAAGAAAACTGCTTTGATTGTACGTCAAGTGAGAGGTAAAACACCCAAAGGTTGGACTGCATTCTTTCGCTTTTTTTTTCCAAAATCGTTTTAAACTATAGACACATGCGCAGGGGAAAAAGATAATGTGAAATAACTCACATGGCTTCTGAATAGATGACACTTGATGCTTTCTCTGTGGACATGCTTATTTGGGTTATAAATGTTGGATGTATATTAGCAAGGACAGATTTGAGGCCATACCTAAAATTTTGATCCTTGAATGAAAAACGTTTTGAGTTTTTTTTTTCTTTTTTTTTTCTGAGTACATAATGGATTTAAATCTTGCAACTGTCCTCCAAAACGTTAGCATGGGTAATAACTCAGAGAGGACGCATCTCTCCACTACAGCTCGCTACGTGATCTACGTCAGGGTACATAACTCTTTTTTCCATTACATTCTAATATACAGGCAAATCAATGTGTAAAAAAAAAAAAAAAAAAAAAAAAAAAAAAAAAATCAGCCTCTAGGTTTTCAGTAAGTAGGCTAACTTGGAAAAATCGGTCCACGTTCTGTGTATTTCCATTTCGTATTTGATGAGTTATTTTGTTTTCTGTATCAGTAGATGAAATCACACTTGTGTAACTGACAGCCTGACTTCCGACGAGGGTTTTTTTTAATTTTTTTTTATACATAATTGAAATGGTACCCCGGTCAGAAAAAAAAAAAAAAATCCTATAAAATTCTCCTTTGAAGTAACAAAATATAGTAGTAGCTATAGTACTTTGCAGCAAGAACTGGCTGTGTAATTTTAGCCAGCGATTTGGTTTTTTTAGTTCTGTCTCCCGGGCTTTGCATGGAACATGAAATCTGCACATGGTCTTCACTCTTGGCGCTCCTCTCTCCTTCTCTTCTTCGTTTTCTGGGGATTGTGGGCGGGATGGAGGGTGGGGGTGGGGGATCAACTGTCATGGATGTGACGGGTGTATTATCTTTTTTTTTTTTTTTTATAACCAAGACCTGGTTACAAGTTATGTCAGATGATCATGCTTATTGTGATAATTGGCTCTTCTTTTTTTTCTTTTTTTTTTTTTTTAATAGTATTTTTCAGTTTAGAAAACTGACCATGAACGTAGTTCGTTTTGTTTTGTTTTTGTTTGTTTTTGGGTTTGTTTTTTTGTTGTTGTTGTTTGTTTTTGTTTTTTTACCTCTTGACCTATTTTCTTCCTCCCCTCCTGTACCTCCTGTACTTTGTTGTGTGTGTGTGTGTGTGTGTGTGTGTGTGTGTGTGTGTGTGTGGTTTAAGTGTGACCCCGCCCAGAAGTTTGACAAACCGCTGTCCCTTTGTTCAAGTGTGACCCCGCCAAGAAGTTTGACAAACCGCTGTCCCTTCACCATCATCATTGTTTAGTCAGTCCTTGTTTCAGCAGTTCATTGATTTTTTGGAGTGGTTTTTCTTGTGTGTGTGTGGTTAGTATTATTATTATTTTTTTTACCCCTCTTATTATGTATGTTGCATCCTTTTAATTGGTTACTTGTTTTAATGCGTGAGTGAAAAGAAAACATCTTTTTTTAACGCGTCACTTTTTTGTTTGTTTGTTTGTTGATCTTTTTGGTTTTTTTTAAATTGAATGGAAAGAATTCAGTTTTTCTGTTTTTCATTCTTTCCACTGCCTCCCCCCGTCCCCCCACCCCCTCCCTCCCGCCTCCCTCTTCTCCTCTCAGTGTAACATTTGACTGACTTATTAATATATATATTTTGTTTCCTTCTGCAGAAAAAAAAACCCAAAAACATTGGTACGTGTCATTGTGTAACGAATAGATGTGAGTCAGATGGTGTTTGTCAGTTTCATTCTTCTCTTCTCAGGCTCCCACCTCACCCCTCACCCACCCACCCACCCACCCACCCCTATCCCCCATCCCAAAGTCGCAGCCTCTCTCTCCTGCGTCAGTCAAATCTCTTTTCTCTGGTCTAGGAAGCTGTGTGGAGTGTTTCGTTGGAAAGGTGTAGCCTAGTGGTTGGTGTAGCCGTCTGCAGGATGTCATATAGCAGTTCTAGCTAGATTTGGCCATTTCTCTTTTACCGTTGGTTGGTTGCTTGTTTTTCATATGGAATACAGATAGTCAACAACAACAACAACAACAACAAAAATAATGACAATAAATCGATGCTTCACTCATATAAAGTGTGTTGTTGTTTATTTGTGTGTGTGTGTGTGTGTGTGTGTGTGTGTGTGTGTGTGTGTGTGTGAAAAGTATATATCACATACATAGCAATTACATGCCACAGACGTTTTGTTCGGTCCCCAAGATTCCCCACAGCTCAAAGGAAACTACCATCATAGTAATTTTATCATCTGAATAGGATTAGGAAAGCGTGTTTAGATTTATCATCCAAAAAAGAAAAATAAACGAAAATAGGAAACTGATACGACAGAAGATGAGCGTAATGTAAAGAAGTTATACATTATGATTCACCCCCCCCCCCCCCCCCCCCCCACCGCCTTTTTTTTTTCAGCAGATTTGTTGTAGCGCATATGGATAAGTCCATACGCTTTTGAAACTGAAACTAAGACAGTACGAAACAGATCATTGCTATGCACACACCTGTACACACACGCGCAAGTGAATACGTACGCTTGAACGATACACACACACGAGAAAGGATCGAAAGAGGAAGTGAGATAGAGAGAAAGACACATACTGAACGATATAATGCACCCCCCGAGCACGAAAAACCCAAACACGTGTGACTGACCGACCGTCGGAACTTTGAGGAAAGCAGAAAAATGACCGTCATAACGTAAAGACACAGTCATGCGAAGTGAAAAAGAAAGCAATCTTCTGCAAGTCTTCTGTAACATCCACGCATACGCGCGCTTGCACACACACACACACACACACACACACACACACACACACACACACACAGTCTCTTTCTCCATGTCTAAAATCACATAAAGCGGGAAGATGTCAACTGAAGACAACACACACACACACACACACACACACACACACTATTTGTCAGACAGAAAGAACGAAAAATACTTCAAATTCTGGTTGAATAAAATCATTTATTCCCTTTTGCAGATTGTTGACTAATTCTACTTCACAGCTACATGCATGCTACAACTACCCTGTACCAGCTCTGAGAACATTACAGTAAAAGGTGGGGTTGCGCACTACAAGGGCGAAAATCGATGGAGAATTGTTTATTTAATCGATCAAACAAAGCTTCGTTTTCATGCTTCCGGAATCCTTAAACAGCTCAGTTTAAAACACGAACTGTACCAAGCAAGAATAAACGAAATCAGAATAGTGTATTGGTACGAGA
>NC_134878.1:21929201-21936701 GCF_041734735.1 Babylonia areolata | reverse complement strand
GAAACAGATTTCAGTCTTAAACCTCTCAATGGGATACCTGACGTGTGATACAGTATAAAATCTGTTGCAGTTCATTATTTCTGATATCGTAGTTCATTATCTGTGTACATGGATGTGCCTGTTATCTGTGAATAATATATATATATATATATATATATATGTATATATAAGACGTTAAACTAAACTAACACACACACACACACACACACACACACACAGAAGGAGAGAGAGAGGAGGGGTACCTTGAGGAAGGGGTAGACGGACAGGGCCTGTGTCCATATCTCCTCGCTGTCCTTACTGTCCACCTCCTCATTCCAGTTGTGTTCCTGAACCACCCCTCCCACCACTAAAACGTCCCCCCTGCAGCCACACACACACACACGCACACACACACAACATTCAAGACTCCAGATTTTAGTCAGCCTTTGACCCATTCAGGGGCACGGAGAGTTTCAGAAAAACAACACAACCAATAATTTACTTACTGACCTGCCTGATCTTCTTGGAGCAGAAGGCGCCAACAAATCTTCTCCATTCATTTCGGTCTTGTGCGAATCAGCTGATTTGGTTCCAGGTCTTGCTCGCTGTTTTTCATCTCCTCTTCCACAGCTCTTCTCCAAAACCCACGTGGTCTCTTTTCCTTTGTGGTTCCAGTCTGAGTGCAGTGTAAGGATGTCTGATTTTATTCATCCTCAGGGCGTGACCCAGCCACTGGCAACACCTCTGTTTCGCTTCATTCACGATGTTGTTGATGCCTGTACATCTGCTCACTTCTTTGTTGGTCACATGTTGTTCACACTGAATTATGTGGATTCGACCGAGACACAGCCCCTCGAAACCTCGACGCCGGCTTTTAACTCACTCAGTACGGCCAGTCCTCTCTTCTCCTCTACACAGACCCCTCGGATGTCCAGTGGGTGTCTGAATGACCCAACCTTTAGCTTCCGTCGTCAGAATTGTGGTATTCTTTGTCAACATTCACCTCTTCAGTGTAAGAGCCTTCCGCTGGTAATATTTTGATGGTGGTTATTGGGGTGAAACGCTGTTAACGTCGTCTCTTTCGCCGTTCGTATGGAGAGAGTTAATTTTCTTGTTCGTTCTTCAGGTTTCCGAGGCGTACACGAATAAGCGGACGCTTGCAGATTTTCATTTTGGTGTTGGTTTGCAAGACTGATGATTTCTGGATGGTCTGCAGTCTATTGAAGGCATATACTGCGAGACCGATTTTGACGAAGATCTTCTTCTCGATGTTGCTGTCAGCTGAAATGTTACTGCCGAGATACTTGAAGTACCAAGCTTCCTCAATTTCCATACCATGTTTGATTTCTTTGTATCATTGTTCTTCACTTTCATCACCTTCGTCTTGTCAGGATGGATCTCTAGTCCTCGCTTCTTGCTGTCTGGTCCACTGTCTTGTCTTAATGTCTTTTGGGTGCATGAGAGTTGTGCAATATCATCCGCATAGTCGTAGTATTCTAGCCGGTCTGTCAGTCCTCATACAAGCCCTCTTGTTTGGTTTCCAGTTGTTCTCCTCATCACCCAAATCGATCACGATGAGGAAGAGAACGGGCGAAATAACCCAGCTCTGTCTGACTCCTGACTTCACCTGGAACCACTCACTTGGTTGTTTCGTGACGCACACAGCACCGGTTGTTAGCGTACATGTCCTTCAGAATATTGATGACTTTTGTTGGAAATCCATATTCTCCTTCCAGAGTGAGGGGGGGAGTAGATGCTATCAAAGGCTTTTTCGAAGTCCGTGTAGTAAATAGAGAGCGATGAGATTCATTCAAGTGACTGTTCAACTATGGTGCAAAAAGTAAACATCATTTAGTCTGTGCACCCCCTTCCAATTCCGAATCCCGTCTGCTCTCCCAAAAGTGTTCACTTGACACTCTAAAGTGTTCAGTCTTAACATTCCTTCATCTCCATTAAGTGTGAACCTTAACAGAACCCGTTTGCCTAAAAAATTTTTTTTTAAAATTTACAAAACGAGAATGCACAATTTGGACACTATCTATCTATCTATCAGGGAACGTTCTTTTACAAATATAACTTTGAACACTTTGTGATAAAGGGATATTCATCACCAACAGTATTCATGTCACATTATTTTTACAAACACGATATTCTCTTGGAATTCCATTCACCGGCCCTGTTTCAATAGGTAAACACTGATCATAACATTCAAATTTGATTAGCACACACATACAAATAAACATATTTTCTTCTCCTACTCCTCACTATAATGACCATATTAACCCCAGACCCAGAAATGAATATGGATTTTTTTTTCAAAAGCATGCTGAGGTTCTCTTTCGAGCAATCCGAATATCACACACGTATTTCGGGTTCGGTGAGAACGTTATACAACGCGCGCTTTCATAGACATGTACCCACAAAACAACAACATACAAATAACACACATACAGACAACACACACACACAATATCTATCTATTCACACACACACACACACACACACACACACACACACACACACACACACACACACACACACACACACACACACACACACACACACACACACACACACACACACACACACACACACACATATGGAGTGATGGCCTAGAGGTAACGCGTCCGCCTAGGAACCGAGAGAATCTGAGAGCGCTGGTTCGAATCACGGCACAGCCCCCGAAATTTTCTCCCCCTCCACTAGACCTTGAGTGGTGGTCTGGACGCTAGTCATTCGGATGAGTCGATAAACCGAGGTCCCGTGTGCAGCATGCACTTAGCGCACGTAAAAGAACGCACGGCAACAAAAGGGTTGTTCCTGACAAAATTCTGTAGAAAAATCCACTTAGACAGGAAAAACAAATAAAACTGCACACAGGAAAAAAATACAAAAAAATGGGTGGCGCTGTAGTATGGCGACGCGCTCTCCCTGCAGAGAGCAGCCCGAATTTCACACAGAGAAATCTGTTGTGATAAAAAGAAATACAAATACTATATATATATATATATATATATATATATATATATATATACAAGTGCGCGCACGCGAAAAATAAAGAAAGAAACAAACAAGCAACACACACACACACACACACACACACACACACACACACACACACATATACACACACAGAGAGTTATGGGTCATGAAAAACCCACAAATATATATCTAGCGTTACGTACAAAGGCAGAAGGTAGGAAGTGCGTCCGTCTTTGAATTGGAACAGGTAGAAATGTTTGACCCAGGGAGCGTGAACCTGAAAACACACACACACACACACACACACACACACACACACACACACACACACACACACACACACACACACCACTGAACCTGAAAATAAACCAGTACCTCTCAATATTCAAACTGAAAACGACGTCATATCAGAATCATGGTTTGAGTGTGCGTGCTGGCTATCACGGCTAACAGTTCCTTTCAAACTTGTCAGGGCGTCGGTCGCTCACTTCACAGCTCGCGTCATTCAGTTGATGCGAGTTTTTGTTCAGGAAACAGATTTCAGTTTTAAACCTCTCAATGGGATACCTGATGTGTGATACAGTATGAAGTCTATTGCAGTTCACTATTTCTGAACATGGATGTGTCTGTTACCTGTGTTGTTTGTTTCCTGGATACCATAGATATGTATTGTTGTGTTTGCAACAAACATTCTGTAACAGCTCTGTCATTACTGATACCAGATTGGCGCCCTCACTCCGCGAGGCTGACTACGAGATATTGCACATATTAACCCCCTACCAAGGAGTGTTTTCGCATCATGGATTTTAAATACAGACATTCCTAAATAGTTAATTCACGTAACTGATCTGCAGTTTTAAATCCCTTTATGGGATATCTCTTGTAATATACAGTAAAAAAGAAAAAAAGAAAAAAGAAAAAGATATCGTAGTTCATTGTCTGTGTACATGGATGTGTCTGTTATCTGTGAATAATATATATATATATATATATATATATATATATATATATATATATATATATATATATATATATATAACACAAATAGTAAAGAGTGGTTACATTCTTTACTATTTGTTGATCATTTCATCTCCTGGCCTCATTATTTAATTATGTATATATATATATATATATATATATATATATATATATATATATATATATATATATATATTTACAACAGACATTCCGTGACAGCTCTGCCGTTACTGAAAACGGACTGGCGCACTCGCTCGGCTAGGGTGGTAACGAGCCCGCTTTGTGCATGTCAACCCCAAACAAGGGGATTAGTGCATCATGGATTAGCATGAACACAGACGTCTCTGCCGTTGCACCATGCAAAACTGGCCGATTGAATTAAACTTCAACTTCCAGGTAAGTCAATCAAGTCAATTCTCTCCCAAGGGCGCCACGTCAGGGTTGTGGTTGAGTGCGCGAACCAGCTGCTGGGTCGGTCCATAGCATCAGTACACGTGCCTTGTCTGTCTGGTGACCGGTCGTTTGTGTGTGTGTGTGTGTGTGTGTGTGTGTGTGTGTGTGTGTGTGTGTTTCTCTCTGTGTCTCACTCTCTTCTCACTCAGCTACTTAAGTATCTTTATGATATAAGGGAAACTGCATTATCACGACGCTCTGTTTACAGCTGCAGGATTCAGAATATAACAGGTCAAGACGTAGATATCTTTTTAAACATATTTTGTGATTAAATTTCATTTTAATGCTACATACATGCATAGAAACATGAGTGAAGACAAAAACAAAACAAAACAAACGGACCACAAAAAAAAAAAAAAAAAAAAAAATCAAAACAGAAAGAAAGAAAAACACCAAAAACCAACCAACCAAACAAACAAACAGAAAAGCCATATTGATATTAGCAGTCTTAATTCTGAATTCGTCAGTCATAGACAATGGGATAATTTGAATGCTGATATTATGTTTCTCTGTATGTAGAAGAAAGGTATCCTGCTATAATTCTTTTTTTTTTTTTTTTTTTTTTTTATCATGCATGCTATCAGTGGATCTCCAAAATGTGATTCACGCTCACACCCCTTCCGATGGTGTGGGGACCTGTTTGGCTGGGGTCAGTGAATAATAAAACTATAATTATTATCCTGTTCTCTTTCTTTACCCTTCGGAGCTGCCCTCTGATTGGCAGGGTGTGAGGGTCAGAGGTCAGCAGGCCGGCACGTGGTCCCGCACAGTTTACGATTACGTCATAGTCCTCTGCTACCTGAGAACACAGAGAGAGAGAGAGAGAGAGAGAGAGACAAAAGCACACATACATGAACACATACACACACACACATACACACAAGCGCGCGCGCGCGCGCACACACACACACACACACACACACACACACACACATACACACACACACACACAATGTCACTTCACTTTTGGCGTGAAAACAAATCTGGCCTTTGGAAACTTGTCCTCAAAACATAACCATACAAAGCTGCTTTGTGTGTGTGTGTGTGTGTGTGTGTGTGTGTGTGTGTGTGTGTGTGCGTGCGTGTTTGTGTGTTTGGTCATTGACACATTTCATTTTTCTTGCTTGATTATAGTGTGTGTGTGTGCGTTTGTGTGTGTGTGTGCGTGCGTGCACGCGCGCGCGCGCGCGTGTCTGCATTTTGTCATTAACACAATTAATTTTTCTTCTTTGATTATAATGTATGTAGACTGTGTTGCTAATTTCTATGTGGTTTTTTTGTTTGTTTGTTTGTTGTTGTTTTTTGCTGCAAGCATGATGTGTTCAAGCATATTCACATGTTATTTACTGGCCTATATCCGCACGCACGCACGCACGCACACACACACACACACAATGTCACTTCACCTTTGGCGTGAAAACAAATCTGGTCTTTGGAAACTTGTCCTCAAAACATATCCATACAAAGCTGCTGTGTGTGTGTGTGCGCGCGCGCGCGTGTGAGTGTGTGTGTGTTTGTGTGTGTGTGTGTGTGTGTGCGCGTGTGTGTGTGTTTGGTCATTGATACATTTCTTTTTTCTTGCTTGATTATAGTGTGTGTGTGTGTGTTTGTGTGTGTGTGTGTGTGTGTGTGTGTGTGTGTGTGTGCGCGCGCGCACGCGCGCGTCTGTATTTTGTCATTAACACAATTCATTTTTCTTGTTTGATTATAATGTATGTAGACTGTGTTGCTCATTTCTTTTTTTTTTTTTTTTTTTTTTTTTTTTTTTGCTGCAAGCATGATGTGTTCAAGCATATTCACATGTTATTTACTGGCCTATATCCGCACACACACACACACACACACACACACACACACACACACACAGTACACACACATTATAAAAGAGACGGACACACAAAGATGAGAGAGGGAGACAACTGAAAAGAGGGGAGACAAACCAACTGGGGCGAACAAGAGGAAGACCGGAAGGACAGAGACAAATTCGATTTCTGTTTTCTTTTTCTTTTCTTCTTTTTTTTTTTCTTTTTTTTTCCCGTCTGTTACCTCCGACAAGCTTTGAACGGTTCTGAATTCCGTTTTGCCACCCGCATCTTTAAACCTACAAGCACAATGACAAACATTACATTAAAACATATTAGATGAATATTAGATATCACCAAAACACACTTAAACCTTTCACATTATTAAAACATGTGAAATATATAGTATGTTAGATATCATCAATGCTCTTAAATCTGTTATATTTCCCAAACAAAGGAACTGTAAACTAAAACCGTGACATATCAAAACAAATGAAAGGTTTATGTAGATGCCACCAATACTCTTAAACAGTAACATATGAAATGTGTACTATATATCACCAATTCTCTTAACCCGCAATATATCAAAACCTATGAAATGTATATTAGATATCACTCGGTAATTCTCTGAAACCCGTAACATATTAAAATAAATGAGAAGTGTACTAGATATTACCAGTGGAGTGATGGCCTAGAGGTAACGCGTCCGCCTAGGAAGCGAGAGAATCTGAGCGCGCTGGTTCGAATTACGGCTCAGCCGCCGATATTTTCTCCCCCTCCACTAGACCTTGAGTGGTGGTCTGGACGTTAGTCATTCGGATGAGACGATAAACCGAGGTCCCATGTGCAGCATGCACTTAGCGCACGTAAAAGAACTAACGGCAACAAAAGGGTTGTTCCACTTCGATAGGGAAAACAAATAAAACTGCACGCAGGAAAAACACACACACAAAAATGGGTGGCGCTGTAGTGTAGCGACGCGCTCTCCCTCGGGAGAGCAGCCCCAATTTCACACAGAGAAATCTGTTTTGATAAAAAGAAATACAAATACAAATATCACCGATACTCTGAAACAGGAACATATCAAAACGTATAGACTGTGTGTAATAGTTTCATCAATACTCTTAAACCTGTGGTAAATCAAAGCATATGATATGCTTATTTCATATCGCCAATGCACATAAATCCGTAACATATTAAAACATTTGAAACGTATGTTAGACCTCACTGATACTCTTAAGTCCTTGTCGATTTCAAGGAACACACACACACACGCGCGCACGCACACACAAGCACTCACTCACAC
>NC_134878.1:21914201-21919201 GCF_041734735.1 Babylonia areolata | reverse complement strand
AACACAGCACAATATAGTACAACACAACACAGCACAGTACAATACAGTACAACACAACACAACACAGTACAATACAGTACAACACAACACAACACAGCACAATATAGTACAACACAACACAGCACAGTACAATATAGTACAACACAACACAGCACAATATAGTACAACACAACACAACACAGCACAATATAGTACAACACAACACAGCACAGTACAATACAGTACAACACAACACAACACAGTACAATACAGTACAACACAACACAACACAGTACAATACAGTACAACACAACACAGCACAGTACAATACAGTACAACACAACACAGCACAGTACAATACAGTACAACACAACACAACACAACACAGCACAGTACAATACAGTACAACACAACACACCATAATATAGTACAACACAACACAGCACAGTACAATACAGTACAACACAACACAGCACAGTACAATACAGTACAACACAACACAGCACAGTACAATACAGTACAACACAACACAACACAGTACAATACAGTACAACACAACACAGCACAGTACAATACAGTACAACACAACACAACACAGTACAATACAGTACAACACAACACAACACAGCACAGTACAATACATTACAACACAACACAGCACAGCACAACACAACACAGCACAGTATAATAGGGTACAACACACCACAACATAGTACAACACAACACAGCACAGTACAACACAACACAGCACAACACAACACAGTACAACACAAGACAACACAAGACAGCACAGCACAGCACAACACAGCACAGCACAACACAACACAACACAACACAACACGACACAACACAACACAACACAGTGCACAGCATTGGAAGGGCGTGCACACTGCATGGCTGTTCAGCTTACAGTATTGACCTTCTGTGTACACCGTGTGTGTGTGTGTGTGTGTGTGTGTGTGTGTGAGAGAGAGAGAGAGAGAGAGAGAGAGAGAGAGAGAGCCGGGGGTGTTTGTTTGTTGTGTGTGTGTGTGTGTGTGTGTGTGTGTGTGAGAGAGAGAGAGAGAGAGAGTGAGAGAGAGAGAGAGTTGGGGGGGGGGGGAGAGGTTGTTTGGCAGATATACCTCACGTAGGCAACCTGTTGTCAGTACAGATGACTCTGTGTTTCATCCGATGATGGATTTACAACACTTGACTCCACAACAATCAATCGGTTCTGCATTATTGGTGATACAGGTGAATGGAACTGCACAATACTGACCACAACTGCAGAACTGAATGAAGAAAAAAAAAATACCGGGGAGACATCCCCCCCCCACACCCACCCCCCCCCCCCCCCCCCCTTTTTTTTCTTTTTTTTTTTTTTTTTTTTTTTTTGCTGCCCCATCATCTGTACGTTTCATTACTCCCACGCCGCTCATTTAGATTCCCCCATACACGGTCACACCCGGGTTCGTCCGTGACAGTTCCAACGTCGGCAGTCCGCAGGGTACCATCGATGTTAGGTTGCCAGGAGGCCACACACCAGAGAAGACCCTGGCACTTTTGCACTTCGGTAGTGTTCAGTGGTGCCTGTTCTGATTTCACATACTTAGCACACCACCTACTAAGCCCCCTACTAACGACAATAATGGTTTAGTCGCGGAGCCAGACTGAGCGAGCGTCTCTCCCATAGTGGAGACCGCCACCACGTCCCCAAACAACAGCCCCCCCCACCCCCCCATGAATCTGCCGACACTGAAAAGGACTCACCCCAAACACGGAAGTTGGGGGGTTGTTGGTGGGCGGGGGGTGGGGGGTGGGGGTGGGGGGTCGAAACTGAGGTCACCATGAGAGCAGGGCATGAAAAGTCGCAGACTTTGAGACTGTTTTTTTTTTATTTTTATTGATGATGGTGAAGGAGGTGGAGGATGACGAGGACGATGACGATGTTGCTATGGAGGTCCATTTTGGTTTGGGACTGCGTGAAAAGGCTGTACTCTACGCTTCCTGTCATAATGATATCCCGGCGTTAACCAGGCCCGAGAGATACAGACACTTGCAGTATTGGTCAGTTAATTAAAGCAACACACCCAAAGACGCATCCTTGAAGTGGATGACACTTGACTGTGTGGTCCCAGTCTCCCCATTTAAGCCCATAGCACACTCAACTCTGGGTAGGAGCCGGCCACGGGCCGAAAAACCCACCTCCGTTGGGATTCGAACCCGCGTTCCTCCCAGCCGTCAGTCCGTGACGCTAACCACTTCGCCACGGCAGCTGGTCTCCGAGGAGACATTCTGTACCGGGGAGACGAATTTATACCGGGGAGACGAATTTACACCGGGGAGACATTCTGTGCCGGGAAGACAAATCTATACCGGGGAGACAAATTCATACCGGGGAGACATTCTTTACCGGGGAGACAAATCTATACCGGGGGGATCATTCTGTACCGTGGAGAGGAGACATTTTGTTCTGCCAAGGGAGACATTTTGAAACCGCCGGGCAGACTGACGGGGAGACAAACTTACACTGGGGAGACATTCTGTACCGAGGAGACAAGGAGACATTTTGAACCGGGGAGAGGCATTCTGTACCGGGGTGACATCTTGAACCACGACAGAGAAGCCAGCGCCAGATCACCACGCGCAAGATGCCGCCATATAATGTGGCGTAAGACCCATAGAAGTGGAGGATGGGAGATGGGAGTGGGGTGAGGGCTTGGGGTGGGGAGGTGGGAGGGCACAAGCAGGTGGTAGCATGCACACAGGCGACACAGGTAACTGGTAATAGCACCTGCCGGTGTTGCAAATTCTAAACGCCTCCCCCTCGCCCCCTCCTCCTCTACCCCCGTTGGTTCTTTCCCCGGGGTCAAATCTGCCGCGGAGCCCATAACTATCAACTTAGGGGTGTATGCAGAACTATAGTTATGAAGTTTAGAACTCTCAATCACAATTTACCCATCCAGGAAGGAAGATTATTATGTGCTGACAGAAATGAGAGGGTTTGTAGAAAATGTAATTCAGGTGAATTGGGAGACGAATTCCATTACGTCATTAATAAATGCTCGTTCTTTTCAGACACCAGAAAAGCATTCTTAAAGCCATTTTATTGTAAACGACCGAACACACTGAAATACAGTACACTCTTTATTAATTCCCCGAAGAAGAAAAAAAGTGTTGTTGAAGCTGGCAAAATTTTTGAAAAATATGATTGAATATGTGCGAAAATTTTGATGTTCTCATTCTTTTTTCTTATGTCAGGATAACAGTACTAAACGCTTCAAGTAATATATTCCATATGTGTATGTGTTTTTTTGTTTTGTTTTGTTTGTTTGTTTGTTTTTTCTTCTTCTTTTTTTCTTCTTATATTGAATTGCTGGTTGTTTATTTGCGTGTGTGCATGTGGACCCTGCAGGTTTTCTTTTCCTAGGGTTCCACAGTGTATGTCCCCACCCCCCCCTCCCCATATATATATATATATATATATATATATATATATATATATATATATATATATATATATATAATTTTCTCTCTCTTCTTCGTGCGATTGCACGTCACTTTCCCCTTTTATCTCCATGTACCCAAATCGGGTTTCTCGGATGAAAAAATGATTTTGAACCTTTAGAACCTTTTGGAATGACCACCGGCGGTAAACTTCAACTAGACTGAATATTCCCTAACTCCCAACCGCAGTTGGATTTTGCCACCACCATCCCGCCCCCCCCCCCTTCCCCCCAACTCTTCATGAAGGAACGTGGATCATGGGGGGGGGGGAGGGGGAGGGTTGGGGGGGGGGGGTAAATTTGGCCCGGTTAGAACCAGGCGATCGAAATAGAACTTCGCCATGTGCGCTTCCGGTTAAGTCATAACGGAAAGAAGGGGTGTGTGTGTGTGTGTGTGTGTGTGTGTGGAGGGGGTGGGGATGGGGGTCAGAAAAGGGTTAGCCCAGAATGACCCCCCCCACACACATCCCCTCCCCATCCCCCAGGCACTCCTTTTTCAATAGCTTGAATATTAACCTCGAGAAAGGGGGTAAGCTCCAACTAGGGGAGTGGGGATGGAGAAGGTGGTCGATCTTCACTAGGCACAAAGAACCCCTGGGAACAAAGTTTTTTGTTGTTGTTGTTGTTGTTTTTTCAACAGTTTAAATAATACATAATGATTAATACTATTATCACTATCGTATGTCTGTATGTCTAAAATAATGTTAACTCTCTCCATACGAACGGCGAAAGAGACGACGTTAACAGCGTTTCACCCCAATTACCATCATCAAAATATTGCAAGCAGAACGCTCTTATACTGAAGAGGTGAATGTAGACAAAGAATACCACAATTCTGACGACGGAAGCTAAAGGGTGGGTCATTCAGACACCCACTGGACATCCGAGGGGTCTGTGTAGAGGAGAAGAGAGGACTGGCCGTACTGAGTGAGTTAAACTCGAATTCAAATAAAGATGGTTATATATATATATATATATATATATATATATATATATATATATATATATATATATATATATATATATATAATGACCCCGGGAGTCATACGAGGCTTGCCCAGAAAGACCCGGGGGGGCAAAACTAAAGTAAGGGGGTGGGGATTTAGTTTGAGGCTGCTGCACCGAAGTAATGGATCAATGACTCCTGGGCTGTGTGTGCGTCCCACTCTCTCTCTCTCTCTCTCTCTCTCTCTCACACACACACACAGAGAGTCATCATACCTGCACTGTTGCGACAGCAATCGAGGACTTGCCGCCGCCGCCGCCGCCGCTGTCGCTGTGTCCCAACGACAGGCTCAGCTGTAGTATTACACAATAATGGGTTGCGATGGAGGGGAAAGCTAACACTACCATGTGATTTTTTCCCCAGCACTTCGTTGTGTGTATTGTTCTGGTCTGTTCAACTGCCGCACTAGGTATGTGTACGCACCTACCTTGGTGTTAGTTGTAGCAGAGCATTGAGAACAAAGGATTTAAACTTTATATACTTAGGCTTGATTACATGTTGACTCCCAAGTCAGTCGTCAAGGTACT
>NC_134878.1:21891701-21909201 GCF_041734735.1 Babylonia areolata | reverse complement strand
ATTAAGTCCTTTTCACTCCATACGACGTTTAGAAGTACTTGTACTTGGCTCTACATGTTATTAGTCTAACAAAATACTCAATTTTCATATAAACTTCAAAAGTATCAAACTAGAATGAACATAAAAGAGAAATTGAATCCACTGTGTCGTACATTCCCGGCGGGTGTAACTAAACTTGTACATCTATCTAGATCCAGAGAAAATGGCCAAATGTTGCAGTGTGATTGCGGTGATAGCCACGTCTCCTTTACCGCGGACTTAAAAAATTTTTTTAATTGCCCTTAAAGATTTTTTGAATGCCCAAGATACACCAGAATAATATGATTTAAACAGCGTTCTCACTGCGAATACTGCAATCGATTTATCGCCCTTTAAAAAGCATGTTTAAATGTTAAATTTTTGAGCATCAGTTAAGGAGCCATGATAGTGTATTGAGTAAGACAGTTTCTTCTCACACGAACACGCGGAGTTTGAATCTTCCTTCAGGGCTGTTCTTTTTTTCTTTTTTTTAACCCGAAACTTTATAATAACAAATACAGAAAACATTTTAACAATTAGATTTTTTAAAGTGTATCACAAGTGAGACATGAAGGCCTTGGCCTCTCTTGTTTTTATGTATTGTAGGAAAGGCGTGACAAAAGCAGCAGTAGCAGCAGCAACAGCAGCGTACTACTATTACTACTACCACTGCAGCTACTACTACTGTGACGGAAAAAACAACAAGAAAACTGGATCTACGACACTGTGTTCTGGGAGGATGCAGCTAAAGACGTGAAAAGAATTGAAACAGCACGTGCTGAAAGCCAGAGAAGGCGGGACTGGCCGGAAATCCCGTGATGATAATGACGTTGTCACTGCTGTGAACGGTGATGTGTTGGTCATGGTGGTTCTGTTGCTTCTGGTGCGTCCTTTCCAGGGGGGGTAAGTGAAACAGTATATACTCCTGTATAATTGTTGTTGTTTTTTTGTTTTGTTGTTGTTGTTGTTGTTGTTGTTGTTGTTTGTGGTGGTATGTTTGACTACGTATGTGTTCACGTATGCCTTCGTGTGTACACGTATGCATGCACGTATGCATACATGTGTAAAATGTGTGTGTGTGTGTGTGTGTGTGTGTGTGTGTGGGTGTGTGTGTGTGTGTTTTATTGATGTATGTATTATATACACGTTTTCATGCATGTGAATATGTATGTATGTATGTATGTATGTATGTATGTATGTATGTATGTGTCATTGTATAAATGTGTGTATTGTGTATATGTGTGTATTTTCGTGTGTATGTGCAACATTGATGTAATGTGTTATGTTGAATATCTATGAGTTTTGTAAAGAAACCTAGTAAAGTTTTCTGGATAGATAAAGCGATCATGTAAGTATCCAGTTTTGTTTTTGTTTTTGTTTTTTTTAATGAGGGAGGTTCGATATGTATCTGAACACAGTTGTTAGGGCATCCAAAAATGGTTATGCCAGTGTTTGTTTTTTTCCATATATCTTCACTCAGCTTTCACACATTTTCCAACTCTTCGGAACCACATGTCCATAGCACTCCCGATCACGTTGATTCCAGGTAGGCCCAAAATAACTAACTAACTGGATATCAGAATGGGGATTATGGGGGGAGGGGTGGGGGGAGAAGTGGTGAGAACGGGGCCCACCGAGTGAGTGAGTTCAAAATTCAGTAATGATGGCTCGGCTGATTTTTTCAGCCAGGGCGTCTTCTTGGGCGGAAGAGGCGCAGCAGCAGCAGTTCCGCTACGTGTACGTGCAGGACACACTGGACGTCAACTGCACTCTGCCCATGGACAGCCCGGAGAGCGTGGACTCCCTGGAGTTCACCCTGAACAATGGCCTGTGTGTGTGGAACGTGAGTCACCCTGGGTCACCGGCTGTTTGTTGTTTGTGTTGTAGTTGTTCGGGGTGGGTTCTATCTTCGATACAGCGTTTTCCACAAGAGGGTAAGGAAGAACAAGAGGGGGAGGAAAAGGGAATGAACACCTCACTCAAGATCGTTTTACAGAGGTTCTCTATTCTGATCTCGTCAATGCGCTACAATGCGCGACAATGCGCTACAATGCGCGACGATGCGCTACAATGCGCGACAATGCGCGAGCCTCTCATCAGTGTGACAACAGGCCAAACATCGAAACACTAGGACCCGTCCGGTCCAGCCGATTCTCACGCTCTGGCTAACAGTTGCTGTTTGTTTGTTCTCTGGTCTGTGGTCGATTCGAGGAAGGTGGCAGAATGGTTCTAAGACGCTCATCTGCCGATACAGAGTCCGTGAGGGTCTGTGGTTCGAATCCCATCTCTCGCCCTTTCTTCCCAAGTTTGACTGGAAAATTTAACTGAGCGTCTAGTCATTCTTGATGAGACGATAAACCCAGGTCCCATGTGCAGCACGCATTTGGCGCACTGGAAAAAAAAGAAACCCATAGCATGCAACGAGAGTGCTGTCCTCTGGCAAAATTCTGTCTAAGGAACCCACTCTGATGGGTACATAAATATGCAGCGTATATGAATTTGTCCGAATGCAGGGACGCCTCCTTGAGAAACTGGAACTGAAACTGAAACTCTGTGGTCCTTAGTTTAAACAGATGTTTCGTTGGAACACGTGAAGTACTACAACGTAACAAATATAATGTCATGGTTTATATCGAAGGCATAGAGTAGGCATAGGTCAAGCAGAGGAGGGGGATATGGAGGAACAGGGATATACGGGTTACTTACAGGAGTGTAACGGAGAAATGGATGCACACGCAGACCAGATATGTTTGTTTTGTGTTTCCGGCTGACAGTCTGTTTCTTTTGATGACAATTATTATATGACATGGACACTTACATTGTACCTATCCTCAGTCGGAGACCAAGTTCTGGGTGCTTTACAAACACGTGGTCATTTACACAACAGGCTGCTTACCTGGGCAGAACGGATTGACGGCTGCCATTGGCCGCTCATCATTCGTTTCCTGTGTCATTCATTTTCAAGCACGCACACATACACACTCAGACAGACATGTAACGATTTGTGCTTCAGGCTAACAGTCTGTCTGTTTACTGTTTCAGGCTGACGGTCTGACTGTCTGTCTGGTTGTTGTTTCAGGCTGACGGTCTGTCTGTCTGTTGTTTCAGGCTGATGGTCTGTCTGTTTTGGTGTTTCAGACTGACGGTCTGTCTGTCTGTCTGGTTGTTGTTTCAGGCTGACGGTCTGTCTGTCTGTTGTTTCAGGCTGATGGTCTGTCTGTTTTGGTGTTTCAGGCTGACGGTCTGACTGTCTGTCTGGTTGTTGTTTCAGGCTGACGGTCTGTCTGTCTGTTGTTTCAGGCTGATGGTCTGTCTGTTTTGGTGTTTCAGACTGACGGTCTGTCTGTCTGTCTGTTTTGGTGTTTCAGGCGGACAGTCTGTCTGTCTGTTTTGATGTTTCAGGCTGACGGTCTGTCTGTCTGTTGTTTCAGGCTGATGGTCTGTCTGTTTTGGTGTTTCAGACTGACGGTCTGTCTGTCTGTCTGTTTTGGTGTTTCAGGCTGACGGTCTGTCTGTCTGTTTTGATGTTTCAGGCTGACGGTCTGTCTGTCTGTCTGTTTTGGTGTTTCAGGCTGACGACCTGTATGTCTGTTTTGGTATTTCAGGCTGACGGTCAGTTTTGGTGTTTCAGGCTGACGGTCAGTTTTTGGTGTTTCAGGCTGACGGTCAGTTTTGGTGTTTTCAGGCTGACGGTCAGTTTTGGTGGTTTCAGGCTGACGGTCAGTTTTGGTGTTTTCAGGCTGACGGTCAGTTTTGGTGGTTTCAGGCTGACGGTCAGTTTTTGGTGTTTCAGGCTGACGGTCAGTTTTGGTGGTTTCAGGCTGACGGTCAGTTTTTGGTGGTTTCAGGCTGACGGTCAGTTTTTGGTGGTTTCAGGCAGACGGTCAGTTTTTGGTGGTTTCAGGCTGACGGTCAGTTTTGGTGTTTCAGGCTGACGGTCTGTGTAACATCAGCGGGGAAGAGGTGAGTCGGGTGGGTGAGGACACCCTGCAGCTGAACAGGGTTGTGCAGGGCACGGACTATGCCGGGGAGTACGTCTGTTGGCTGCACACCAGGCGGGGAAACTATGACCTCATCGGCACCCCGCTCACCGTTTTCGTGCAGTGTCAGTGTTATTTGATTTTTTTTTAAATTATTTTTTTCGCATTATAACTGATGAATGTTCTTCCCTTCCCTTCATGCTTGCCTGTTTCTTCTTCTTCTTCTTCTTCTTCTTCTTCTTCTTCTTCTTCTTCTTCTCCTTCTTCTTCTTCTCCTCCCTCCTTCTTCTCCTCCTTCTTCTTCTCCTCCTCCACCTCTTCCTCCTCCCCCTTCTCTTCCTCCTCCTCCTCTACCTTTTTCTTCTTCCATGATAATGTGTGTGGTGAACAGGGAAGGCTGTGTCTGTTGCTGAATCGTTTTTCATTTTGCTTTCATATTTGTTGATGAACAACTGAATGAGCCGAAGAATATTGTCTTATAAAAATCATATATATATATATATATATGTGTGTGTGTGTGTGTGTGTGTGTGTGTGTGTGTGTGTGTACGTAGAGAGAGAGAGAGAGAGAGAGAGAGTCAAATGTTTCTATGCATATCAAAGAAAGTGGCATAGACAAAAATGTACATGAACGAACAATTATGCGACCATTGAGAGATAACGGGGGTGGGGGTGGGTGGATGGGGGAATATGAGAGAGAGAGACAGAGACAGACAGAGACATAGATAGACAGAGAGAGAGAGACACAGAGAGAGAGACAGAGACACAGAGATAGAGAGAGAGAGACAAGAGAGATATAGAGATAGAGAGGGACAGAAACAGAGAGAGAGATAGAGACAGACAGACACACAGACACACACACACACACACACACACATACACAGAGAGAGAGAGAGAGAGAGAGAGAGAGAGAGAGAGAACTTTGTTGTCAGGTCTCAGCAATAATATATAAAACACACGGCATTCAGTGTGAGCTCTATGTCGTTTGAATAAAATTGAGACAGATTTGTATTAAACGAGTGTGCTTTGAATTACACACACAGAGACATACACAAACGCACACGCACACTTCGTCATGTTGTATTATATCATGTCGTCTTATATTATATTATCATAATTGTATGTACAACAAAGCAACAAGAAATAAACAGCAAAACTATATATACTGAACAACAACAACAACAACAACGAAAGATTTATAATAAAACAAGAGAGGCAAGGCCTTCAAGACTCACTTGTGATAAATTAAGTCCCCTAGCATTAATTACAGAGTAATTTCCCTTTTTTACTATCTGCACCAAAACGTTTGCAAAATAGATAAAAATTCCATGCTTAGCAAAAGTAGTTCTTGTTTGAACAAAAAATGATAATAATGACTCCTCTTGATGTTGTGTCAGAATAAGAGGTCACAGTGCCAAGTTTAGAGAATACAAAAAATATAAATATAACAGTAAATGCAGTTTCCATATAATTAGGCTTCTTTTTTTTTTGTGCCCATCCCAGAGGTGCAATATTGTTTTAAACAAGATGACTGGAAAGAACTGAATTTTTCCTATTTTTATGCCAAATTTGGTGTCAACTGACAAAGTATTTGCAGAGAAAATGTCAATGTTAAAGTTTACCACGGACACACAGACACAGACACACGGACACACACACACACACACACACACACACACACACACACACACACACACACAGACAACCGAACACCGGGTTAAAACATAGACTCACTTTGTTTACACAAGTGAGTCAAAAAGACAACACGTTGTTGATGATGATATTTTTCTTGTTTGCTCCTCCCGCATATGGACCATTCCGCACGCTCAGACATCTTCCTTTGAAACTGATTGATCAGGTTTTTGAACTGACTGTTTTGTGTGTGTGTGTGTGTGTGTGTGTGTGTGTGTGTGTGTGTGTGTGTTTATTTCAGACCGACCGCGAGCCGTGGAAGGGGTGGTGTGTGTGGCGCACGACTGGGGCGACCGCGTGAGGTGTGTGTGGCACCATGCTGTCCGCTACAATGACCACTCCCAGGTGGAAGCCGAGCCGCCTGACGACGTCGTCGTCAGTGCCTCTCTCCGTGAAGGGCCAGGGTGAGACAGGTCTTAGTCTTCAGTCCTTGTCCCTTTGGGGGCAAAGCAACTAGCTGCTGCACCCACCCAGGTTCTGGAAATCTCTACCACTCACACTATACTACACTACACTACACTACGCTACGCTTACGCTTACACAAGACGACACTACACCACACTACAGTGCACTACACTACACTGCACTACGCTACGCTACGCTACACTTGCACTACACTACACGACACGACACGACACGACACGACACGACACTACGCTACACTATACTTACACGACACTATACTACTTCACTTACACTACACTACACTGCACTGCACTACACTACACTATGCTACACGACACGACACGACACGACACGACACTACACTACACTTAAACTACACTCCACTGCACTGCACTACACTTCACTACGCTACACTTCACTTACACTACACTACACTACACTACACGACACTACACTGCACTTCACCACACTGTACTACACTACACTATACTACTACACTTACACTACACTATACTACATTACACTGCACTACACTACACTACACTACACTACTACACTACACTGCACTACACTATACTACTACACTTACACTACACTATACTACATTACACTGCACTGCACTACACTACACTACTACACTACACTGCACTACGCTGCACTGCACCACACTGCATACACTACACAATGTCGGACAACTGTTCTGCTGTTAAATCCGTCAAATTTTCTGTCTATCTATCCATCTGTCTATCCATCTGTCTATCTATCTATCTATCTATCTGTCTGTCTGTCTGTCTGTCTCTTAACTCTATCTCTCTCATATATATATATATATTTTTTATCTATAAATACACACACACACACACACACACACACACACACACACACATTTTTATATATATATATATATATATATATAGAGAGAGAGAGAGAGAGAGAGAGAGAGAGAGAGAGAGATTAAAGATAAGAACAGCAGTAGTCTGTTCATGTTAAAAAAACAAACAGCAACAGCAACCTTGATATTAGAAATTTAAAGACACAAAAAGGCTAGTGTTGTTGTTTTTTTGTTGTTTTTTTTTTTATCGTGATATACCGATGTGTTTTTTTTTTTTTTTATCTGTATCTGAATGTTTTTATCTGTATATTTTTACTGCTTGAGGTGTTGCCTTCAGTGGTGTATTTTACAAGGAGCGGATCATGGGACCTTACGAGAGTATGATTCTTTTTGAATAAGTTATAAAAAAAAAAAAATGTGTGTGTGTGTGTGTGCGTGTGCGTGCGTGGGTGTGGGCGCGCGCTCGCGCGCGCGCGTGTGTGTGTGTGTGTGCGCGCACCCGCCCGCGCCCGTGCGTGTGTGTGTGCGTGTGTGCGCACATAGAGACAGAGACAGAGACAGAGCGATTTATCCAATGAGTCAATAATATTTTAAACCCTAGATCTTTAAGGCTGTGAGACCTTTTGATTGCACGACCTGATGTCACCACCGTTCATGGAACAGTCTGGGGTTGTGTGTGTGTATGTGTGTGTGTGTGTGTGTGTGTGAGTGTGTGTGTGAGTGTGTGTGTGTGTGTGTGTGTGTGTGTGTGTGTGTGTGTGTGTGTGTGTGTGTGTGTGTGTGATTGCGTGCGTGTGTGTATGTGTGTGTGTGTGCGGGTGCTTGCGTGCGTGCGTGTGCGTGTGTGTGTGTGTGTGTGTGTGTGTGTGTTTGTGCGTATATGTGTGTTTGTGCGTGTGTGTGTGCGTATGTGTGTGTGTTTGTGTGTGTGTGTGTGCGTGTGTGTGTGTGTGTGTCCGTGTGTGTGCGTGTGTGTTACGTGCACGTGCGCGTGCGCGCGCGCGTGTGTTTCATGACGTGCAGACCCAGCGTGCCGTGTCCGCAGCTTCTGTCCACGCAGCACAGTTGGTGCCAGTGGCCTGGAACTCTCTTCCACTCTGCTGTTGCAGCAGCCCAGTTCACGCTGGAGGTGAACGTGACCAACTCTGTGCGACAAGACACTGCCGCCAAAGTGCTCACGTTCTCTCTGCGGGACATCGGTCAGTGTGTGTGTGTGGGAGGGGTGGGGGGGGGTGTGTGGGGGTGAGGTGGAGGGGCGTGGGGGTAGGTGTGGGGGGAGTGGGGTGGTGGAGTGAGAGGGGTTAAAGGCTGAAGATAGAAAGGGATCGGGGTTAGTGAGGGGTGGGGGTTTGGAGTCATTGAGTGTGTGTGTGGGGGGGGTGGGGGGGCGGAGGGGTAGAGGAGTGGGATGGATTCGTTGGGGGAGCGGGGGTTGTGGGAGGGGGCGGGGGGGGGGGGCATGGAGGGTGGTGGTGGTAGGGGTGGGGAGCAGGGTGGAGGGCCTGTACACAGTGGCGAGCAATGCGTCGCACACAGTGTCTGGTAATGGTCTTTAGAATGATGATGATGATGATGATGATGACGATGGTGTTGGTGGTGGTGATGATGATGATGATGATGATGATGATGATGATGACTATCATTGCCATGATTATTATTATTATTATTATTATCATTATTACCATCATCATTATTCATGCTTGTTGTCGCTGTTGTTGTTGATGATGATGTTGCTATTTTTGATTGATTGATTGATTGCTTGACATGTGTGTTTCACTTTCAGTTCAGCCGTCACGTGTGAGGTCTTTGCGGGTGACGGACAAGAACAGCACGTGCGTGACGCTGAGTCTGGCCCATGCACGTGCACGTGCACAACGGAGAACGGTGTACAGGGTCAACGTCACCCACACACCCCACCTCAACAGCACGGTAAGAATAGTTTGAAGCTGTGACAGGACAGGATTTTTTTGTTGTTGTTGTGTGTGTTGTGTTGTGTTGTGTTGTGTGTGTGTGTGTGTTTTGTGTGTTGTGTTGTGTGGTGTGTTGTGGTGTGTGTTGTGGTGTGTATGTGTGTGTGTGTATTGTGTTGTGTCGTGTGTGTGTGTGTGTTGTGTTGTGGTGTGTGTGTGTGTGTGTGTATGTGTGTGTGTGTGTGTGTGTTGTGTGTGTTGTGCTGTGTTGTGTGAGTGTGTGGTGTATGGTGTGTTGTGTTGTGTGTGTGTGTGTGTGTGTGTGTGTGTGTGTGTGTGTTACGTTGTGTTGTGTTGTGTTGCGTGTGTGTGTGTGTGTTGTGACCAAACAGTTCGCACATCCAGAGTACGCGCCGCTCTGTTAAATCAATGTAACGTGTGCTTTTTGAGACATCGATACCTTTTTACGCAGACCTAGACCACAGGCTTACAAGACCTTTATCAACGCGTTGGACATAATTTTTTTTATTATGTGGAAGTCAAACTGGCACTCGCTTATTTCATTTTATTTTAGCCCTAAGCAGATGTGTTGTAGTCTACATGGATCAGTCTGCGTGTTATGACTCCTTCCTTGTAACTGAAACAGATCCGAGACGTGAATGAGGTCATGCGCTCTTCTCGACAAACCGTTAGAGTGGAGTTTAACGACCGATTTGGCAAACGCCCTTATGGTCATGTTGTTCGAGTATGCGGTATTTGTCTTGGCAAAAACTACAACGACAACAAAAACACAACACACACACTCACAAAAAAACAAAAAACAAAAAAAACCCCAAAACCCACTCTGAACTGAGTTTGCTTTTTATCGTATGTCGGCCATCAACTCGGAACTGACCCTCGCAGTAACCCCAACGTGATTGTGTCCACAGCGGCTGACCAGCCATATGAGCAGCAGCAGCAGTGACATCATTTCGCGGTGCGGACTCGAACCCTATACCCTTTACAACGTGTCGGTGGAGTGCCGTGCGGCCGACGATCAGGGTCTGCACGGTCTGTGGAGTGAGGCCAAGCGGTTGGTGGTGCGCACGGCGGAGAAAGGTGAGGGACAATATTTGTGAGGGTGTGCAGACCAACTTTCGTTGGATTTTCGTCATGACTCCCCGGATATTTTTTTTTTTAGCGAGAACCACGTGTGCATGCGCGTCTCCATTTCCTTTTTTTTCCCCAGGTCACCAAAAGGCAAAAATTTCGTTGTGGAAATCGCTGTTTTGATGAAAGGATTGTGAATATTTTCGGTGACCATTTTTTGTAAATTTACAAGGTATATTTGGTTTTATGATTGTAGCCAAGCGCTCAGCTGGCTTCAGATACTGCTTCATGAGCAAGCTTAATAGCAGACGCCTTTTTCGCAACTAACACGCTGGTCTTCAATGACTCGTGCAGAATGCGGCGCCATTCGAATTGAAATTGCAAATCCCCTTTTAAACAACTGCTCCTAAACATCTATTGAATCAAGTCTTTGTATCATTAGCTGCAATATTATATCTGTTGTGCTTAAACGTACACACACACGCTTTAATCAGAAGCATACTTGATTTTAGTTTAATCATTCATCAGTCTAAAGATTTCAACTGACGCTAAGCTTACATCATTTTGTCTTTCTCATCACACATAATGCTGCAGTGTACAGTTCTGTATGTAACTGCTGTTGGAAACTGAAACCACACCATTATTGTGTTTGGATGAGAATAGATCAGGCATTTAGAAATTAAAAAGCCGATTTTCATTGTCAACACTTAACGACATTCACTGCACAACTAGCATCGCTTGAAGGCTTGGACTGAGGTGAAAACTGTGTTTCTGACACACCGTATTTGATTAAATATCTCATTTGCTGGATTAGTAAACTTCAAGTATTATATACTGGCAGAATTGTTGCAATTCCATCTTTAAATCTATGCCATTTGTGTTTGCCTACATTAAACTGATTTAAAGCACTTCGCAATTTTCAGCGACAAACTTGTTAAAACTTACCCTTTTCAGGTGGCTTAAATTAAGATTATAAATTCATCTTGAATAATCAACACTTCATTTTATACTCATTAGAACGTAGGTGTTGAGCTGTTTCTTTTGCGACCAATCCGACATAAATCGGTTCAGAAATCATTTAGAAAATCTATCACTGAACACCTTGTAACAAACACAATTCTAAACAAATTCAGTCCGAATTGAGCCGATTTGCTTCGCAGCACACACGGGCGTCATTGCAGTTTGCTTAACTTGCATAAATAGCCACATCAGGTCATGACTGGTCACTTTTCACCTGGCCAGTCACTGGCTAGAGCCTGCTTTCTCTTGCTGTGTCGCAAGCAGTGTGTGTTGCTACAAAGACCAGTGTCATCACCATATCCCTGTAAGTACTGTGTGTAAAATGTGCTGATGATTTGTAAATTGTAAGTTTCGACACATGTGTTCATATGAGTATGTTGAGAGCATTTAAAGTTGTTACACTTGTTTCAATTATTGCTTTGACACACAGTCACAGCTCCCCTATGATTGATCTAAATAATCACCATGTCGTCATATGCTTGTAGCAGTTTCCATTCATGTCTTTCAACGTCACAGTCAGTGACGTCTCTGATAGTTTGTTCCAGAATGTTCTATGATGAGGCCGTTTTTCTCATTTGCTGTCACTGAAAGTTAGGTTGCTTATTTGGCTTTGGCAGAGGAGATTTAACTCTCTCCATACGAACGGCGAAAGAGACGACGTTAACAGCGTTTCACCCCAGTTACCATCATCAAAATATTGCAAGCGGAAGGCTCTTATACTGAAGAGGTGAATGTTGACAAAGAATACCACAATTCTGACGACGGAACCTAAAGGTTGGATCATTCAGACACCCACTGGACATCCGAGGGGTCTGTGTAGAGGAGAAGAGAGGACTGGCCGTACTGAGTGAGTTAAATGTTGAGCACAGGCTTAGCTGTGTTGATATTTGGCTATGATGCAAGGGATTACTTGTGTAAGTTCATTCACCAATTAATGGTCAAGTCATGATAGTTCTTCAAATCATTATATGGAACACTGACTATCTGGTCTCTCAGTCTGCCAGTATTTTATCAAAGCCACCTATTCTATTGTCTTGTTTATTGTTCATGTATTAATTCACGTGCTGATATCAGTAGTACTGCTACAGTGTGCTCAGTCAGGACTCTATAATGTGTGTAGTATTCTGTTGTGGTGAGTAACAAGATAGTGCTGGATTAATATCAGTTATTGGTTAAAACCATCTGGTATGTATCACAGTCTGTTAATTGTAATTTAGCGATAATGCGCTCTCCTATATGGCTTACTCCAGTATAGTGCTACATAATAACTGATTCATTTGAGTTGCTTTGACACAGTATGAGCTTTACTTGAATCTGTACTGTTAGTGTACTTTCACTAAATCAGCCTAGCTTTAACAACTTTAACTACACTATTTAAATGTATTCGATATGTCATTTGCTGTCAGTGTTTGGTTTTCACACATACGCATTATTTATGTTATGTAGTTGCCTACTCCAAACCAAGTGATACTCTTTCCATTGTAATATATGATGTGCTTACTATCCACTGGCATTTAGACATGTACCTATTGACATGCTCTTGTTTATGTATACTCAGGCACTGTCTTCTTTGTTCTCATTTTCTTCTTCTCTTCTTCTTTACTCAACTATTGTAAATAACACAAAAGAAAAACCCGTTTGTGACTGGCCTACTATATGTCCCTGGGCCAGTGCGTGGATCTTTTCAATCCTTTCAGTTTTAGTTCAGTTACATTATTAGTTCTTTAGTACCGCCCCCTTTTTATGATAAACCGATCGGGCACATGGCTACATAATTACACACACTATCTTTTGCTTTTGTCTTCTGTGTTTACTTTGAGCGTGTTTCTTGTCATATATCTGCCATTACATATTTAAACTGATCCATTTATAAACTATGTCGAAACATTGTCCGATCAAAAGCAGTGCAAACTCAAAGAAGCCAGTCACGGTGGTGGGCTAACCATGTCGTCATATGACCTACTTCTCGCTCTGCAAGCCACGAAAAGTGCGCCACGAAAGCGGGCAGCACACCCTCTCTATTAATAATATACTATATGAAGAGATACTTCTTCGTTCGTGGGCTGCAGCTCCCACATTCACTCGTATTACAAAGTGGGCTTTTTACGTGTATGACCGTGATTTTTTTTAACCCCACTATGTAGGCAGCCATACTCCGTATTTGGGGGTGTGCGTGCTGGATATGTCCTTGTTTCCATAACCCACTGAATGCCTGACATGGATTACAGGACCTTTAACGTGCACATTTGATCTTCTGCGTGTATATACACACGAGAAGGGTGTGTGTGTGTTGGGGGGGAGGGGGGGGGGGGTCGGGAGGGGGGGGGGGTGTTCAGGCACAAGCAGGTCTGCACATATGTTCACCTGGGTGGTAGGAAAAATCTGCATCTTCCCTTTATCCACCAGGGGGCGGGGGGGGGAGCAGGGGTGGGGTGGGGGGGGATACGTGGAGGTAGAAATGCCTTGATAGAAAGTAAAAGACTTATACATATATAGGAAAGGTTGTAATCATGGAATTACTGCTCCATGTGTGTTTTTGAAGCAGACTACAACGTTTTCGCTTTTCACCCACTCTGGGGTTAGCCGATACTTAAGCCATCCTTAGGATGAGCCAAGGCCCCCCAAATCTTGGGAAGAGACTTGGAAGGAGGAGAACACTATTACTACCTAATCTAACCAGCAGTTGTGAAGTCTAACAGTTTGACATCCTGGACTTGAATGTGTCAAGGGTAACAGCCATCACAGCTGTTTCTGGCAGCTCATTCCAATCCCTGGTGGTTTTGGGAAAGAAATGAGAAATTCCTCCGTCTAACAAGGGCGGGGGCAATCTTAGACCCGTCGATTATGGTTATTTAGGAACTTCTACACCATGGCCAACTTTGCCACTCTTCTGCGATGTTGCGGAGGGAGTGTCATCCACGTCTGTTGACCATGGACAGTTTCAATGCTCGGATGCATACCTATCATCCTGTCAAATTCGCTTCCTCTACCAATTGTAGTTGCCGAGAAAATGCCACCGTTATATCATAAAGTTGACCACACACACACACACACACACACACACACACACACACACACACACACACACACAAACACACACACACACACACACACACACACACTCACACACACACACACACACACACACACACACACACACACACACACACACACACACACACACACCTTGGTTTTACATAGGCTCATTTTGTTTACATACATGAATCAACAATGATATCTCCACTCGGGGAGGTAACACATTTTTTCCCCTTTTTTCCTAGATGAGGTTGGAGGGGGAGGGTTGGGGGAGAGGCATGGTACTATGCCTTTCTTCTTCATTCCTTCATTGATTCATTCCAGAACCTGGTGCAAGTTTCGAAGTTCCCCCGGGAAGTTACGTTCGTCACACGTGCAACGACTCTGGTTACGGAGCTGTGACCGTGCTGTGGAAGGTAATAATTCATTGTCTGATGTCACAAAGCTTTAACCTTCTGCTCAATGCTCTGTGTGTGTGTGTGTGTGTGTGTGTGTGTGTGTGTGTGTGTGTGTGTGTGTGTGTGTGTGTGTGCGTGTGTGTGTGTGTGTGTGTGTGTTGGGGGGGGGGGATGTTAAAGGGCAGGCGTGTATCATGACCATCATAAGCTAAGCGATGGTCATCATCATGATCTTCATCATCATCATCATCATCATCTTCATCATCATCATCTTCTTTTTCATGATCTTCATGCTCTCCACCATCACCATCAACACCGCCATCACCGTCGTCATTCTCACCCCCACTACCACCACCATACCATCACCATCATTATCACCTGTCAACATCATCGTCATCATCATCACAGTTATCATCGCACTGTCATACGGGATGATAGGTCATTTGCCAAAACACGCCGTAACATCTGAGGAGTGTCCACAGGGAACAAAACTGCAGTCGTATCAAGCATTCAATTGGCTCTCTCTCTCTCTCTCTCTCTCTCTCTCTCTTTCTTTTTATCACAACAGATTTCTCTGTGTGAAATTTGGGCTGCTCTCCCCAGGAAGAGCTCGTCGCTACACTACAGCGCCACCTTTTTTTTTTCTTCTTTTTTTTTTCCTGCGTGCAGTTTTATATGTTTTTCCTATCGAAGTGGATTTTTCTGCAGGATTTTGCCAGGAACAACCCTTTTGTTACCGTGGGTTCTTTTACGTGCACTAAGCGCATGCTGCACACGGGATCTCGGTTTATCGTTTCATCCGAATGACTAGCGTCCAGACCACCACTCAAGGTCCAGTGGAGGCGGGGGGGTGGACGTTAGGAGGGAGAAAATATCGGCAGCTGAGCCGTGATTCGAATCAGTGCGCTCAGATTCTCTCTCGCTTCCTAGGCGGATGCGTTACCTCTAGGCCAACACTCCACTTTCAGAGAGAAATCAAATGGCCCCCCAATTTTTGCTGTCTTTGATGGGTTCATACAGTCTTCCAACTTAGTGTCTTCTCCGCCCGCCTCCCCCACCACACACACCCAGTGACTTGTTTTCTCTATTTGTAGCAAAGTTATTTTGAATTAACGGAAGGGTTTTTGCAATAGTCACAGTGGTTACTTGCACTTGTTTTTCTCCTCCATCCTCCCCTCACCCCACCCCCCCCCCCACGCCCCCCCCCCCACACACACACATATGTATATATGTTCTTGAGGTGTCGTGGCAGAATCACTAAGGCGCTCGACCTCTACTCCAGTGTTCGTTAAGGATCATGGTTCGAGCCTCCGTTTTCGGCATAGTATTGTGTGCTTGGTAAAGGTACTCTGATTTTACCTCATTCCACCTACTGTATACATGGAACGAATAAACAATGAGGCCAGGAGAACAAATCGAACAATAAAGAGTGGTAACTCTCTCCATTCACAAGGTACACAACTTCAAGTCAACGCTACTCATACTACCGATTCAGCTGGAACACAGGTAAACAACAGGCACACTGCAACAAACCCATACACATCCTTAAAAAAAATAAATAAATAAAAAAGGAAGCGCCGCGCTTGTCCTTATACCAATTATTTGACATGTGCACATAGCAGCAATGACAGAAAATAATGAGCATGACTTCGGTTGCGCAGGTTTGAATCGGCGGAAGGAGGGTCCCGCATCTGTGTCTTGTGCCGAGCTCTGGACACAGTGGGTATGACGAGTTCTCTGCCCTTGGTGGCCGCCGTAAAAGGCTATGGGGATCCTTTGATTGATATTCTATCAACGTTTCAGTCAATGGTTTCAGGCAGTACCGAGGCCACAGCGACACGGCGTCATCAACGGGTTTTGTCTGCTCTACTACTACAACAGCAACAGCAACAGCAGCAGCAGCAACAACAACAGCAACAACAACATCAACAGCAGCAACAGCGAAAACAACGCTACGATTCCCCATTACCTTCACATCCCCTCCTTCCTCTCCTCTCTCTCCACCTCCTCTCTGTCCGCCCCCTCTCCTTCCTCCTGCTCCTCCTGTTTTTCCTCCTCTTCCTCCTGCTGTTGCTTCTCCTCCTGCCCCTCCTCTCCTCCCACCTCCACCCTCCTCCCCTACCTGCCCTGCACCACCCCTGTCTCCTTCCGCATCTTCGCCAGCAACAACGCCGGCCTCTCCAGGAGTTATGCCGCCCTCCGCATCCTGCCAGGTTCTGTTGATCATGATTTGTTTCAATGTATTTATTGATTCATATTGTTTGGTTGTCAGTTCTGTTTTTGACTCACCAGCTTATGTAAACAAGGCGAGTCTATGTAATAACCCGTTGTTCGGTTGTGTGTGTGTGTGTGTGTGTGTGTGTGTGTGTTTGTGTGTGTCTTTGTCTGTGTGTGTGTGTGTCTTTGTCTGTGTGTGTGTGTCCATGGTAAACTTTAACATTGCTATTTTCTTTGGAAATACTTTGTCTGCCTATACCAAATTTGGCTTAAAAATATAGTAGGAAACAAATCTTCATAGTTATGCCAATGACAGGTTTTAAGTCTTCCGAATGAAGCTGTATTTCCGGATCATTAACCGTTCATTATTTCGTTCAGGCTCGATCCGGATCCCAAAACACCACATTACCGCTTCCCAACTGCCGGACGTAGGCTATGTTTGGTAGGAAGACAGCATGGCCTCGCATTTCTTGTTCGCAATAAAAAGAAAAGAAATACAAATTCTAGACAGAACACACACATCGACAAAAACTATACCATCGACGTGTGAATGAGCATACAAGAAAATTTGAATCGACCGTTTCACTGAGTTAGCCTTGTCTAGGACTGGTCTGTGCAGATCTTGACGAAATAGCTACATGGGTGTAAGTATCCATATCACGTTGCGGTGTACCTGAGGCGATAGAAACGCCTCCTTTACTACCGAATTAAAGGTGTTTTTGTTTTTTTTAATAATCAAGTGTGTGTGTGTGTGTGTGTGTGTGTGTGTGTGTGAAGTGTTAGAATCAAAGTCAGAATACATTTATTATCTCAGTTAAAGAAATTAAATCTGGTGGGGTTTGTAATACACGTGTATTACATTCAGAACAGTTGTATTCGGTACCAACCAAACAAACATACTAAA
>NC_134878.1:21869201-21886701 GCF_041734735.1 Babylonia areolata | reverse complement strand
TCTGTCTGTCTGTCTTTGTCTCTCTGGTGGTGGGGGTGTTTACGTGATGGAATGAAGGTGGCAAAGTGTTGACATGAGGGGGGGAGGTGGTAAGGTGTTGATGTGATGGTGTGAAGGTGGTAAGTTGTTGACGTGAATGGGGGAAGGTGGTAAGGTGTTGACATGGTGGGAGGAGTGTGGTAAAGTGTTGGCGTGATTTGGGGGAAGCTGGTAAGGTGTTGACATGATGGTGGTAAGGTGTTGACGCGATGGTGTGAGGGTGGCAAGGTGTTGACATGATGGTGTGAGGGTGGTAAGGTGTTGACGTGATGGTGTGAAGGTGGTAAGGTGTTGACGTAATGGTGTGATGGTGGTCAGGTGTTGACGTGATGGTGTGAAGGTGGTAAGGTGTTGACGTAATGGTGTGATGGTGGTAAGGTGTTGACGCGATGGTGTGAGGGTGGCAAGGTGTTGACATGATGGTGTGAGGATGGTAAGGTGTTGACGTGATGGTGTGAAGGTGGTAAAGTGTTGACGTAATAGTGTGATGGTGGTAAGGTGTTGACGTAATAGTGTGATGGTGGTAAGGTGTTGACATGATGCTATGAGGGTGGTAAGGTGTTGACGTGATGGTATGAGGGTGGTAAGGTGTTGGCGTGATGGGAAAAAAGTGGTAATGTTTTGATGTGATGGTGTGAAGGTGGTAAAGTGTTGACATGATGATGTGAAGGTGGCAAGGTGTTGACATGATGATGTGAAGGTGGCAAGGTGTTGACATGATGGTGTGAAGGTGGTAAGGTGTTGACGTAATGGTGTGAAGGTGGTAAGGTGTTGACGTGATGGTGTGGAGGTGGTAAAGTGTTGACATGATGGTGTGAAGGTGGTAAGGTGTTGACGTAATTGTGTGAAGGTGGTTAGGTGTTAACGTGATGGGAGGAAGGTGGTAAGGTGTTGACATGGTGGTCTGGTGTCGTGGTGTGCAGCATCCCTGGACAGGCCGTCGATTGTCATCTCAGCGTTGGTGGTTATTGTCATCATCGTAGTGGCGTGTGTCCTGTGAGTTTTATATTTCTGCATTTTCTGTCTGTTTTTTTTGCCTATCTCTCTCTCTCTGTTTCTCTGTCTCTGTCTCTCTCTCTGTCTCTCACTCTGTCCCAGTCTCTCTCTGTTTCTTTCTCTGTGTCTGTCTGTCTCTGTCCCAGTTTCTTTTCTCCGTATCTGTGCCTGTCTTTGTCTCTGTCGCTGTCTGTCTCTTCTTCTGTTTCTCAGATATCCATCAGTTTATCTGTCTCAGAGTAATTGACTAAGCACGTGCTTCTTATGATGTAACGTGTGTAACTTAGCTGAGTGCAGTTAACCGAGCATGCAGCATCTGTTTGTTGTTTGTTTATTATTTATTACTTAGCTTTGTGTAGTGTATATCAAAACTCAGAAATGGCCCTTTTGTGATCAGTATGAGCTATAAGCAACATGACCTGCTTCGTTCTGTTTGTGTATATATATCATTTAACAAAGTATGTATGATAGTCAGTCATTTCCGACTATGACCATCAGAACAGCAGAGGAGGTAACTGCTGTCCCAAACTATCTGGGCTAGAATTTGATTAAAGTGGAGGTGTCTTGCCCAAGTTACACCCCCCACTCTCTCGGCCTAGAGGGTTTGGGGACAGTCGGCGCAGGGATGGTTCCCAAAGGCCTACTGGCTCTCAAGGCTGCAGCACTAAGAGCCAATGCAATTTTATACCTCTTAGTTTGAGAGTCATAGTCCTTCACCAAAGACTAAATTGTAAATGATTTCCCATTGCAACGGAAAGTAAGATGCGTTGTCCATGACGAAATTTTGTATCTGATTTCCTTTTAAAAAAAAATGTATATTTTTCTGATACCCTCTTATGAGGTCCGAGAAAGTGAATGGACCCTCCATCTCTGTCCATCCAAACCTTCTCTTTCTGTCATTCTGCCCACCTGTCTGTCTGTCACCGTTACAGACTGTACAGACATTGTCGAGACTCTGTGCGCCATAAGACCATGCTGTTCGCAAAGCCGAAGGATTTGGTCAAGGTAAGTCGCAGGGACTGTGTTTAGCATACACACACTGTGCACACTGTCACACTGCTCATTACACACACACACATACACACACACACACCATGTATATATATATATATAGATAGATAGATAGATGTGTGTGTGTGTGTGTGTGTGTGTGTGTGTGTGTGTGTGTGTGTGTGTGTAGCCAAGTGCTCAGCTGGCTACTGCTTCACACAAGCTATAGCAGTCGCCTTTTTGTCAACTAACCTGCCGGTCCACAATGACTCGCGCATAATGCGTGACACCATTCCAGACAAAGCTCCAACCATTTAGTAAACTAAATCTATGTATCATTCATTTCCAGAATATGTCTGTTGTGCTTACACACATACACTTTAGTCATTTAGAAGCATATTTGATTTTAGTTTAATTGTTCGTTAGTCTAAAGATTTCAACTGACAGTAAGCTTTCGTCATTTTGTCTTTCCGTCTCACAGTTTACAATTCTGTATTTGACTGCTGTTGGAAACTAAAACCACACTATAATAGTGTTTGGATGAGAGTAGATTAATTAACCTTCCCCACTGTTGGCGCTTAATACCTTCTGCATTCATGATTTAGTTTCTCTCTCTATACTTTCTTTCTTCCCCACTGATGTTTTTTTTCCTCTATGATTAATGCCTTCTTCATTGATGATTTTTTTCTCTATGCTTTATACCCTCTTCGTTGATGATTTTCCTTTTGTGCTTTATATTACTTCCTTCTTTGCTTTTTCCTCAATGCTTCATATCGTCTTCGTTGATGATGTTTTTTCCCCTCTGCTTTATACGTTTGCACCTTCCCCAGTGATTTATTTTTCTTTTCTATACTCTATACGTTCTTCCTAAACGATTAAAAAAAAAAAATCTTTCCCAACGCGTTCCAGTACCACGCTGCGCCATGCGCACACAGCACGACGGGTCAGCACAAGGACCACACGGCCACCACGTCCTCCTCCACAACCACCACAACCACCACCTTCCTATCCATCACCCCACAGCGGGGATCACGTGCTCACACGTGCCTTCCACACAGCCCGGCCTCTCCAGACCTGCACCGCCACGACACGTGGGCATCAACTCCTGGGGAGTCACGGGGGGCATCTCCTGATAACGCTCTGGTTCTCCGCCACGACCACCACCACGACCACAACCCAGGGATTCCTGAACCTCGGGAATCCCCTAACGATGCTTTGGTTCTCTGCCACGACGACGACCACGAACCAGGGATTCCTGAATTTCGGGCATCCCACGATAATGCCGTCGTCGTTGTCTTCCAGAACAGGAAGGGAGGAATGGTGGTGGATGAAGAAGGTCGGTCAGCCACTACAAGCAGTGACAGCACTGCTGCTGCTGTTGGTGATACTGTTTCCTTGCTTCCTGTCTCAGGAACGCCAGGAGTCGTGATTATGGCGATGACATCTCGTGGTTCTGAGCCGAAGGCTGATCGTCTGGTGGTGATGAGCGAGGAGGAGGAGGAGGCTTCTGGCCGTATATCCTCCACCTCCACATTCTCCTCCTTCTCTTTCTCCTCCTCCTCCTCTACCTCCTTCTCTGTGGCGGTCAGTCCAGGAGGGTCAGTGAGAGATCTTGCTGGCCCAGAACCCCACCAACACAGCTCTCCGTCAGCTTCCACCGACGTCTCCATCTGTCGGCCAGCAGACGGGTGCATCACCACGACCGCCATCACCACCACCACCACCACCACCATGTGTTGACCGACGGAGCATGCAGGAAGCATCGTGTTCACAAACAACAGACTTGTAAGCTCTCAACTTGTTTGACTCAACATGATCTGGCAGAAGCGTTCCTCTTTTCCCCCATCACCCCACCCCACCAGAACTCTCTTCCCCTGAACTAGACCTCGAGTCGCGTGGTCTGGACGCTAGTCATTCGGAGGAGACGACTAACTGTGGTCCCGTTTGCTTGCAGCTTGAACGAAGCGCACGTGAAAACAACAACCCAAGGCAACAAAAGGAGTGTCCACTTCGACATGATATTATACTTGCAGACAGAAAATAGAAGAAGAAAAGAAGGATGACGTGGAACTGTGGCGACGCTCTCTCCCAGTGTGTGTGTGTGTGTGTGTGTGTGTGTGTGTGTGTGTGTGTGTGTGTGTGTGTGTGTGTGTGTGTGCCCGTGTCTGTGCCTGTGTGTGTAAGGGGTGGAGGGTTTGTCCATGTTATGTGAGCGATGGTAAAACTAATATGTGTGTGTGTGTGTGTGTGTGTGTGTGTGTGTACATGTGTGAATGTGTGCGTATGGGTGTGTGCGCGCGCGCGTGTGCGTGCCTGTGTATGTGTTTGTGCGTGTGTGTGTGTGTGTGTGATGGAAAAAACTTAATGCGTGGGCGTGCGCGCGCTCGCGCCTTGTTTGTTGTTTGTGTGCACACATCGGTACACTCCCATTCATATCCATTTGTGTATTCCTTTTTGTGTCTGCCGTGTTCTCGAATCGATCTCACACACTGCACTGTTGGTGAGACTGGTGCTTTAATTAATGACATTTATGCATCACGGTTATCATCTTCATATCATGTGATCAAACTGCCTGATCCGTACAGGTGTGTGTCATTCGTACGCAGACACTTTCATGCGCTTATCTGTCTGTCTTTCCACACCGGAAGCCTTAATTGATTAATCCATGTTTGCCTTCAAACTAATTTGTTAAACAAACAGCTTCACAAAGTATTCCGCTTCGTTGTGAAATATATAGTATTATACAACACAATGCAAAACAAAAAGTATTTCTCTCTCGTCCGTTCTGTCAGTAAATTTGTAAATTTGTTGAGGGGATGTTTCTGATATCTGTTGAGTCTGTTGAGGGGATGGATGCTTTAGATATCTGTTGGATCTGTTGAGGGGATGCTTTAGACATCTGTTGGATCTGTTGAGGGACAGACAGACAGACAGACATATACAAACACACACACACAAACACACAGTGTATTTATTTTTAGTGTAATTGTGTATGGTCAGATATAAACTTGGACTGCATTTCAATGGAACTTCTGAGAACGTGCACGCACGCACACACACGCTCACACACACACGCACACACACACACACACACACAGAGAGAGCCAATAATCCTACTAACAATTAATGGACTATTTAACGGAGTCCACATACATAGTGATGTTGTCTGTGTTATACACGTGCGTCAAAGTCACGTGTTTATTTACACGCTAATTTCTAATTTGATCCTATTCCTGCTCTGTGGCACGTAAGTCCACCACCAGAAATTTCCACTGCTGCCTGTCTTGTGCTGTCTCAACTAGCTTTCCCCGAGGAAAAGCTGTTCTTTGTTATGTACTCAATAGACACTTTCGGTTTCTCAAGGAGGCGTCACCCCTTTCGGACAAATAATTATTTGTTTGTATTCGTATTTGTCTTTCTTTTTATCACAACAGATTTCTCTGTGTGAAATTCAGGCTGCTCTCCCCTAGGGAGAGCGCGTCGCTACACTACAGCGCCACCCATTTTTTTTTTTTTTTTTGGTATTTTTTTCCTGCATGCAGTTTTATTTGTTTTTCCTATCGATGTGGATTTTTCTACAGAATTTTGCTAGGAACAACCCTTTTGTTGCCGTGGGTTCTTTTACGTGCGCTAAGTGCATGCTGCACATGGGACCTCGGTTTATCGTCTCATCCGAATGACTAGCGTCCACGCTACACGACATTTACTGGGCAGATGCCTGACCAGCAGCATAACCCAACGCTCTTAGTCAAACCTTGAGTGCATGCATCTATATATATATATATATATTTTTGTGTACCTATCAGAGTGGATTTCTTCTACAGAATTTTGCCTCTGAGAACAACCATCTTCGTTGCCATGGGTTCTTTTTCAGTGAGCGAAGTGCCTGTTGAACTCGGTTTGTTTGTTTTTGTTTGTTTGTTTTGTTTTGTTGTTTGGTTTTTTGTTTTGTTTTGTTTTTGTTGTTGTTGTTTTTTTTGTTTTTTTTGTTTTGTTTTGTTTTGTTTATTTGTTTGTTTGGGTTTTTTGTTGTTGTTTTTTTTTAAATCGTCTCATCCGACGGACTAGACGCTCAGTTTGATTTTCCAGTCAGAAAGAGCGAGAGTAGGAATCGAACCCACACCGTCACGAACACAATATTGGCAGATAAGCGTCTTAACCATTCTACCACCTTCGTTTGCTACACACACAGTTATTCCTTTTCTTGTGATCCCCAGTTTTACCTCAGATCTCACTGAGATGTGAAAAGCTGGGGGTGGGGGGGGGGCGGGGTGTTGACATTTGTTGCTGAGGTTGTTGTTTCTTGCCAGATTACCTGAGTGATGTTGATGTTTGTTGTTGAAATGTTGTTTATAATAATAATAATAATAATAATGTTGTTTCTTAGCATATCACATGAGAGATGTCGTTTGTTGCTGAAATGTTGTTTCTTACCATTTTTACGAGAGAGAGATGTGTTGTTTGTTGCCAAATTGTTTGAGACCAGGGGTTTGTAGCAGCTGTTTCTTTTTGTAATTTGTATGGTGCTCGTTTTATGTGAATGGTTATGGGATATCTAAATTTGAACTCTGATGCTTTAAAACAAATCACAGAGTAAAGCAAACAGAACCCCAGATATATGTAACCAAACATCGAACATTAAAAAAACACATGCACATTGCATATGAAGACAAAAAGACTCGTAGGTAATTTATTTTTTCGTATTTTTTTCTTGTCTGTCATTATTGTGTGACCAAGCGCTATGCTTGCTCCAATATTTGCCTCACGCACAAGCTGTATTAGCTTGCCTCACCCACAATCTGTATTAGCAGACGACAGTTTTCCCTCCTAACCCGCGCACAGGATTGTGTGACGTCACTCCGCTTACATCATTTTGTCCTCGCCAGACCACCTGCTTGGCCAGTGTCGCATCGCGGTACGTCATTGGCTGAGAGCAAACTTGTGTTTCTGTTCCACCGTAATTAATTAATACCTCTTTTGTCAGATCAGTTAACCACAAGTATTATATACTGGCAGAATCGTCGTAATTCCATCTTTAAATCTATTCCATTTATGTTTGCCTACGTTAAACTGATTCAACGCAGTTTGTAATTTTCAGCGACGAGCTCATTAAAACTGACCCTGTTCAGGTGACTTAAATTAAGATTATAAATTCATCTTAAATAACCAACACTTCATTTTATACTCATTATAAAGTAGGTGTTGAGCTCTTTCTTTTGCAACTTATCCGACATAAATCGGTTCAGGAATCATTTAGAAATCTGTCACTGAACACCTTTAAACAAACACAATTGTCATCGGATTCTCCGTGATAAGTGACGATCTGCTCGCAAGCACACGTGACGGCCTTTGCGGTCCGCTAAACTTGCATAAATTGGCACAGTGAGGGATGAGTGGTCATTTCATACCTGGTCAGTCATCTGACCAGAGCCTGCTCTCTCTCTCTCTCTCTTGCTGCGTCGAGCAGTGTGTTGTGTCGTGTGTGCCCCCACAACGGCTGAGACCTCGCTACGTATCGCTGTAAGTAGTAGTGTGTAGAATGTGTTGATTTGTAAATTGTATTATTCGACACAGTACTTGTGTTTATATGAGTATGTTCAGTTATTGCTTTGTTCAGTTAATTCTTTGTTCAGTTATTGCTTTGACATGTTAGTCACAGATCGGCTATGATTGATCTAGAAATCGCCATGTCGTCATATGCTTGGAGCAGTATTCCATTTGAATCTTCTTAACGTCACAGTCAGTGACGTCTCTGGACACAGATAGTTTGTTCCAGAATGTTCTAGTGAGTGCATAAAGTTCATTCACCACTTAATGGTTAAGCCATGATGGTTCTTCACTTACTATCTGGTCTATCAGTTTGCCAGTATTATATCTAAGCCACTGATTCTCTGTCTTGTTTGTTATTCAGGTATTATCTTGCTAATATCAGTTGTACTGCTACCATGCGCTCAGTACTCTAAGATGTGTGTAGTATTCTGCTGTTGTGATTACAAGATAGTGTTGGGTTAATATCAGTTATTGGTTAAAGCCACCTGGTATGTATCAATCTGTTAACTGTAATTTAGTAATCATGCTCTCTCCTATACGGCTTACTCCAGTATAGTGCAACATAATAAACTGATTCATTTGAGTCACTTTGACACAGTATAAGCTTTATCTAAGCTATACTGTCAGTGTACTTTCACCAAGTCAGCATCGCTTCAATCACTTTAACTGCACTATTTAAATGTATTAGAATTGTCATTTGATGTCAGTGTTTGGTCTTCACACATATGCATTATGTTGTTGCGTATCCCAAACCCGAGTGATAGTCTTTCCATGTATACATGTGCTTTACTATTCACTTGTGCCGACATGTTGTGCTTATGACATTTGTTTGTGTCATTCCAGGCACTGTCTTCTTCTCATTGTCTTCTCTTTTAGTTCTTCTCTTCTATTCTCTTCTCTTAGGTTTTCTTCTCATCTAATAACTATTGTAAATAAAACAATAGAAAAACCCATTTGTGACTGGCCTCTATATGTTCCTGGCCTGTGCGTGGGATCTTGTCTATCCTTTCATTCAATCAATCATATTTAGTTAAGTCTTTTGTGCCTATTAGAACCACTCGGTACACGGCTACAATTGTTTCAGTTTATCCTCTTCCATGAGGGATGGGGGATGGAGGGGAGGCAGGGGGGGGGGGGGGGTGCAATGAAGAATTTCACTTACAAGCAATATAGAAAAAAAAAAAGAAGAAGAAAAGGCAATCACACATTCATTCACACCCATAGCACCCTTCTTGTTGCATTCTGACACAGAGCATTATTATTATTATTATTTTAAAACACACCACCCTGTTTCTGACAGTTTATCAGCAACAGCGAAGCTGTTCACAGCTGTGCACACTGCCCGTGTAACATGTCTTCCGCTGAGAATAGCGCGAAGTTAGTAGTTCGGCAGAGCGCTGCCCCCATAGACTGCCTGTGAGTCTGCCCAGGCTATCACCTTTCCAACGCTACGCGCTGTTCCACCCCTCTCCACTCCGCTTCGCGCCGAAACTAAATGTGCTGCCTTGTGTCGCCGTGCATGGTCTGTTGCGTCCTTTGGGAAAGTCGCGTTACTGCTGCTGCGATTTTCTTCACTCCACCCTAGTGTGACCGGGTACCTGATTTCTTGTTGGTGGAGGTTAAAAGGTTAAAACCAGAAGAAGGAGAGGGCTGGGCTGGGTCCCAGCCTCTCATGCCAAACCCAAGACACACAGTTGGATATGAATTCACTGACCAAAATATTGTCGTATAAGGCTATATAGGGCCTTCAACATCAGTTTAAAAAAAACACTAAAAAAACCATAATTATATTTTCCAATATTTTTCTTCATCTATCAGTTCCACTCGAGAGTCTTTCATCAAGGTCAAACGGAAAGAGCAGAAATGTGAGAAGGGACCAGCCGTTGTGGCGAAGTGGTCAGCATGACGGCTGGGAGGACGCGGCGGGTTCGAATCCCAGCGGAGGTGGGTTTTTCGGCCCGTGGCCGGCTCCTACCCAGAATTGAGTGTGCTAGAGGCTTAAATGGGGAGACCACACAGTCGAGTATCATCCACTTCACGGATGCGTCTTTGGGTGTGTTGCTCTAATTACCTGACCAACACTGCAAGTGTCTGTATCTCTCGGGCCTGGTTGACGCCAGGATATCATTATGACAGGAAGCGTAGAGTACAGCCTTGTCATGTAGTCCCAAACCAAAATGGACCTCAATAGCAACATCGTCATCGTCCTCGTCATCCTCATCTTCCTTCATTATCATCAATATAAACAAAACAGTCCCAAAGTCTGTGGCCTTTCATGCCCTGCTCTCATGGTGACCTCAGTTTCAATTCCCCTCCACTTCCGTGCTTGGGGTGAGTCCTGTCAATGTTTTCAGTGTCGGCAGATTCATGGGGGGCTGTTGTTTGGGGGACGTAGTGGCGGTCTCCACTCTGCGAGGGACGCTCGCTCAGTCTGGCTCCGCTACTAAGCCATTATTGTCGTTAGTAGGGGGCTTAGTAGGTGGTGTCCTAAGTACGTTAAATCAGAACAGGTACCACTAAACACCACCGAAGTGACTCAGCAGCAGTGCAGGGTCTCCTCTGGTGTGTGGCCTCCTGGTTCCCTGCAGACTGCAGACGCTGGGAGTGTGACAGACGAACCCGGGTGTGGTTGTGTTTGGGGAATCGGAATGAGCGGCGTGGGAGTAATGTCAATGAAACGGTGCAGATGACGAGGCAGCAAAAAAAAAAAAAAAAAAAAAAAAAAAAAAGTGAGAAGGGTGTCTCGGCTTAAAAGGAAAACTGAAAGTCAAATAACACAGGTATGAGATTTAAAAAAAAAGAAGAAGAAATATCTCCAAAATCTGTTGTCCAGTTCGTATGAAACACGAGAATAGTATTGAACACACACACAAACACACACACTGACACGCATACACACACATGCGTGCGCGCATACACGCACACGCACACACAAACAATGAAACTTGTCCATAAACACATACTCACATTTATACAGACGCAACGCACATAAACTCTCTCTCTCACACACACACACACACACACACACGCGCGCGTCCATTTACTCATTTTCAAGCACACACGCGCGTATTATGAACAGTCAATGACCGAACTACAAGACAGTGTTAACGTAAATTTATTAAAAACTCGACACACAATACTTATTTTAGACTAACACACACACACACACACACACACACACACATGCGCGCGCGCACCCACTCACTCATTTGCACGCACACATGTGCGTATCACGCACACACAATGACCGAAATCAAAGACAGCGTTAACGCAGACTAAATTTACTGAATACTCGACACACGACCATACACACACACACACACACACACACACACACACACACACTGGTACTTCATACAATACTTATGCACGTAATCTGAAAACAGATAGTCAATCATACCACATGTACAAAAATATATCATACAGTTTGGACGGGCATGCCGAAGCAAAACTTATTGTTGAGGGAAGAGGTGAGTTTCTAGGCCAGATCTGATGAAGTAGTGAGGGTGTTGTTGTCAGAGTGTCGGAGGTTGTCAGGGAGTCTGTTCCACGTCTTTGGGTTGGGGCTTGCAAAGAAAACGATTCATGTCTGTCGATCTCAGTTGGTCACATTATATGGGAGGTTGTTTATCTATTTATTTAGTCATCTTCTCTTTTAGGGGGATGGTTGGGGGGAAGCTACTGTTTCCACCCGACATATGTTCCAGTGAAGGAGGATAGAGGACTCTGCCCTGTTTCCCCCCGTGCGGTTGTCCCCGCCTGATGCTGCTCAATACCACCCCCACCACCAGCCACACACCCTGAGGATGGACCGGGAGATGACCACCACCTCCTGGATTCTGGTTCTGGTTCTGAACTACAGGAGTCACTGTCGTCACCACCATCGTCGTCACCACCATCACCAGCGTCATCAGCACCCGAGCGAAGCAACCTGCACGTCTCCCCCTCTGTTACAACACCCGGACTCCCGGCAACTCCTGCTCCATCGTCTGTGGAATCCCGACCCCTGGAAGTGTTTGCAGGGTTGGAGTCTGCTAAAAGCTCGTCACTGCCAACCGCACAACGAACATAGCGGTGGTGTGTGATGGAGTCCCTCTGGCCCCGTGGAAACACTTGGGTCGTTTCTGTTTCCTCCTCCTCCTCTTCTGCTTCTGCTTCTTCTTCTTCTACTGCAGACAAGTCTAACACAGCGTTCAATAATTCTAACGCGTCTTCAACAGAAGACGACGAAGAGGTGAAAGGCATTGGTAGTTCCTCTTCCGAAGAAGGAGACCTGGGGTCAGTTTGTGAAGACGTGGTGGGGTGTGGTGGGGTCGGGGTAGGGTTCGGGGTTGGGGTCGGGGTGGCCGTCGCCAGACTTTGGCCAGCTGTCTTCTGGTGGCTGTACAGGCGGGCGTAAGAAGGAGGCAGCATGGAAGCAGTGTCCAAAGCGTCGGTGACCGAGGGTGGAGGGTGCTGGTGGTGGTGGTGGTGGTGGTGATGGTGGTATTGGTTGTCCCCCCCTGACCGCGATCCCCTGCCCCTCCACCACGACCCTCTCGCCCCCCTCGTCGTCTCTTCTTCCTGTCCTGCGCAGTTCCTGACTTCCGGTCTCCCTGAATAACACAGGTCACAGCGCGTGCAGTTTCAGCTCAGTTTCAAAGTGGTGTGAAAGCGTGCGGACTGATTCACACACGACACACTCTGAAAACAAGGGGGGAACAGATGCCTCACCTTCGCATAAACCTCAAGCGCTGGTGTGTGTGTGTGTGTGTGTGTGTGTGTGTGAGAGAGAGAGCGAGAGAGAGTTCCTGGGGACGGGGGGTGGGGCAATATCATTGACTACTCACCATTTTGCGCCGCACTGGGTGACGAGGTATATGAAGTCGATAACAGTTCCCGGCCACTCTCTCCCCTCTGCCACCAACACACACACACACACACACACACACACACACACACACACACACACGGAGTGAAAACACAGTTTTTGACACCTTGATACATGAAATACTTATGCATAGCGTCAGTGGATGGAAGGGGGTGATGGTGAACACACGCATATTTCAATTTCAGTTTCAAGTTGTTAGTTTCAGTGTCAATGACGCGTGCGTCAATGCGTGCGGACTGATCCATATGCGCTACACCACATTTCCTGTTTATATCAAATAAATGAATGAAAATAGAAAAAAAAAGAGCAGATGCCTGACCCGCTCACAAACCCAATGCCTTGGTTCAGACACTGACTCACCCCTAGATCTGTGTAAAAGTTTCCCCCCCATAACTAATCAAAAGTAAACAAATAAGTCATTGCACTGATATACAGTGAAGTGACAGATTTATAAAACATTATTTCTTTTCCGATCAAAAAGAATTTTCTTCAGAATTTTTTTTGCCGTGGACAACCCTTTTTGCTGCCGTGGGTTCTTCTATGTGCGCGAAGTTCATGCTGCAGGGGCCACGGTTTATCATCTCTTCCGAAGGACTCGCGTCCAGACCACTCACTCAAAGTCTAGTGGAGTAGAACAGAATTTGGCGAGAGCGGGGTTCGACCCTGTGTTCTCAGATTCTCTCGCTTTCTATGTGAATGCGTTACCACCAGGTCACAAATCCACTCTGACAGATAAATAGATAGCTTGATAGATAGAAAGAAGATGAGTAAATAGATCTGTATGTTGAATGATACACTGCTGTACAAACATATACACAGATATGGATGACAACATATATGGAAATAATATTGAATATAAATGATAAATATATGTAGAAAGTACACAGATAAACAAACAAACAATACTCACATATGCAAATGCTGTCTGTTGGAAGTTTGAGGAAAATTTCTCCTTTCTGTAGCGGTACCTCCTACGAACGGCAGTCACGCTGTAACATAAACGATACAACATAAACCAAAAGATACAAACCATTGCTCACAAAAAGTCATTCCAACAGAAATTAAACAGCTCTAGTTCTCATACAATTCTCTGTCATAAATGAGCAGTTATGAAAGCCTGCTAAAAAAGGCACGTTAGTTTTGATATTACGGAAGTTTATGTCAGTGAAGGGCTGTCACCTCACTGAGACAAGACAGAGCTTACAGCTCAAGATGTCAGTGAAGGGCTGTCATCTCACGGAGATTACACAAAGCTTACAGGTCAGGATGTCAGTACAGGGCTGTCACCTCGCTGAGATAAGACAGAGCTTAGAGGTCAGGATGTCATCGAAGGGCTGTCACCACTCTGGGATACTACAAAGCTTACATGTCAGGATATAAGCGAAGAGCTGTCACCACACTGAGATAACACAGAGCTTAGAGGTCAAGGTATCAGTGAAGGGCTGCCACCACACTGAGATAACACAGAGCTTAGAGGTCAAGATCTCAGTGAAGGGCTGTCACCACACTGAGATCACACAAATCTTACGTGTCAGGATATCAGTGAAGGGCTGTCACCACACTGAGATAACACAGAGCTTAGAGGTCAAGATCTCAGTGAAGGGCTGTCACCACACTGAGATGACACAAAGCTTACGTGTCAGGATGTCAGTAAAGGGCTGTCACCACACTGAGATAACACAAAGCTGCCAGGTCAGGATCTCAGTGAAGGGCTGTCACCACACTGAGATGACACAAAGCTTACGTGTCAGGATGTCAGTAAAGGGCTGTCACCACACTGAGATAACACAAAATTACGTGTCAGGATGTCAGTAAAGGGATGTCACCTCACTGAAATAACACAAAGCTGCCAGGTCAGGATGTCAGTCACCATGATCTTTTTCGACATCTTCCTTTTGTGACTGCACCACTTTTTGGTAAGCAGAATTAATGACACCACTTAAAGCACAAAGAAAGTAGTACATATAATAATATTTGAAAATCGCCACTCACATCAAATTTCACCGGCAACATCCACATTTCTTCGCCTATGTTCTTTCCAGTCTGTTTCGTTCCGAAGACGAAAAAAAAAATGTAAATTTGGTTAAAAAAAACAAAACAACAAACCCCATTGTAATATAAGTATACTCTACATTTCTCCCTCAATCAAAAGACGTACAGTAGGCCAGTCAAAGAGTGGGGGGTGAGGAGGAAGAAAGGCAGAGTTTACATTACAATGTTATCAACCAATTTACAACTTTTTCCGTCTTATAAACGGAAAAATATATGGGGAGAAATGTGGATATTGTCATTTCACCGATGTTCAGCCGTCAAGGAGGTATGAACAACTATTTCTCCTGGCAACATACTTTTTTGTCTTTCTGTCTTTTTTTTTTTTTTTTTTTTCCAGCCACGACACTGGTATTCTGAAGTATTAATTATGTGTGAACTCGAACAGAATCCGCGGCGTTTTCGGTCTGGCGTTGGACTTCTGATCAGGGTTCAGGGTCCCATTTCGTCGGCATGGTGTTGTGTCCTATCATTGTCCAAAAGGTCAACATCAACTCGGCATTTCAGCATTTCATGTCTTTTATGTATTCACATTGAATGACTGTGATTTTCGTGTATTCATTATGAAGCATACAGCACACATGAATTTCTCTTACTGAGATAATAAAGTGATCTGTATTCTGTATTTCTCACTCCACCATGGTGTGAATGGGTACCTGGCTTCGGGTAGGGAAGGTTCTTCTTCTTCGTTCGTGGGCTGCAACTCCCACGTTCACTCGTATGTACACGAATGGGCTTTTACGTGTATGACCGTTTTTACCCCGCCGTGTAGGCAGCCAAACTCCGTTTTCAGTGGTGTGGAAGTTGGGCATGTTCTTATTTCCATAACCCACCGAACAGGATCTTCAACGCGCGTGTTAATTTTGATCTTCTGCTTGAGTATACACACGAAGGGGGTTCAGGCACAAGCAGGTCTGCACATAATTATGTTAACCTGGGAGATCGGGGAAAAAAATCTCTACCCTTTACCCACCAGGCGCCGTTACCGAGATTCGAACCCGGGACCCTCAGATTAAAAAAGTCCAACGTTTTAACCACTCGGCTGTTGCGCCCGTTGGGGAAAGTTGAATGCGGCGGAAGGAGAGGACTGGGTCTCGACTTCCTATGCCGAGCCCTACACACAGTGGATATCAATTCACAGCCGCGATTGTCATCAAAGGCAATGAGACCATCAACCTTTTTGTTGTAATTTTCAAACATATCAGCAGCTTTAAATTACGAGTAAGACGGGAACACCGAGAAGACACAGGTCAATGGTGCACGAAGACATGCAAAAAGGAAGACAGTAGCAGAAACAAAAACAACAGCGGGACAGCAGATAAGAACACGTGACCACTGTGAACAACAACAACAACAAAACTGGGCAGCAGAGAAGAACACGTGACCATTGTGAACAACAACAACAAAATAGGGCAGCAGAGAAGAACACGTGACCATTGTGAACAATAACAACAACAAGAACAACAACAACAACACAGCAGCAGAGAAGAACACGTGACCATTGTGAACAACAACAAGAACAACAACAACAACAAGAACACGGCTGCAGAGAAGAACACGTGACCATTGTGATCAACAACAAGAACACGGCAGCAGAGAAGAACACGTGACCATTGTGATCAACAACAAGAACACGGCAGCAGAGAAGAGCACGTGAGCATCGTGTGACAGGACACTGACAGTAGGAACAGCGGCATCTCCTGGCCACTGAGGAACGAACCAGATCACGATGCACAGCAGACCCATAGGCACGCTGACCCCAATGACCAGAGACGGCACCTGCCCGCTGACCACATCTGCCCACACATGTGGCAAAATTCAATGACCACATTTGCTGACACCTATGGCAGTTCACTGACCACATCTATCCACACATTATGGCAAAATTGCTGACCACATCTGCTGAAACACATGGCAAAATTAGGCGAACACATCTGTTGATACACATGGCAACATTACTGACCACATCTGCTGAAACACATGGCAAAATTCAATGACCACACATCTAATCACCCATATGGCAAAATTCATTGACCACATCTGCTGACACACATGTGGCAAAATTCAATGACCACATCTGATGTCATACATGGCAAAATTCACTGTCCATATCTGCTGACACACATCTGCTGACACACATGGCAAAATTCACTGACCACCTCTGCTTACACACACATGGCAAATAAAAAGACCACATATGCTGACACACATGGCAATTCACTGACCACATCTGTTGATTCACATGGCAAAATGTACTGACTCCATCTGCTAACACACATGGCAACTCACTGACCACATCTGCTGACACACATGGCAAAATTCAATGAACACATCTGCTGACACACATGGCAAAATTCAATGAACACATCTGCTGACACACATGGCAAAATTCAATGACCACATCTGCTGACACACATGGCAAAATTCAATGACCACATCTGCTGACACACATGGCAAAATTCAATGAACACATCTGCTGACACACATGGCAAAATTCAATGACCACATCTGCAGACACACCTGGCAAAATCCAATGACCACATCTGCTGACACACATGGCAAAATTCAATGACCACATCTGCTGACACACATGGCAAAATTCAATGAACACATCTGCTGACACACATGGCAAAATTCAATGACCACATCTGCTGACACACCTGGCAAAATCCAATGACCACATCTGCTGACACACATGGCAAAATTCAATGACCACATCTGCAGACACACCTGGCAAAATCCAATGACCATATCTGCTGTCACATATGGTAAAATCAACGGTCCACATCTGCAGACACACCTGGCAAAATCCAATGAACACATCTGCTGACACACAAGACAAAATTCAATGACCACATCTGCAGACACACCTGGCAAAATCCAATGACCATATCTGCTGTCACATATGGTAAAATCAACGGTCCACATCTGCAGACACACCTGGCAAAATCCAATGACCACATCTGCTGACACACAAGACAAAATTCAATAACCACACCTGCAGAC
>NC_134878.1:21859201-21864201 GCF_041734735.1 Babylonia areolata | reverse complement strand
CGTATTATGTCCACCGCTTAAACACCAAAGAACGGTGTATGAGTGGTCACGTGATGGTTCAGGAAGCCATGTGATGTTCACGGTCATCTCTTCATGGGCGACCCGTTCAACTATCGCTCGTACGTTCTTCGCTCCGTCTGTGACACAAGGACCACAACTCTGTGAGCGTGAAGAGAAAAACTATAGAAGTCCAATGTCCGATAACTACGTTATTTCGAAAGAGTAATCATAAGCTGGGAGCAAATATAGGAAGACGCGATGGCATACCACGAGAGTTTCGGTGATCTGAAGTTTGTAATATGTCTGTGATTGGGGATGAGTTCCAATGGAGTGTCCCAAGTGTGATCATATTACGAAAAAGTTATATACCTGAAAAGTATTTGTCTTCGATCGATTTTTATCTTTTGTAATAATTATGCTCAAAGGAAGAAGAAGAAGAAGAAAACCAGAAGAAAAAAGTCATTTTAGCTTTAAGTTTCTTAAATTTGCAGATTTTGTCTCTATATTCTTTTAGGATGAAGGGAGGTTTGTATTTTTTTAAAAACTTCTATGTGATGCTGTTGTGCATTTCGAAATGTTTGTTATGGGCATGGAGTCACTATTTTGTTATCGTCCTCCACACACAGTCCAAACGGAGTGTCCACACACACTCCAAAATGAGTGTGTGTGTGTGTGTGTGTTCATTCGTTTTTTTTGTTTCACGTCTATCGACATTTGTGATTGTAGACGTAAATCCATCATCTCCCCCACCCCACCCATGCCTTAAATCATCACTACTTTCACTGTATAAACGAAATAAAATACACTAACTACTCAACCAGTAGAATCACAACAAAGAGCCAGTTCGGCTCCTGATTAAACTCTGAACTATTTCTAATACATGCTGATTATCATATAAGACATTTCTAATGGAAGCAGATGGAACTGCAGATTTTGTAAATTACATAGGTAAATGTGTGTGTGTGTGTGTGTGTGTGTGTGTGTGTGTGTGTGTGTTTAGGAGAGAGAGGGAAGTGTGTGTGTGTTTAGGTCCATGGGAAGTGCACATAGGGGAGGCAATCGAAAACAAAAAAGCACTGGTGACGCTATCTTGGTTTGCTCCCTTCCGTTGAAATGGATCAGGGGGAGGAGAGAGGCAGGGCGGGGGGGGGGGGAGGGGATATATCCCCATAAATCACCATGACCTCGGATACCGTTTTCTTCTTCTCGTTTCAGTCTCATTTCTGTCATTCTTTAACTTGTTTATTTCTTTTCTATTTCTTTACCCCCCCCCCCCCCCCCACCACCACCCCCGTTTTTCACCGGACCGACATCTCTCTCGAGATCTGTCTCTCTCAGAGAGAGAGAGAGAGAGAGAGAGAGACAGTGGCGAGATTCTTGCGAGTCAAGACCGTGTAGCCTTCAGAGCACCTTTGCCGCGAGGTAAACGTAAACTCTACTTCCCGACTTCGCGTTCGTTTCGTTGTGCATGTCACGAACCTGTAAATAGATTCAAGTCCGTGTGTGCACGTTTCAAGTGGACAGTTCACTTACAGGTATCGCGTCCTCCTAGGAAGCGAGAGAATCTGAGCAAACTGGTTCGAATCACGCCGGCAGTCGTCAGTATTTTCTCCCCCTCCACTAGACCTTGAGTGGTGGTCTGGACGCTAGTCATTCTGATGAGACAGGAAAACCGAAGCCCCGTGTGGAGCATACATTTAGCACACGTGAAAGAACCCACGGCAACAAAAGGGTTATCCCTGGCAAAATTCTGTAGAAAAATCCACTTTGATAGGAAAACAAATAAAACAGCAGGCAGAAAAAAGGGGGTGGTTCTGTCAGTGTAGCGACGCTCTCCCTGGGAAGAGCAGCCCGAATTTCACACAGAAAAATCTGTTGTGACAAAAAAAAAAGAGTAATGCAGTAATGCAATAATGCATGGAGTCCTCGTCCTCGCCACTCGCTCTCCCGCCACAAGCACGTAAGGGTAACTCGCGATTGAAAAACACATCTCTGGGCTATACCTTCCCTTCAGTGCCGAGCTCTGGACACAGTGAATTCGAAATGACTGTCCCAATAGCTTTAACTCTCTCTATACGAACGGCGAAAGAGACGACGTTAACAGCGTTTCACCCCAATTACAACCATCAAAATATTACAAGCGGAAGGCTCTCACACTGAAGAGGTGAATGTTGACAAAGAATACCAGAATTCTGACGACGGAAGCTAAAGGTTGGGTCATAGAGACACCCACTGGACATCCGAGGGGTCTGTGTAGAGGAGAAGAGAGGACTGTCCGTACTGAGTGAGTTAAACCTTTGAAATAAAGGTTTCGAACCGGCGACAGTTTTCAAACGATGTCAAGAGGTGAAGGTACTGCACAACGAACTATAATATGCAGCGTGCGTAATACTTAAGGTGGACTGCAACTGAATTCAGTTATTTGTGAATTTCTTTTCAAGCGTTTCTGTTGTTTTTTTCTCTCCTAGAACCTGTCTTTAAAAAAAAAAAAATTAATTAAATTTTTTTTTTAATGTACGCTTATAGTTGACTTCATCAAGTTTTTGCGCCTTATATACATATTATTATTATTAGTAGTAGTTCTTTTTTTTATGTATTTATCTATTATTTATTCACCTTTTTGTTTTCTCAAGGCCTCACTAAGCGCGTTGTGTTACGCTGCTGGTCAGGCATCTGCGTGGCAGATGTGGTGTAGCGTATATGGATTTGTCCGAACGCACTGACGCCTCCTTGAGCTACTGAAACTGAAACTGTCTTTGACATGTTTATTCAGTGTTTCTGTCCACAGAATACATGTATAGGATGATGGTGAGGAACAAGTGTGTCGTGTGCCCGGAGGAACAGAGGCTTGCCGCAGGACACATAGCACACAGGGGCACCGTGGCGTCCGGACTCCGCTAGTGGTCAACCTGCAGTAAAACCCTGCACACTTCTCTCACACCATCATCTTCACACATCAGTTCTCTACCCTCAACTTCACCCTTTTCCTTCCCTGAACACCCCCATTCAACATGGTGCATGTCTGTGTGGCACATAAATAAATGCAAACATGCACATTGTGCAAAATTTCTCTTCACCCTTTCACCGCCAAGCTCGCATTTATGCACAGCCATGGTAGAGGACCCATATCACTGAAAGGTGACCATTCATTGGTCTGTTATCCATGAACCTACTGCTGCTTAATGTTCGGTGGTAGGATAGGCCGTATTTTCTATACATCGCAGGGGGAATCCCCAGCTATTCTTAGCCACTGTCTTTTCTGTGTAAATACCACAAGGAAATTTTGTACTCTAAATTGACTGGCGGTGAAAGGGTTAATGCTACCTTTCATTTGCTTCTTCAGTCAAACAGACTGTGCACCAGTTAACAGTCAAAATCCAGTTTTAAGTATGAATTTGTCCCTCCCCCTAAACCCATGTTGGTGAAACTGTACACCAGATCTTTTCAAAAGTGTTTGTACCGGATGTAAGGTAAGGTAAGATGGACGTATGGTGCGAATGCATCCAAACTTTTTTAACAGGTGTATCAAGGAGAGATGTAGGACCTATGACAGTGCTTAAAGTCTTAACTCCCGAGAGCAAGGTTTCGGTTGCGCCCCTTTTCTCTGCATTCAAATTTTGTATTACGTGTAGCTGACACATTTTGTACTTTCCAAAGTCAATTCAGGTCTACATTGGAAGCTGCTAGGCAAATCTCGCTCTCTGCCATAAATGAAGACAAACCGTAGCTTTATTAGGCTTTTATTTTGAATAAACCTTCACCGACGTCACAGTGTCAGACTCTGGTGAGAAACTGGCTTGATTCAAATCGCCCGCCATTTATAGTCCGGTTCAGGCTTTAAGTTGATCAACACAGATTGATACTTTTCCGGCTTCACTGGCTCTCGTTCACTGAAGTTGGGGAGTACTACAATGGCTGCCGCGCGCGTCACACGCTCGCCTCAAGCTATCACACGGTCAGCTACAGGAAGGGGCGGTCCATTCTTTTAAAAAGTCCCAGCCCCTGCACCCTCGCGCCCCCCCCCCCACCCCCCACCCCCCAACACACACACACACTACACACACAAGCAACACAGACTGACCTCTCCATGGATCCAGAGCCAGGACAGTGGCGCTGGCGGTCGGCCCGGCGTCATTGAGGGCCAGCACCTGTAGTTCGGGCAGCAAGTTGGGCGAGGCGGAAGAAGAGGAGGTGGTGGGGGAGCTTGACAGGAGGAGCGAGGGGAAGGTGAGGGAGGTGGCGTTGGTCACCGACGCACTGACCACAACGGGCCCTGTGGTCCCTCCCTCTCCCCCACCCTCTCCCTCTTCACTCCTCCGGCTCCCCCTACCACTACTGTTCATCGTGACCTTGACCTTGTACCCCACTCGGGGCCCGTTGGCGCTGCTCTCTGGAATGGCCTAGACACAGAGAAGAAAAAAAAAGAAAGAAAAAGAAGCGAAATGTGGAAACATGGTTTTTGTTTTGTTTTTTTTTTGTTCAGATTTGGGATGTTGACCGATCTTCCATGTCAACATAATGCCCGTGTTTATAAAGCGCATCTGAGCCCCTAACTGAAGGGGAAATCATATACAAATCACACAACCAAAATTCCAAGAATACAATGTCTAAAATTTGCTGTTAATGTGATTATTGTCATGAAAATTTATATTGATACTATAATTTAAGTTATAACCGTACGTAATCGTTTGAAGGCACTGCAAATGTGGAACAATACATTACGTAAAACAAGAGAGGCAAGGCCTTCAAGACTCACTTGTGATACACTTAAAAAAAAAAAAAGGCTAATCGTTAAAATGTGTTCTGTATTTGTTATTATAAAGCTTCGGGTTAAAAGAAAAAGAAGAAAAAAAAAAGTCCTAACGGCAGATTCGAACTCCGCGTGTTCGGGTGAGAAGAAACTGTCGAGTTACCCATTACACTATTGTGGCTCCTTAAAACATAGACTCACTTTGTTTACACAAGTGAGTCAATAAAACAATGTCAGGAGAGAACGCGAA
>NC_134878.1:21851701-21854201 GCF_041734735.1 Babylonia areolata | reverse complement strand
GACAGGGAGAGACACAGAGAGAGAGAGAGAGATGGGGTGAGAGGGAGAAAGAGAGAGAGAGAGATGGGAGAAAGACGCTGACAGAGACACACAGAGAGAGAGAGAGAGAGAGAGAGAGAGAGAGAGAGAGAGGAGTAAGAAACTGACAGAGAAAGAGAGAGGGAGAGAGAGAGAGAGAGAGACAGAAAGAGAGAGAGAATAACTGAAACAGCATTTTTTTTCATTTATACTGACTTAAATGTCCGTTACGAACTGTGCAGTAACTTTGCCACATAAAATAATCATTGTCTCATGTATTGTTTGCATTGTGTCCCGTTTATTTCGTTTTATCCACGGTTCTCCCACGGGGTCTTTTAGGACTAACTCTAAGAGTCATGCGTGTGTGGGAGCGAAACAATAGAATGTCACTGAGTGTGGCCTTTTTTTTCTGTTTTTCTTTCATGATTTTCATTTGGAACCTTTGCCTTCTACTTATCTTTTTCCCTGCACTACATTTTAATGTGCTTACCTTTCATTCATTTATCTAATTTTCTTTATTCATTCATTCTTTTTTTAATTGTGTATTAATTTATATATTTATTTAATTGTTTGTTTGTTTGTTTGTTTATTCATCGCTGTTTGATTATTCATTCATTCAGTTTTATTTAATCGTTTATTTATCTACTTATTTATTCATTTATTTATTTGTTTATTCATCTATTTATCTATCATTTATTTCATTGTATCATAATTGTCCTTTCCTCAAGGCCTGACTAAACGCGTTGGGTCAAGTTACGCCACTGGTCAGGCTTCAGCTGAGCAGAGTTGGTGTAGCTTGTTATGGTATCAGTATCAGTATCAGTGTCAGTGTCAGTGTCAGTAGCTCAAGGAGGCGTCACTGCGTTCGGTCAAATCCATATACACTACACCACATCTGCCAAGCAAGATGCCTGACCAGCAGCGTAACCCAACGCGCTTAGTCAGGCCTTGAGAAAAAGAAAAAAAAAGAAAAAAAAAAGATAAATACACAAAAATACTACTAATGTTATGCATGTATGTATGCATGTACTACTAGCATGTTATGGATTTGTCTGAACGCTGTGGCGCCTCCTTGAGAAACTGAACCGAACTGATCTGTACTGGACTTGATTCGCGAACAATAGGACTGATGCTGACAATGGGGATGGAGAGAAGGGAAGACAGCAGCACAGTATCAGTCTCTTAAGGAAGAGGCGTCACTCGGAGTTCAGTTCGGACAAATCCATATACGCTACACCACCACATCTAGATACGGTACCAAGGCAGATGCCTGACCAGCAGCCTCACCCAACAACACGCTTTAACTGGGCCTGGCATGCATGCATAGATTTTGTGTGTGTGTGTGTGTGTGTGTGTGTGTGTGTGTGTGTGCACCTATCCGAGTGAATTTCTTCCGCGGAATTTTGCCAGGGGACACCACTCTCGTTGCCTTTTTTTTCAGTGCGCTAAGTGCGTGCTGCACATGCAAACTCTCGGTCTATCGCCTCGCCCGAATGACTAGACGCACAGTTCGTTTTTCCAGTCAAACTTGGGTGAAAGGACGAGAGCGGGATTCGAACCCAGACCCCAGTGGTGCCAGTAGCATTACATGGTGCTAACGTCTGGACAGTTACACGTGACTAAATGCCTACGTTGACCGAACTACGCCATTGGTCAGTTCCATACTACACACAGTCAGTAGCGGGTTACGACCATACTAGGCTCTTCCGTCCGAGCAATGCAACTGGCTCCAGTGGTCAGTTCCATGCTACACACAGTCAGTAGCGGGTTACGACCATACTAGGCTCTTCCGTCCGAGCATTACAACTGGCTCCAGTGGTCAGTTCCATGCTACACACAGTTAGTAGCGGGTTACGACCATACTGGGCTCTTCCGTCCGAGCAATGCAACTGGCTCTCAGATCCTCACGGGACGAGCTATCTGTGTTGGCAGACGAGAGTCTTAACCATTCTACCAACCTTCGAGAAGGGAGTGACAATGACAATATGAGTACTTATGTAGCGCCTATTCTCGGTCAGAGGTCAAGCTCTAAGCGCTTTACAAACACGGGGTCGTTTGCGCAACAGGCTGTCTGCCTACCTGGGTTGAGCCGACTGTTAGCTGCCATTTGGGCGCTCGTCATTCGTTTCCTGTGTCATTCAATTATGTTTCAGTTACACACACATACACACTCATACAGACACGTAACATTTTACGTGTATGACCGTTTTGTTCATTTACCCGACCATGTAGGCACCTATACTTCGTTTTCAGGGGTACGTTATTTCCGTAACCCCACCGAACGCTGACATGGGGGGAGTGGGGGAGGGGGGCTCACTGACCTCGAGTCCAGGGTCTGACGGTGACGTTGAGGAAGGCAGGCGGCACGGGCACGGGCGGTCCGTAGCTGTCGTCCAGCAGGTAGTGCCAGAGGACACTCATCTGCAGCGAGAAGTGGCTGTTGAGCTGGAAGTCTGTGCCCTGCTGCAGGCTGCAGACACAC
>NC_134878.1:21841701-21846701 GCF_041734735.1 Babylonia areolata | reverse complement strand
ATTTTGATTGCTGGTGACGTGGTGTTTACGTCATCAACTTCTGTGTGTTTTCAGTAGAAACTGAAAGTAGAAATCTGTGGGTTTAAGACGGACCGTGCATTTGATCCAGTTTCGTGGCAAAAGGAGTGGTCTTAGAGCTTAGCTGAGGGTTGCATTCGACTCAGCGCATCGAAGTCAGTCTAAAACACCTTCTACTTTTTCATTTTAACGGCCCCTGAGTTTAGTATTCTAAACTGCAGGATTACCGAAAACATGACAGATGTCAACCCTCCATTGACTGGTGAGAACAACACGTGAAAATATGTCAAACCATACTTACTGGCGTTGTTGTCCAATGAACAGTCAAAAGCCACTGCTGCGCGCAGTGACGTCATCAGTAACATCTGTGACGTGATTAAAAGGTACACCGCCATCGACGTCATCTTTCTGCACTATCTGAAACAACCAGGAACAGAAAGAAACAGTGTCAGATCCGAAACTGACAGTAGTGGTAGTGGTAGTGGTAGTCGACGCTGATAGGTTGTGGTAACAGTAGTACTAGTGACAGTAGTAGTAGTGGTGGTAGTGGTAGTGGCGGTGGTGGAAGTAGTAGTAGTAGTAGTAGCAGTAGCAGCAGCAGTAGCCACGGTGGTAGTAGTAGTAGTAGTAGTAGCAGTAGTTGTAGTGGTAGTAGTAAGTATGGGCTGAAAATATTCTGGGGTCCACACAGGACGTGTGAAAGACAACCGTTAAATTCACACACACAAAAGAACAACAAAACAAAACATACAAACACTTACAAAACAATTAAGATCACCATAATACTGTTCGTCTACTTCACAGCACAACCAATACTGTTATCACGCAGATTGAACGTTGACCAACAAAGGGAGGCAATAATTAAAAGACAAATATTCACGCTTCTGAATCTATATCCTTTGAAAAGAGATACACCACGCAGATAGATGTTTCATGGGGAGAAAAATAAATAAATAAAATAAACACCTATTAAAAAAAATAATAAAAAAAACAGGGAAAGTAACAGCACAAAATGTGCACAAAGCCACAAACCACCGCGAATCTTTCAGCCAGCAGAACCAACACCAAGCCCCAGGCATGCACATAGACAAATGGCTGAGCCTTGCCAACGTGAAACAAAGCGAGAATGTTTTTTTCTGAACCCGGACGAAGCATGCAGCTGGCTTTTCAGAGCGTGAACAGGACGAAGCGATCAGGTGTCTGTCCCTGCAGTGTGCTGGTGGACCAGTGACTGACTCCCGAAATCACACATACGCACGCATGCACGCACACACACACACACACACACACACACGGTACTAGAGTGAGCTACCCGTTTCTGTATTGTCCTTGTGTTTTAGAAGAAGGCATACAATCGATGTTGCGCAAACGATCGCTGACATTGTCTCTTACAGGGTCAGGAATATATATATATATATGTTTTTGTTTGTTTTTTTAAGTGGCGTATTTATATTATAGATTGTCCTCTTAATTTGCAGTTGAAACATACCTACTTTAATAACATTTGCAGTACAGATTTAGCATCAACACATGGTAACATCCGAAATAAAGTTATGGGAAGATTGATCATATAATTCGGACCTATTACGGTAACCATAAGTTCTGTTGTGAATATCGCAACGCCCTTGCCAACATGATAGCACTTACAGATACTACCTTTGCTTGTTTGTTTTCAAGCACTGTAACGTCTATATATTTGATTTTAAATGGATTACGATAGCTTAAAAAAAATTTTACAGACATAACAAAAGTAGAGACAGAGAAGGGTGGTAAACCCGTCTTTTCACCTGTGTAATTAATGTCAAAGGTATCAATGCAATAATACTACAACCTGTTCCACATCCAAGATGGATGTATCCAGCAATCCTTATATGATATTCAGCTCTGAATGTTTGCTCCTGGAGCCAATGATCACTTAAGTTCCTCCAAGCCACTGGTGGCTATATAATTTCACAGCTACTGCTAGGTTTATCGTTAAGTCTAAGTCACTAAAAAAAATAAAAAAAATCAACCAGCGGGTTCATTCCTACTATACCCAGAATCCTGTATGTACTAAAAGAAGCGCCGACGTACTTGGCTCTCCGTGACAAATTGACAGACAGGGAAACAGAGAGACAAACACACAGGTCAAAGCCAATGTATAAGCCCTCCCCTTGCAGTGATCAGCACAGATAACTATTTGCACGCGCATAGACTTCAATTGATCGAGAGTAGACTGCTCCTAACAAAAAAAATGTTAACTATATTCCTGGAGTTGCCATCACTGACCTCTATCAGAACTAGCGTGTATCATAACGAAATTCCATCAGTGTCAGGCTGACTATAAAAAAAGAGTTATGCTTCAACACGTGATAATTGAATCGCTCACACTTTATAATGCATTAGTCTTTGGAGAAAATAGTGCTTTAGTTGTCAGCCATGTTCATAGTTTTCTCATTTCCATTTTGTGTGTGTTATTTCTGCAATGTGTGCACTTACTTCCAGTAGGTATATATCATTGTCTGGATACAGAACAGCGCCAAGAGTCCATCCGAAAAAATATCGTTCCTCACACACACTGGATAGAATTACTGTCCACTGAAGAGTGTCGTTTTTTCCACACAAGGTGAAAAAAAAATTAAATAAATAATTCAACGGAAACAAGACACAGGCGTCCACCTCATTACTCTATCTAAGGAGGTTTTTTTTTTTGCCTACCGGTGTATAGGACAGAAGTGACCCCTCCCCTGTCATTATTACCCTTTTTATGGCAGTAGAGACAACGTCCCGATTCGCCTTCTCCTGATTAGCCTATCACTGAATTGGTGGTCCCGATCCACTTATATCCACTTCGCCTATATGCCAGTTGCTCTCTGTGTGTGCACGTTAAGAAAAAAAACAATAACAACAACAAAAAACAAATCAACAACAACAACTCACTTTCTTCATTGCCGAAACGGTCTCTTGTGTTGACGGCCTGGTCTCTATGTCGGTAATTTTGATACTGTGTCTGCCTCACTAGCTTTGGATATGAAAAGAATTGAAAATAACAAAAAACAAAAACAACAACAACAAAAAAACAAAAAACAAAACAAAAAAAAAAAACACACACAAAAAACACCATTATTGAAAGAAACTGTTTCGCAGACTTCCAAGCCTGGAGAGCCATACGATGAGATAATTTACACCGAACAGATGTTCACCACCATTACTTGTCCAGCCAATACCCTGCCCGAGTGTATATGCAAAAATATGAGCGGATACGTGTGATTGTGTGTGTGATTGTGTGTGTTGTGTGTGTGTGTGGTGTGTGTGCTCGCAAGCGCGCGCGGAAAGGTGATTTATTTTACTTTTATTTCATTCTATCGGGCTTGCTTTGCTATAACTCATCTTGTGTGCTATTCTGTAATCGTTTATGTTGTATACCACATTCGACTGTCCTGCTTGCAATATTGTCTGTTCCACACACTTCACTGCACATATTTTCTCTTGCGGAGATAATGATGTAAGTCTCGTTCGGAATTAACGGTACAGCTGGGCCAACAGCAAAGTGAGAGCTGTATGATCAACAGTTTTTCCATTGCAATGGGAAGTTATTTACAGCTTAGTCTTTTGTGAAGGACTATGGCTCTCAAACTAGGAAGCAAGATTGCATTGTTTGCTCTCTGTGCTGCAGCACTGGGGGCTAGTTAGCCTTCGGGAACCATCCCCAACGCAGACTGTCCTAAAAACCCTCTTGGCCGAGAGAGTGGGGATGTAGCTTGGGCAAGACACTCTCCACTATAATCAAATGCTGGCCCAGATAGTCCTGGACAGCAGTTGCTTCCTTTGCTGTTCTGATGGTCATAGTCGGACACGACTGACTATCACATACATACATGATTGGGGGTAGTTTTCCCTTGACACCGTGGGTGCGGGTAGGGTGGGGTATTGGTGGGTGGAAGGTAGGGTCATGAAGGGGTGCGTGGGACGAGAAATCCGCTTAGCTCTTTGTGTTATGAGCTGACCGTTCAGACAGATTAGTGTTGGCCTGGCCAGTACTATACAACAGAATGTGTGCCCCGAGGTGCTTGTTAGGATTCATCGGTGTGTGTGTGTGTGTGTGTGCGCGCGCGCGCATTGTGCGTGTCTGTGAGAGAAAGGTGGGGGAGAGAGAACGAGAGTGGAAAAGAAAGAGAGAGAGAGAGAGAGAGAGAGAGAGTGTGTGTGTGTGTGTGTGTGTGACAGACAGAGAGACATACATACGCACAAACAAACCAATTCCCTCTCCCCACACATACACAAACACTAAACACACTCTCCTTCACACACACACACACACACACACACACACACACACACACACACACACATGCACATGGACACACGCACATGCACCCCTCCCCCCCCCCCCATCCCCTCTAGATAGATAGATAGATAGATAGATTCAGGCCGACAGATAGCCAGTAAGCCAGACAAGACACAGAGAGATCAACAGTACTGAAACTCACCCAAGAGTCCGTGGAAAGTATCGGCGACTGGTGTGAACTGTCAGTACACACACACACACACACACACACACACACACACATCACGTTCCTGTTGATCAACCACTAGCTGACTGCCAGGCTCAAGCACCAGTGTCTTTGTTTTGCTTTGCTTTTTATTGTTGTTGTTGTTGGGTTTTTTTGTTGTTTTTTTTTGTTTTTTTTTCTTCTTCTTCCCAGCCCTTTGTTCGGCCACTGGTAGTAACGTGTACTGGCTGTTTCGCCACCGTAGTTGGAACATTGGAACATTATCACCCGCTCCGCCCCCCTCTCCCGCCCCCCCCCCCCACCCCGTGCCCCCCTACGCACACACACATCCTCCCCCCACCACCTCGCTTCCCAACCACACCACTCCCTCCCCCCCCACAACCACTTCATTCTTTTCGGTCGTCAACACAAGACAAGACAAGACAAGAAAAGACAAGACAGGGCAGAACAAGAGCGAAAAGACATGACAAGACAAGATAAGACACGACA
>NC_134878.1:21824201-21836701 GCF_041734735.1 Babylonia areolata | reverse complement strand
GTTTTTTTTCTTCTTTCCGTTCCTTAACTGGGTAAAGTAGTATACAGAATTGTTTATGGACATAGCCTTGTGAGACCATGTCAGTTGATTGTATCGCCATTGCATTAAATTATTTTGTTTTTAGTATTCCCAAAACCAATGCACCTTGTACACTATGCCGCGTCACAGAATCTACGTTTAATCCATCCCACCTGTTGTAGAATCTACGTTTAATCCATCCCACCTGTTGTAGAATCTACCTCTAATCCATCCCACCTGTTGTAGAATCTACCTTTGATCCATCCCACCTGTTGTAGAATCTACCTCTAATCCATCCCACCTGTTGTAGAATCTTCCTTTAATCCATCCCACCTATTCTTGCTGATGATGTTTTGACCACAGAATCTAATCCATCCCACCTGTTCTTGCTGATGGTTTTTTGGTGGAAAAATAATGATACGAAATCCATAATATTCGAAACAAAGCTCTTAAAGACTGCTTCCACACAGTCATAACACGCACCAGGTGTGTCAGCTCTGATACACTTTGTGTTTGTAAAGCGCTTAGAGCTTGGCCTTTGACCGAGGGTGTTTCGGGTCTTCTGCAGACCATGGAGTTGAAGGTATCCGAGTAACGCGAACTGTGATATAAGCGACTGACGCCCAGAAGAGCTGGTCACGAACTGATGCCCATAAATTATGGCTGGCACGCACACTCAAACCATGATTCAGAAGCGGCGCCTTCTCATTAGGTACTACCGATCATTAGTCCGTGGCTCCAGACTCAATTCGTTCGCTAAAAGTCTGTCCGTCTTCTGCCCTCATTCCTGTCACCACCACCATATCCCTTCCCACCCACCTGCCTCGCAGTCCGTGTCTCAGTCACTGTGCCCGTACGTATCGCTTTACAACGGGAAAGGGGGCTTTGTCCCAAGACTTGAACAAGTAATCGTCAGTGGGATTCCCCGTTGACGTCTTTCACAATTTTCAATTCCATTTCTAAAATCTGCCCGACGGTGAATATCGAGTGTGTCGATTATTATCAACAAACACACGCGTGAGCGCGCACGCACACGCACAGGCACACACATACATACGCACACACACACACACACACAACGCACGCACGCACACACACACACACACACACACACACACACACACACACACACACACTGGCACACACACACACACACACGCACGCACGCACACGCATACGCACGCACATTTTTGTGACGGTGCAGTTCGTGCAGCATTTCCAGGAAAAGCACATGGCCATAGCGCAGCGCCTTATTGTTCTTTTCTCAACATGCAGGGTTTTAAAAAAAAATCTTTATTTAATATTTTATTTCTTCTTCTTCTTCTTCTCCGTACCACGCGTCAGGTTTCACGTGTCCACATGGAAGAAGAAAAAATAGATCCAAGGGACACAAAAGGTGACTATACTTGGACGTATTCTCTATCGTTTGTCTCCCCTGAACTAAAGGCTTCTCTCTCTCTCTCTCTCTCTCTCTCTCTCTCTCACACACACACACACACACACACACACACATCACAAATACAAAACGAAACAGCAGCACCAAAAACAAATAAACAACATTTGAAACAAAATCGCGTTCCTAAGGCTTTGTGAGCATACCCTCAAATTGTGTAAATCATCAACATAAAAAAAGATGAAATAGAAATTCAAGAAACGAAAAAAAAAGAAGAAAAGAATTAATACATTCATAAATGAATAAATAAATACCACAAAAATCGCGTTGGTCAGGGTTTTGAGAGCGTACTCTATAAATGTTTGTATTAAGCATCGACATAAAATCATACGAATAAAAATTGAACGAATAATAGATAGATAAATAAATAGAATAAAATAGATAGATAAATGCACAGAATTTTTTTTTGAACGAAATAGAAAAAAAACACACACAAGCGGATTCGCGTGTAATGCCATGTGGGTTCCTAAATCGGAGTTTGTGATTTTCTCGAAGCTTGACCAGAGCTTTGGGTATTTCCGTAATGGAGTCTCCCGTCGGACCGACGGATAAGTAGGCAGGCAAGCTTATCTGTCGGTGTGTATCCTCACATGGGAGAAGAGGCCGATTCTAGATGCGCAGCACTTCCTACAGGTGTTGCAAGGGAAAACGTCTCCAGAAGTTGAGCCATGCTTCCTTCGCTCACGCTTCTCCTTAATGGCCAGCGTTCTCTTGTTTTCAAACATCTTTATGCCACTAGAGCACAGCATCCTCCAGCGAGAGCGGTCAAGGGCATCAGTTTCCCAGGAAGCGATGTCTATGTCACAGGCTTTGAGGTTTGACTTCAAGGGTATTTCCCGAGATCAGGCATAATTATACACCTTGTTATTTGTTTGTTGTCAGTTTTCTAAGCAGATGTGGTGTGCTTTTCATGGATCAGTGTCTCGATCCGCGACTTGACACCTCCTTGGAAACTGAAACTGAAACTGATAGCAACAGGACATGACTGTGACTGTGACTGTGACTATAGTTATTTATTTCGGGTGTTAGGTGTCAGTTGCTGGCTGTGTCACAGTTTTTGTCGGGATTTGTCTGTCACCACGTTACAATGTGTGGTATGCCTCAATTAAGGTGAGTAACAGCAGTGTGTGTGTGTGAGTGTGTGTGTGCGTGTGTGTGTGTGTGTGTGTGTGTGTGTGTGTGTGTGTGTGTTCGTTCTTTAGTTTAGCGTCTTTTCACTATCAGTGATATTAGACGATCAAAAAAAAAAAAAAAGGAAAAAAAAAGAGGTGGGGGTTGTGAGGGGGGGGGGGTGGGGGGGGGGGGGGGGGCACAGGGGAGGGAAGAGGGAAGGGGAAAACAGAAAAGGCAGAAAACTACCTAAAAAATGTACAACTAACATGCAATCACATTTAACAGTAACAATTCAATAATGATGATAATAATCAGAAACCATTAACACAATTCTGAAGTACATTATTAAAGGAAAGTTGAAATAGGTTGTGTGTGTGTGTGTGTGTGGGTCTGTGTATGTGTGTGTGTGCGTGTGTGTGTGTGTGTGTGTGTGCCCACATGATAACGTGGTACATCAAGTGATCACATCAGTCAGTATTATTATTATTATTATTATTATTATTATATTGTTCTTGTTGTGGTGGTGGTGGTAGTGGTAGTGGTAGTCGTAGCACTAGGAGTAGTAGGAGAAATAGTGGTAGCAGTAGCAGTAGAAGTTGTAGTTTGTACAATCAAACAGCGCTTTCAAACCTCCCAAAGCGCTCGGCAATAACACTCACGTGAAGACACAAACCACACAAGAACACGTGCGCGCGCGCGCGCACTGTAGTACACATACACATACTGCCGCGCGTGCGCACGCACGCACACACACACACACACACACGCGCGCGCGCGCGCGCGCCTGAACGTAAATAGATCATTAGATGTCAGTGAATACATGCTTTATATGTCAATGTACGTGTAATGATGTGTGAACAGCCGGCAGACTGCATGCATACTGATATATTCAAGTTGCGTCGTTCGTCAGTCGCTGTGTCACTGGCTTGCTGTCACCACCATGATAAACACTGACGCCGGTGTAGGACCTTCACCCCGGGTATAAATCACAGTGTCAACACTGTCACATTGTGTCAATCAAGGCTGGTTCACTCAGCGCCACAACTTGTCAGAGCCTGACTGACTGACCGACTGGCTGACTGACTGACCGACTGGCTTGCTAACTGACTGGCTGGCTGGCTGACTGACCGACTAGCTGGCTGACTGAATGGCTGGCTGACTGACCGGCTGGCTGGCTGGCAGAACGGCTGGCTGAATGAACGGATAACTGGCTGGCTGACTGACTGACTGGGTGGCTGACTGACTGACTAGCTGGCTGACTGAATGGCTGGCTGACCGAACGGCTGACTAGCTGGCTGGCTGACTGACTAGCTGGCTGACTGACCGACTGGCTGGCTGGCTGGCTGGCTGACTGAATGGCTGACCGACTGAATGGCTGGCTGGCTGGCTGGCTGAACGGCTGGCTGAATGAACGGATAACTGACTGGCTGGCTGACTGACTGGCTGGCTGACTGACTGGCTGGCTGACTGACTGACTGGCTGAATGGCTGGCTGACTGACTGAATGGCTGACTGACTGATTAACTGGCTGAATGGCTGACCGAATGACTGACTGACTGGTTAACTGGCTGAATGGCTGACCGAATGGCTGACTGACTGGTTAACTGGCTGGCTGGCTGGCTGATTGGTTAACTGGCTGGCTGGCTGACTGACTGATTGGTTAACTGGCTGGCTGGTTGGCTAACTGACTGAATGGCTAACTGACTGACTGATTGGTTAACTGGCTGACTGACTGGCTGGTTGGCTGACTGACTGGCTGGCTGGCTGGCTGACAGAATAACAATCTTCTTCTTTCGTTCGTGGGGTGCAACTCCCATGTTCACCGACTCGTATGCACACGACGGAGTGAGCTTTTACTTGTATGACCGTTTTTATCCCGCCATGTAGGCAGCCATATTCCGTTTTCGGGGGTGTGCATGCTGGGTACGTTCTTGTTTCCATAACCCACCGAACGCTGACATGAATTACAGGATCTTTAACGGGCGTATTTGATCTGCTTGCGAAAGGGGGGGGGGGGTCAGGCACAAGCAGGTCTGCATCAGTATATGAATCGGAAAGAAAATCTCCACTCTTTACCCACCAGACACCTTTACCGAGATTCGAACCCGGGACCATCAGATTGAAAAAGTCCAAACGTTTTAGACCACCGGCATCGGCTGTTGTGCCCGTCACTGAATAAAAGAAATCAAACTCCACTCTGTGCCCCCCGGTTCCCCTGTATTCAAAACGGAAGCTCACCTTGTTCAGTCATGCTTTCGTTTGATGATAAAGCGACACCCCTACCCCCATTCCCCCCCCCCCACCCACACACACACACACCCCTCCCTTCTTCCACCTGCCCCGCAACACACTTTCACCTCTCCATTCTCTTTCTTTCTCTCCTTCCCTCTCTCCCTCACTCTCTCTCTTTCTCCCATGCCTTTTCCCCCAATGACCTAAAAGAGCTCCCGAAACGAACGCCAATGCTTCATGCTTTGTGTGTGTGTGTGTGTGTGTGTGTGTGCGTGTGTGTGTGTGACGGTGTGTGTGTGTGTGTGTGTGTGTGTGTGTGTGTGGCTGTGTGAGCGAAGCGAGCCCGTCGAGGCAGGTGTTTGTGAGCACTGAGGTCTCCGTTCAGTTCAGATTTCAGCCGAGTGCCGAGGTCGTGTCAAGTACAGCGACTACTACTAATGGAGTGCACATGTAAACAGACCAGATTCGAACCCCCGCCACCTCAAGTCTCACAACAACAACATGCGACAATGATTTGTTGTTGGGCTACTAGTATATGAGTTGAAAACACGAACCAGATGAATGATCTACACTGTGCTTGTGTAAACAAAGGAGGGGTGGGGTGGGGAAAGCTTTGAAGTCTGTGTGCCGTGTGTTGAGGTTGTGGAGTTGTGTTGTGTGGTGTGGTGTGGTGTGGTGTAGCACACCGTACCTTTTACTGCCTTTTCCGCTACGGGCCTGTTCGGTTCGGTTGGTTGGTTTGATTTGACTTTTTGATAAGAAAAACAACGACAACAACAACAACAACAAAAACCCCAACAGCAACACTGGATTGTTCGTTCCTCCCAAGTCGTGGTAAGTGTGTGTGTGTGTGTGTGTGTGTGTGTGTGTGTGTGTGTGTGTGTGTGTGTGTGTGTTGGTGGGTGTTGGTGGGTGTGGGGGATGTGTGTGTGTGTGTGTGTGTGTGTGTGTGTGTAAACCTATAGTTGTGTTGTTGGTTGTGTTGTTTTCTGAAATCCCCCCACGTCCATAAAGGGGATCAAGGGTTGAATAAATCTCTCTTGACATACACACACACACACACACACACACCACCACCACCACCCACCCCACCCACACACACACACAAACACTGACCCACCCACACACACACACACATCCACACACCCACATCCACACACACACACACCAACCCCCCATCCCCAACTCTCCATATATATATATATATATATATATATATATATATATAGAGAGAGAGAGAGAGAGAGAGAGAGAGAGAGAGAGATCCACGTGTGTGTGTGTTGTGTTGTGTTGCGTTGTTGTGCTCAGGTGTTGTCATACGCGTTTTTGTCCGAAGCACTCACTTTCACACGCGAAGCTTCACGAGTTCTAAACGTTTTCAGACACAAACAAGTCAGTATTGATCCAGTGTTAGGTCAGTGACATACTGACAACAAGGACTGTACGTGGCACCCAACTGACGTATTGAGCATCAGTGACCTGTCAAGTGTCACATTGACTCCCCACCCAACATGGAAACTGAACTAAATTTAGAACGCCGGGATTTTCTCCCTCACGTTGCTTACTGTATATGACATGTCATGTTTAAAAGCGAAGGGAATTTCTTGACGGAAACTGGTTTTCTGTTTTTCTTGTTGTCTTGCTCTGTGTGATCTCACCTAGAGGAAATCTTACTTGTTCACGACCAAGTATTACACAGAATCTATTTTTTTTGTTGGTCGGCCAAAGTATCATACCTCACCCACCCTCCAAACCTAGTGTGCGTGTGTGTGTGTGTGTGTGTGTGTGTGTGTGTGTGTGTGTGTGTGCGTTTGCGTGTGTGTGTGTGTGTGTGTGTGTGTGTGTGTGTGTGTGTGTGTGTGATCTCTCCTAGAGGAAATCTTACTTGTTCAGCCAAGTATTACACAGAATCTTTTTTTGTTGGTCGGCCAAAGTATCAGTCATACCTCACCCCCCCTCCAAACCTAGTGTGTGTGTGCGTGCGTGCGTGTGTGTGCGTGCGTGCGAGAGAGAATTTATTCCACCCGGAAGGGACCTGAACAAGGAAGAGGAAGAGAGAGAGAGAGAGAGAGAGAGAGAGAGAGAGAGAGAGAAGGTGTCTTTTGCACACGATGGAGAGAGGTAATGGATGTGTGTGGGTGGTGGGGGGTGGTGGTGGTAGTAGAGGCCACGGGGGACTGAGAGAAAAAGAGGTGGGGGCGGGAGGGGAGCGAGGGGGTGAGGGGGCGTAATAGGCGGGAGGGAAAGGGAAACGAGAGAGGACACACGGGGGTTAGCCGGTTCAAGTATGTATTTATGGAACATTTGGGATTTATTCAGATGAAAGTTGACAGCCGCGGCCTCAAATCAAGAACGGGGCATTTGCCTGCCGCCCGCCGGGGCCGGGGCCGAGAAAAAAAGAAAAGAAAACAATCTGCGGGTCTGATGCTGCTGCCCGGGGTCCGCAGATGTCAGTGTAGGGCCTGCCTGCCACGGTGCCTGACCTACCGCCCCCCCCCTTCCCCCCTGCACCCCCCTCCTTCCCCCCCCCCCCCCACACATACACATACCCTCCCACCCACCTCGTTCCGTATGTTCGCACGCAGAGCACAAACAGTGAAACACCCGCCTCAAAGATCAGAGTTCGGTATATGGTTTTGAAAACACACGCGTACCCGCACACACACACACACATATACACGCACACACACGCGCGCGCACGGCTCACATACACATACGCACGCGCGCGCACATACACACACACACACATACATACACATACAACCACAACACACACACACACACACACACACACACACACACACACACACTCACACATACACAACACACACACAAACACACACACACACACAACACACACACACACACAAACACACACACACACACACCAAACTGATGCTGGTTGTGTAAAAGAAGAAGCAGAAGAGGAAGGAGAGATAAGAGGGAGAGAGGAAATTAATTTTAAACTCTGTCTGTCTGTCTATCTGTCTCTCTCTGTCAGGAATTTGTTGAGGAAAATAATGTAACTAGGGAGTATCAAGCTGGTTTTAAGCGAGGATATTCAACAACTGACCATATGTTTACCCTTTTGGCCTTAATTCAGAAACAGTTTTCTTATAATCGCAAACTTTATGTTGCCTTTACTGATTTTGAAAAGGCGTTTGATTCTATTAACAGGAACATATTATGGCCTATCTTAATTAAACATGGTATTAGAGCTTTTTAATTGTGTTAAGAGTATGTATAATGTTATAAAAACAAGAATCAGATCTGGAGACAAACTTACTGACTATATTAATTGTACTAGAGGTGTGAAACAAGGCGATGTGTGCAGTCCTATCTTATTTTCATTAATCATAAATGAATTGGCAATAGAAGTAATAGAGAAGGGTAGGCATAGTGCTATGTTTACAATTGATTATTTTGAATTGTTTGTTTTATTACTAGCGGATGATATAGTTTTGTTCTCAGAAACTGTTACTGGTTTACAGTCTCAACTAAACAGCATGAAAAATGCAGCAAGTAAATTACAGTTATATTTTAATTTGAATAAAAGTAATATTATTGTATTTATGAAGGGGGGGGGGGGGGGGGGGGGGGGGTATTTGGCAGCGAGGGAAATGTGGTTTTTTTTTATGGTGTTTCATTGTCTGTTGTGAATGCTTATAAATACCTTGGAATATTTTTTTCAACTCGTTTGTTTTGTAGCAGCATGTAGAGACCTGTCTAGTAGAGCAAGGAATGCATTGATGTTTGTGTTAAGGAAATTGTTTGTATTGAACAGCAATTCTTTGGATCTTTTTCTGAATTTTTTTATGCTCAAATACAACCCATTGTGCAATATGGATCAGAACTGTGGGGACTGGATAAAAAAGCTATTGTGCATTGTGAGTCAGTGCATTTGTTTGGGCTAAAAAAAAAGTTCTTAAGGGTTAGTATGAGAACACCAAATGACTTAGTTTATGGTGAGACGAATAGGTATCCTATTTGTATTAACTCTGCAGTTACATGTGTCAGTTATTGGCTAAAATTATTAAAAATAAATAATGATAGATTGCCACGAAAAGCTCATGACATGTTGTATGATTTAGACTGGAAGGGAAAAAATAACTGGGTTTCTAATGTACGATTATGTTTATTTGAACTTGGTTTTGGGTATGCTTGGGTTAATCAAGGAGTGGGTGACGAAAAATTATTTGTGCGAATTATCCGCCATCGACTGATTGACTGCAGATGGCAAGATTGGGAAAATCGCATTAAGTATAGTGACAGATTTGATTTACATAGAGTGTATAGTTCGACTCATTTAGTGAAGAAATATCTGTCTCTGAATTTAGATCGTTATTTACGATTTATCTTGACCAGAGTTAAATTTGGCATAACCGAAATTAATGTTCATCAGTTTCGCTGTGACAATAGAAATAAATTTGCTTTGTTATGTCCATTGTGCAAAGTCTCTATTGAAGTTCATTTTGTTTTGATGTGTCCTGCTTTGCATCATCTTCGTGTGAAATTATTACCTAATAAGTATTATACAGATCCATGTTTGTTCCGATTAGGTCTACTGATGGCTTCTAGCAATGAAAATATCGTTCGTAGTTTGGCACTTTATCTGTTCAAAGCATTTCAGCTGCGAGTATCTCTTGTATCATAAATTTTGTGAGGACCTGTGGTGCTCATCTATGTATTGATTATTAACTCTGTTGTTGCTCCTCTTCGTATGGGCCATGGCCTTAAATGAATAAAATATCTCAGTCTCAGTCTCTCAGACTGTCTGTCTGTCTGTCTCTCTCTCTCCACGCCGAGGCCTGTTATGTATTCGGGTGACTTAAGAAAGATGTATATGAACGTACAAAATTGTGTAATGTTACTTTTATTTTCTGTGAGTGTTTGTGAGTGTTTTATAGTGGGCATAATTATGATTTTATAACCCCACCATGTCACAAAGGCTATCCAATAAAACAACTAATGTAATGAAAACTTGATTCAAAAAAAAGAAGTCAAAACCGTCAATCTTCCTATTGACCATAGGTGACACGACTCTTTCGTGCAGGTGAGGCTTCAGTTGGGGGAGATGGGGGGGGGGGGGGGGGTTCCGTCTGTTACGAAAGTACCCATTATTTTCAGTTCAAAACTCAAAGTCAGCAAACGACCTTCTGCCTCAGTCCGTCCTCAGTCGATCGTATCAGCAACAGATGGGTTATTGAGAGAAACCCCCCCCACCTCGCAAAATGATCAGGTGCCACAGACAGGTCCAAACTATACACGACTAGTACCACACAAAGCCAGCCTCACTCAGGGGCTTTAACAAAATCACACAGTTTGATTGACCCCCCCACCCCCCACCCCCACCCCGCCCTCCGGAAATGAAGCGCCGTTTTGACCAACAAAAGTGGCCAGCGTGATCAGTGAGGCAAAACCAGTCGCAAGGATTCTCTCCTTCCCCCCCCCCCCCCCCCCCCCGCCCCACCCCACCTCGAACTCAACTCCACTCTTCAGACCAAGATCACAGCCCTGGAACAACTTGATCTTAACCCTTTTGACTGCCATGAAAGTAAACAACAACACAAAGTAGTGTTTCAAGTCATGAATCAGTGTCCGCCTCCCCCCCCCCCTCCCCATCCCCCCCCCCCTCCCAACCCCCCAAGATCAGCCAGAATGTGAGAAAATGGCCTGGAGATAAACCACTCTAAACGAATGTGTGAATTTTCAGCCTTCCACGGTTATTTCTCTTTCTTTTTGAAGTCATCAGTAACAGTCACTATGACCCTGAATTGAACGCGCACGGCAGTCAATGGGTTAATCAAAGACGCCAGCCAGCTCTAGGTCTTTACCCCCCCACCCCACCCCATTGCAAACGCAGTCATCCGAGGCTTGCCCGAGCTTACAGGAACGGGAACTAACGAAGAGGAACAGGATGCCCTACGGCACGGGTATTCAAAGTTCCTGCATTAGGCTCTACCCATATGAAGGGTCTTTGCCGGGGGTCTGCTGATACCATCGCGGGTTGTATAGGTGAGGTAAGGAGGAAGCTGGCCGCCAAAGTGTTGACCAACACGTCGTGTCCGCTGCTGTGAAAACAAAACATGGCCGCCACGGTTTTAAAGAGACCCACTCGACTGATGAAAGTCCCGTCGTTCACAACAGCGCAATGTCACCTCCCGTTCCTGGCTTGGCTTGCCTCCCTCTTGACATCCCCAATACGCCCTGTAGGGGGGTATCTTTGATAGCACCGCCCTGTAATCCCCGCTCCGAGGGTTTGTCTTTAAGTTGTCGGTCAGTTGACCTCCCTATCTGCGCCCCCCTCCCTTAGCCCCCCCACCCCACCCCCCCAAACCCCCACCCGCAAGTGGACTTGGATCAGTTTGATTTCAATGTTGACTCCCCTAACACCAGGAGGCAACGGAATGCAGCCATGGGGCAGATGAAGGGGCAAGAGTGTGGCATGGGGTGGTGGTGGTGGTAGTGGTGGAAGGGAGGTGGGTGGTCGGGTGGGGGGGGGGGGGGGGGGTGAGGGGGGATAGTCCTCCTGAGAAAGACATGTATGTATCAGAAGAAATTTGTAAATAATTCAACGTTAACGATGATTTCGTTTCGCCCAAGCCATGCACGGATGTGAGGTTGAAGATCCTGTAATCCATGTCAGCGTTCGGTGGGTTATGGAAATAATAATATACCCAGCATACACTCTCCCAAAACCGGAGTATGGCTGCCTACGTGGCGGGGTAAAAACGGTCATACACGTAAAAGCCCACTCGTTTCCATACGAGTGAACGTGGGAGTTGCAGCATACGAACGAAGAAGTAAAAGAAGAAGAAGAAGAAGAAGAAGAAACACCGCAACCCACACAAGAGCAACAACAAACCCAGACATAAATAATATAATCACCCGCCACACATGCATATACATTAGGACGCAAACCAGCAGCACACTAGAGCAAGTTTATATGCCCAGACTAATGTACACAGTAGTCAAAAAATTCTTAGAACGTACGCACCAAGACACACTACGGGGCAATGGCTGCTCAGCCAGACGATAAGTAATAAGGGATTCGTTCGTCTATTTATTTATTTACAGTCTGTTCATCCAAGATGCTGATATTAGACAGAAAATGAATGTCGTTGTTGTTGTTGTTATTGTTGTTGCTGTTGTTGTTATTGTTATCATTGTTGTTATTATTATTAGTAGTAGTAGTAGTAGTAGTAGTAGTAGTAGTAGTATTTCTATTATCACGATTATTGTTATCATTATTTAGAATTCCTTCTTTCTGAAAATCTATGGCAGGGGAAGAACTATTCAACTGAAGTAATGAAGGGAAAGGCATGAGAAAAATTGCGTATGAGCTCATGAAAAATTAAATACGATACTGGAAAAAAAAAACAACAACAACAAAAAACAAAGGACCTGGGCGCGAAGTATGGAAGGCTATAAGAACAGAAGAAAGAAAAAAAGAAAAAAGAAAAAAAGTAAAATCTAAAATGTGGGAGAAAAAGAAAAAGGATGGAGGCCCCACTAAGATCTACAGCCCTTCAAACAAAAACATCACTTGTATCTGAAGAGATTTGTTAACAACTCGCTGGACCCTACAGGCCAAGTGGACAACGTCCACCCCCCTGGAGAGGAGAGGAGAGGAGAGATTGATGTAACTCACCCGGCCCGCTGCTTGCTAGTGGGCCACTAAAGGC
>NC_134878.1:21819201-21821701 GCF_041734735.1 Babylonia areolata | reverse complement strand
TGTAAAGATACATAGACATAACTATTTCTAACAATGCTGTCATTAATTTTGTGCGGTCACGAAGAAACAGACAGAAAGAGACAGAAACAGAGAGATAGAGACAGAGAGACACAGAGAGAGAGAGAGAAAGAACAAAGAACAAGAGCAAAAACTTTCATCTCCAGGCCTCCGGCCCCTAGAAAGAGGTGAAAAGTACACAATTTATGGTGATCACGTAGCGACAACTCAATGTAAAATACGTACTAACTAAAACCTGTAGACCATAAGTGCCTCTTGTGCATTGTAAATTAATTCTAAATGTCTTCATTGCTGTCAACGAATTCCTGTCGTATCTTCAAGGCATTAAATATATAAACTCCGAGTTTACGAATACTATAAATAGAACCATTCTTCAGCAAGTGAACATAATTATAATTGACCTTCAGAAAGAGAGCGACACAGAGACACAGAGAGATAGAGATAGAGACACACAGAGAGATAGAGACAGAGAGACAGAGACAGACACACAGAGAGACACAGAGAGACAGAGACAGAGACACACAGAGAGATAGAAATAGAGACACACAGAGAGACAAAGACAGACACACACACACACACACACACACACAAACACACACACACACACACACACATAATAAAAAATAAAAAAAAAATAAAAAAAATATGGAGAGAAGAGTTAATTCCCCTGTACTGACGGTCGGCAGGAGACAGACCTGAACAAGAAGGGGTGGACACTACAGCAGCAGCAGCAGCAGCTAGCGGCAGCGGAGGTCAATTCATTGTGACAGGCAGCTTGACAGCTGACCACCCCCGTTTCACGGGGCATGTCACACCTTTTGTCTCTCTCTCTCTTCCTCCCCACCCCCTACCCACCACCCTCACCCCCATCTCTCTAATGGACTCTTCCTACCTCCCAATCCCCCTTCCACCCCCCCCCCCCCGCAACCCCCCCTCCCCCCCGTCCATAGCCTCCTCCTCTCCCTCACTACCTCCTTCATTATCACCCACCTCCACCCTGCTTCCTATTTCTCTTCCTCCTCCCCCCTCCACTCTCTCTCTCTCCTCCCACCCTCTCTCTCTGTCTCTCTCTCTTCCTCCCCACCCCCTACCCACCCCCACCCCCATCTCCCTAATGGATTCTTCCTACCTCCCAATCCCAACCTCCCCATCCTTAGCTCCCTCTCCCTCACTACCTCCTTCATTATCACCCACCTCCACCCTGCTTCCTCTTTCTCTTCCTCCCCCCCCCTCTCTCTGTCGCTCTCTCTCACCCCCCCCCCCCCCTTCTCTCTCTCTGTCGCTCTCTCTCCAGATGGTCAATTTGGTTTATGTCATTATGATGTGTGCCTCTGTTACATGCTAAACTACTTGCTATAATGATGTTATGAATAGTTTGTTTTCCTTATAGTCCAGGGCAGATACAAAAATGGTCAAAATATCTGCAACAAAACCGTTCTTTTCACGATAAAACAGAATAAATCATACTGATCACGCTGATATAAACTTGACCGCTGTAGGTGGGCGGGAACATGATTAGATTTTGATTTTTAATAATTATTTCTCACACATTTGGCCATGAGAGAGCGCCTTACAAAGATCCGCAAGGCATGAGCAAGCCTTTTGTTAGAACTTTGGAGTCAGTTGGCTGGGAGGAGTGGGGCTGGGGGCTGGGGGTGGGGGGGGGGGAGGGCACTGCACCCCTCCTGTCACACACACACGAGCTTTCAAGATATTGACAGTAAAATATCAAAGTGGTGTCAAAAGTATCGAAGTCTCTCTCTCTCTCTCTCTCTCTCTCTCTCTCTCTCTCTCTCTCTCTCTCTCTCTCTCTCATGCTTATTCCAGCATATAGCTCGTACATGCTTATTCCACTTCCCTCATTAAAAAGATTCGTTCGTTCGTTCGTTCGTTCTCTCTCTCTCTCTCTCTCTCTCTCTCTCTCTGTGTCTCTCTCTCTCTGTCTCTGTCTCTAAACAACGGCAGTCGACCAGCATGCAAGTATATCTCAGCCGTTGATTGATTGATTGATTGACTCTCTCCCCCCCCTCTCTCTCTCTCTCACTCTCTCGCCTTTAAACAACGACAGATGTGTAAGTCGACTAGTTTCCTAATATGTCTCAACCGTTTATTGATTGATTCATTCATTCTATCACCTCTCTCTCTCTCTCTGTCTTTCCATTGAATAACAGCTATATGTTAGTAGGCCAGTTAGCTAATATATCTCATTCATTCATTCATTCATCATTTCATTCATTCATTTGTTCTCCCTCTCCCCCTCCCCGCCCCCATCTCTCTCTCTCTCTCTCTCTCCTCTCTCTCTCTCTCCATTTCTCTGTCTGTCTGTCTGTCTCTCTCTCTCCATCTCTCTGTCTGTCTGTCTCTCTCTCTCTCCATCTCTCTGTCTGTCTGTCTGTCTCTCTCTCTCCATCTCTCTGTCTGTCTGTCTCTCTCTATCTCCATCTCTCTGTCTGTCTGTCTGTCTGTCTCCATCTCTCTGTCT
>NC_134878.1:21801701-21809201 GCF_041734735.1 Babylonia areolata | reverse complement strand
AGCCGCCAGGTGAAAGCGACATGCTGACCGTTTTGTGGTGGTGATGTTGTTGTTGTAGTGGCTGTTGTTGTAGTGGTGGTGTTGTGACCACTCCGCTCTTGTATTGATCGAGGACCCCCACCCCCCCAACCCCCGCCTCCCACCCCTACCCCCACCCTCACTCCCTACCCCCTAACCCCACCCCACACCCCCTGAGGCTTCTGAGCTCAGAGCTGACACCACCTGCCTGCCTTCTGAGTCTCTGTGTATGCTGCTGATTCGTCTCATTCACACACACACACACACACACACACACACACACACACACAAGCGTGCGTACGCACACACACAATTACAAGCGCGCGCACGCACACACACACACACACACACACACATAAATTCATATTAGTATATGTGCGCGCACGCAGCCACACATACACACATACACGCGCTGCGCGCATACACACATGTACACAGAGAGAGGCAGACACTCTCACACACACGTACACACACACACACGCAGTCACACACACACGTACACACACGCACGCACACACACACACACACACACACACACACACACACACACACACACACACACACACACACACACACACACACACCTGCCGTCATTGTACTGGGTCTCCATTCGCCCTCCACCCCCTCTCCCATCCCTCTCACCTCTGTCCCACTTCATACACACACACGTGCACGCACGCTCGCACACACACACATATACGCACACACACACACACACACACACACACACACACACACACACACACTCACAGTTCGCATACACACGCACGCACACACACACACGTACACGCAAGCATGCACTCTTATCGATTACCCCAACCTGACTCCCCCACACATTCTGCCCCCTGTTCTGATTAATCTCTGAACTCCTGGCCCTTCACTGATTGGACTTTCTCGTGGTGATGACAGCTTGAGAAGAGAGTTGTCAGCATGACTGACCGTTTTTTCATGTGAGTGTGAGTGTGTGTGTGTGTGTGTGTGTGTGTGTGTGTGTGTGTAGGGGGGAGTTCGTTCTAGCATGTGTATGTGTTTGTGTGGGTACCGTGTGTGCGCGCTCGTGTGTGTGTGTGTGATGTGTGTGTGTGTGTGTGTGTGTGTGTGTGTGTGTGTGTAGGGGGGAGTTTCGTTCTAGCATGTGTATATGTTTGTGTGGGTACCGTGTGTGCGTGCTCGTGTGTGATGTGTGTGTGTGTGTGTGTGTGTGTGTGTGTGTGTGTGTGTGTAGGGGGAGTTCGTTCTAGCATGTGTATGTGTTTGTGTGGGTACCGTGTGTGCGCGCTCGTGTGTGTGTGTGTGTGTGTGTGTGTGTGTGTGTGTGTGTGTGTGTGTGTAAGTGCGTGTCTGTGTGTGTAAGTGTGTATGTGAGTGTGTGTGCGTGTGCACGAACAAGTTCATGCGTGAAGTAGTGACGCTAATATGAATTTTTTTCTTCTCTTTTTGATAGACATCTACTTTCCGTCTGTTTCTGTCTTTCATTTTTTTGTGCTGAGGTAGATAGTTATCGATTATGTGTTTATGTCACAAAATGGCATTTTACTTAGGTGTCTATTATTTCTTATATTATATTTTAACAAAATAGCATAATTATTATTTATCAACATTTTTATTTGCTGAAATAACATTTTTTGTGAAAATACCAAAATACCACAACAAACAAAATTCATCCATCCCTCCTCCCCCTCCCCTCCCCCCTTTCCCCGCATATCAGCCAGCAGCAGTCATGGAACTCGTGTGTCACAAATTGACCCAAATTTACAACTGGGCCAACATCACAGTGAGAACTGCCGGCGCTGGAACTGCGACGGACGAACCCGGGTGTGGCCGTGTATGGGGGAATCTAATAAATGAGCGGCGTGGGAGTAATGCCACTGAAACGGTGCAGATGATGGGGCAGCAAAAAAACAAAAACAAAAAACAAAAAAAAACGAAAGAAAACAACAACAAAAAACATCACAGTGAGAAATGTATGATCAATGGTTTCTCCACTGCAAGGAGAAGTCATTTGCAGCTAAGTCTTTTGTGTAGAACAATGAGCTGTCAAAAGTGGGAGGCAAGATTGCACTGGCTCTTAGTGCCGCAGCTGCCTTGCGGGGGGGTGGGGGTGGGGGGGGGACTACTTGGCCTTTGGGGACCATCCGACTATCCCAGCACCGACTGTCCTAAAACCCTCTTGGCACGAGAGAGTGGGGATGTTAACTCACTCAGTACGGCCAGTCCTCTCTTCTCCTCTACACAGACACCTCGGATGTCCAGTGGGTGTCTCAATGACAATGTCTTTGTCAACATTCACCTCTTCAGTGTAGGAGCCTTCCGCTTGTAATATTTTGATGGTGGTAATTGGGGTTCGTATGGAGAGAGTTAACGTGGGCAAGACACTGTCCACACTGTGATCAAATTCTGGCACCAGATAGTCAGTCGGGTCAGCAGCAGCCTGCTTTGCTGTTCTGATGGTCATCAGGTTGGACACGAGCTGACGTGTCATCATACATGTTTGTGTGACTGTGATTGTGTCCCAGCGTGCTCTCTTTTAGAAGAACCAGCATCCGTTCTGCACGTTCGCTCTGCCGTGGGTTTAACTCTCTCCATACGAACGGCGAAAGAGACGACGTTAACAGCGGTTTCACCCCAATTACCACCATCAAAATATTACAAGCGGAAGGCTCTTACACTGAAGAGGTGAATGTTGACAAAGAATACCACAATTCTGACGACGGAAGCTAAAGGTTGGGTCATTCAGACACCCACTGAACATCCGAGGTGTCTGTGTAGAGGAGAAGAGAGGACTGGCCGTACTGAGTGAGTTAAACAACACATCAAAATTTAAAGAGTTGTGACAATCAGTTAAACACTGATTGTCACAAACTCTTTAAATTTTGATTTTCATTTTCTCCGACTTACTGGAGTAGGTGTCGGATTGGTGCTCAGCGCATTCTCATATGCCGAGCCTTAGACATAGTGGGTATGATTTCACTGCCTCGATGGTCCCGGTAAAAGGACCTATAATGGCCGGAAGACATCCATCTGAACTGGTAACGTTTTCAAGCGACACATGATTTAGAACCTGTCGGGTATCGGCGCCGGAACTTTCCCAGAACAACACGTTTTGGTTTTTTCTTCTTCTTTATTTCGTTTCACTTTATCTACAACGTAGCTTAAGTTTTGTTGAAATTCATGTATGATCACGTTTAACTCACTCAGTACGGCCAGTCCTCTCTTCTCCTCAACACAGATCCCTCGGATGTCCAGTGGGTGTCTCAATGACCCAACCTTTAGCTTCCGTCGTCAGAATTGTGGTATTCTTTGTCAACATTCACGTCTTCAGTATAAGAGCATTCCGCTTGCAATATTTTGATGATGGTAATTGGGGCTGAAACGCTGTTAACGTCGTCTCTTTCGCCGTTCGTATGGAAAGAGTTAAACTTCTAACTTGCTTTGATGACATCCTTCACAAACTTAGTATGTACGTTTATCAGAAAAGGACTCAATATAATATCTTCTTTTTGTCCTGTTCATCTATATTCTTAACAACTGTGCTGCATTGTGACACGTTCCAAATAAAATACTGTTTCACACAACCTGTAGGTGAGGGGTCTGAAAGCAGTGACTCCTCGAGTAACTGAGCTGAACTGAACAAGTTGTTTTGGAGAACTGTCATTTTCAGTTCATGTTTTGTGGGGCGAGGAATCAACAATACGTGTGTGTGTGTGTGTGTGTGTGTGTGTGTGTGTCCTTGAAGACCGAATAAAGTCTTGAGTTCTGGACTGTCCACCCCCTCTCTCTCTCTCTCACTCCACCCCCACCCCCCTCCATCTCTCTCTCTCTCTCTCTCTCTTTGGGACTGTTAGCAGCAATGTCAATATTCCCCCTTCCCCTCCACCACCACAAACACACCGCCCCCCCCGGCCACATTTCCCGTCCTCTTACCCTCCCGACGAACATGCCCCGACCATCACAACATTAAGTTAACCGCTTGGGGATTCAATATTATAACAAAGCAGCGGTTTGTGTGTGTGTCTGTCATTCAAGACTGAGGTCAGTCAAAGTCCAGGACTGTCCACTTCTCTCTTTCTGTCACTTCCTTTCTCCTCTCCCGGTCTCTCTCTCTCTCTCTCTGCTTGGGACTATAAGCAGCAATGTCAGTATTTCCCCCATACCCTCTCCCCTATGCCCCCCGGCCACATCCCCCGCCCTCTTACCCTGCCAACAAAGACATGCCCCGACCATCACAATACGTTCACCGCTTCAGGATTCAATATTTTTACAAAGCAAGCGAGTGTGGTCAGTACAGACAGCGGCGACAGCGGCGGCCATTCACCTGATGCTTGGTTTGCACGCCCCATTAGGTCAACATGGCCCAAAACACGGCCAATCTACGGCCACCTAGCGGCCACGCTTTACTTGCCCAGTGGCTGGCCACGCACGGCGGCACAGCAATAGACCCGAGCTGGCCAGCCAATCGCTGACTGTGAACCGGGCCGCTGACAACAATGGGAGACAACTCCATCAGGCGGTTTTTATCATCTGGACGTTGTCAGTGACGTGGACTGCCTGACACATCCGGACTGTGTGTGTGTGTGTGTGTGTGTGTGTGTGTTTGTTGGAGAAGGGGGAAGAGGGGGTGGTGGGGGGGAGGGGGAGAGGGTATAGCGTGCGAGATCAAATGTGACACTAATTAAATGGAGAGCAGAATACTCGCATGTCCAGCACATAGTCCTATGATGATGTCCTCTCCACACGCACACGCACACGCACATACCGCACCCCCCATCCCCCACCCGCCCTCGGCCCCCCTGCACACCCCCTCCTCCCCCAACACACACATTGCATGTGGGACACAGCGGTCGGCATTCTGATGCCATTAACACGGAACTAAACAGTCTATCATATTTAAGTTTATTTAAAAGTCCGTGCATGTCACATGTACCTAATCGGGGCCATGGGCACATTAGTACGCTCTCCACCACCCTCCATCTTTCCATCCTCCACACGCACGAGAATCCAAAAATCCGCTTAAAATTATCAACTATGCCACAACAAACATATCTGGACTGAGGTGGAGTAGTTCCGTCGCGACCAACCGTTCGGTAGCTATTCAGTCGCAGGCTTTCTGTTCGCAAAGTAGTAGGTTGACATTCAGACCAGACCAAAAGGCAGCACACCAGCAGTAGGTTGACATTCAGACCAGACCAAAAGGCAGCACACCAGCAGTAGGTTGACATTCAGACCAGACCAAAAGGCAGCACACCAGCAGTAGGTTGACATTCAGACCAGACCAAAAGGCAGCACACCAGCAGTAGGTTGACATTCAGACCAGACCAAAAGGCAGCATAGCAGCAGTAGGTTGACATTCAGACCAGACCAAAAGGCAGCACACCAGCAGTAGGTTGACATTCAGACCAGACCAAAAGGCAGCACACCAGCAGTAGGTTGACATTCAGACCAGACCAAAAGGCAGCATAGCAGCAGTAGGTTGACATTCAGACCAGACCAAAAGGCAGCACACCAGCAGTAGGTTGACATTCAGACCAGACCAAAAGGCAGCATAGCACACCAGCAGTAGGTTGACATTCAGACCAGACCAAAATGCAGCACACCAGCAGTAGGTTGACATTCAGACCAGACCAAAAGGCAGCACACCAGCAGTAGGTTGACATTCAGACCAGACCAAAAGGCAGTGCGCCAGCAGTAGGTTGACATTCAGACCAGACCAAAAGGCAGCATAGCACACCAGCAGTAGGTTGACATTCAGACCAGATCAAAAGGCAGCACACCAGCAGTAGGTTGACATTCAGACCAGACCAAAAGGGAGTGCACCAGCAGTAGGTTGACATTCAGACCAGACCAAAAGGGAGTGCACCAGCAGTAGGTTGACATTCAGACCAGACCAAAAGGTAGCACACCAGCAGTAGGTTGACATTCAGACCAGACCAAAAGGAAGCACACCAGCAGTAGGTTGACATTCAGACCAGACCAAAAGGCAGCACACCAGCACAATTTTAATTTTTACCTGTTCGCGTTTGAACGCTTAGCGATGCAAACTGGTCGATAGGAACAACGCCTCGACCACACCATGCACCCACCCTTCACGGAAAAAGACCACAGCTGGACCATACTTAACCCTTTCACTGCAAGTCAATTTAGAGTACAAAATTCCCTTGTGGTATAAACACAGAAAAGACAGTGGCTAAGAATAGTTGGGGATCCCCCCTGAGATGTATAGAAAATACGGCCTATCCTACCACCGAATATTAAGAGCAGTAGGTTCATGGACAACAGATCAATGAATGGTCACCTTTCAGTGACATGGGTCCTCTACCAAACCTGTGCATAAATGCGAGCTTGGCGGTGAAAGGGTTAAGGGCAGATCGCCAACAGGTCGTTAAACTCTCCACTACAACTGGTTAATTCATGGAATGCGTTCCGAGGGGGGTGGTGAAAACGGGCGGAAGGGGCAGGCATAGGGTTGGGGGTGAGTTTGAAACGGGTTCAAATGTGACGTATACTATTGTCATGAGTTCGGGGGAGCTTTGACAACGTCCTTAACACTGAGGATTGACTTGAAATTATGTCCCTTGTCCATGGAGTGAGAGTTACCATTCTTTATTGTTTTATTGATCAGAGGAGCGCTGTGGTTATCATCAGGGAGTGCGAGTATGTTGTCATTTTAGTCTGGGCGAGAGACGCTTGTTATACGTTTTGTTGATCAAAGGTAAAAGGTCCCATTGCCTTTTTTTTATTATTATTTTTTTTTACTGTCATCAGGGCAGTGAATTCATAATTAACATTCACTGTGTCAATTAAGGGCTCGGCATAGGAAGGTGGGGCCTAGTCCTATCCTTTTTGCCGCTTTTTTTTAGCCTTTCGCCGGCTTGGGTAGAGTAAGGAAAAATCGGAGTACAATGCCTTTGCCAAGCACACAACACACCATACCGAAACTGGACCTCGTGTTCCGCTGATCACTGGTCAAAACACCGGATCAGCCGTCCAAGACCTAACCGATTCTGTCAAGCGCGCCCCCCCCCCCCCCCCCCCCCCCCCCCCCAATAAACTGCCACTCACACCAAAAGGTTGCAGCAGACCAGCTAGTTTTTACCTGATAGCAATAAACGATTTGTATTTGTATTTCTTTTTTTTTTTTTTTTTGTCACAACAGATTTCTCTGTGTGAAATTCGGGCTGCTCTTCCCAGGGACAGCGCGTCGTTACACTACCCCCCCCCCCCCCCCAAGCTCCCCCCTCCTTCTTTTGTTTTTGTTTTTTATGTTCTTGTTTTTCCTGCGTTCAGTTTTATTTGTTTTTCCTATCGAAGTGGATTTTTCTACATTATTTTGCCAGGAACAACCCTTTTGTTGCCGTGGGTTCTTTTACGTGCATTAAGTGCATGCTGCACACGGGACCTCGGTCTATCATCTCATCCGAACGACTAGAGCGTCCAGACCACCACTCAATCGGAGGGGGAGAAAATATCGGCGGCTGAGCCGTG
>NC_134878.1:21794201-21796701 GCF_041734735.1 Babylonia areolata | reverse complement strand
GATTTTTTTTAAAGAAAAGCAGCAACAGCAGCAGCAGTTGTAGTAGTGGTAGAAGAAGTAATAGTCGTAGAAATGAATACGTAGTAGTAGTAGTAGTAGTAGTAGTAGTAGTAGTAGTAGTAGTAGTGTTGTGGCGGTGTGATGGCAATATCCGCATTTCTTTCCATCCACTCTTTCCAGTCAGTTTCGTTTCGAAGACGGAAAAGTTGTCAACTACTAAATAAGATTGTAATGTGTACTATGCGATGTGTTCTAAAAGTTTCCTTCCCTTTGTGATGTGTACTACGCATTTCTTTCCCTTTGTGATGTGTACTACACATTTCTTTCCCTTTGTGATGTGTACTACACATTTCTTTCCCTTTGTGATGTGTACTACATATTTCTCTCCCTTTGTGATGTGTACTACACATTTCTCTCCCTTTGTGATGTGTACTACACATTTCTCTCCCTTTGTGATGTGTACTATACGTTTCTTTCCCTCTCGAATGCCGTAAAGAAGGTCAATAATTAAAGAGTGGAGGGGAAGAAATGTAGAGTATATAATTATTGCAGTGTTATAAAGCAATTTACACCTTGTTTCCCATCATCGAAACAAAAGAGTACAAGGGAAGAAATATGTATACTGCCAGTAGTAGTAGTAGTAGTAGTAGTAGTAGTAGTAGACGGGGAAGACATTTATCACAAGTCAGCATAGCATCTGACAATCATATTCCGACTACGCACGGGGCACTGCCGCCTGCGAGACCACATGTACCGAATGAAGCTGTCACACACTCCTGACTACCCGTGTAAGACAGGCCCACAAACCCCGGAGCACATCCTGCAGTCCTGCCCCCTGTATCAAGATGCACGGACGCAGCAGTGGCCCTATGGAGCCACACTGGCAGAAAAGCTCTGGGGCACCAAAGAAGACCTCATCAAGTCTGAGACCATGATCACGGGGAACGCAGAAGAAGAAGAAGAAGAAGCATAGCATCTGTATGATCAGCATTGTGGCATTGATTTCCAGTCCTTCGTTGTGATTATTAATTTCCAGTGCATGTCACTGAGGTGTCCATTTCTATTCATCTGTGAGGAATTCTAATCTCTGATAGCATCATAGTATCGTTTTCTGGTCATCACTTTGACTCTGTTAATTTCCGATAATGTCACGATATTGGTTTAAGATCATCAGTGTGAATGTTGATCTCCAGTAGCAGACGTGATGTTGATTTTGTGGTTGTAATTGTGTCACCAATAGATCTTTGATAGCACCATGGTATCAATTTCTGATCATGGCGGTATTATTGATCTCTGATAGCACCATGGCCATAACTGTGTTATCGATCTCCGACAGCGCTATGGTATTGATTTCTTATCATCATGGTATAATTGATCTCAGATAGTCTCATGGCAATAATTGGTTATTGATCTCCAATAGAACCGTGGTACTGATTTCTAATCATGATGGTATAATTGATCTCTGACAGCCTCGTGGCAATAACTGGTTATTGATCTCCAGTAGCACAGTGGTATTGATTTCTAATCATGATTGTATGGTCGACATCTGATAGCACGATGGCTATAATGTTATATATATATATATATATATATATATATATATATATATATATATATATATATATATAATTATCTCTGATAGCACCATGGTATTGATTTCTAATCATGACGGTATTATTGATCTCTGACAGCACTGTGGTAGTGATTTCTAATTATTACGGTATTATTATGTCTGTTAGCACTGTGGAATTGATTTCTTATCATGGTGGTATGGTTGATCTCTGACAGCACAATGGCCATGATGGTACAAATGATAGCTGATGGCCCAATGGACCCAATGGCAAATAGTTGGGCACAAAGAAGACCTCATCAAGACCACCACTCCTGGATTTCCAGCATAGACTGCAAGTCTGAGACCATGATCACGGGAACGCAGAAGGAAGAAGAAGAAGCATAGCATCTTATGATCAGCATTGTGGCATTGATTTCCAGTCCTTCATTGTGATTATTAATTTCCAGTGCATGTCACTGAGGTGTCCATTTCTATCATTGTGTGAATTCTAATCTCTGATAGCATCATAGTATCTTTTGGTCATCACTTGACTGGTTAATTCATAATGTCACGATATTGGTTTAAGATCATCATGTGAATGTATCTCCAGCAGCACATGATGTGATTTTTGGTCGTAATTGTGTCACCATAGATCTTGATAGCACCATAGTATCATTTCTGATCATGGCGTATTATTGATCTCTGATAGCACATCCATAATGTGTTATCGATTATATATAATTATCTCTGATAGCACCAAGGTATTGATTTCTAATCATGACGGTATTATTGATCTCTGACAGCACTGTGGTAGTGATTTCTAATTATTACGGTATTATTATGTCTGTTAGCACTGTGGAATTGATTTCTTATCATGGTGGTATGGTTGATCTCTGACAGCACAATGGCCATGATGGTATATATGATTATGTCTGATGGCACAATGGC
>NC_134878.1:21779201-21781701 GCF_041734735.1 Babylonia areolata | reverse complement strand
GTTTTGTATTTCTTCTTCTTCTTCTCTTCTTCTTCTTCTCCTCCTCCTCCTTTATTTCTTCTTCTCCTCCTCCTCCTCCTTCTCCTTCTTCATTGTTCGTGGGCTGCAACTCCCACGTTCACTCGTATGTACACGAGAGAGATTTTACGTGTATGACCGTTTTTAACCCCGCCATGTAGGCAGCCATACTCTTGTTTTCGGGGGTTGCGTTTATTCAACGCACGCCGCTTGACGCCTCCCTCCCTCACCCACCCCCGTCTTCTTGAAACTGGAAAGGAAACATAACAGCCGTGCCTTCCACATGCATGGCAATGGCTGTTGCAGGGAGGGAGGGAGGGAGGGAGGCAGGGACGGCGTAGGGGGGGTCTAGGGGTCGGGAAAGGAAGGAGAAAGGGAGGGAGGGGTCAGGAGAGGGTGGGGGCGGGAGGCTGGGGGGTGGGAGAGGGCTGGTGCCATACCAGTGCCAAACTCGGCAAGGTGCTATTATTGATCCCCGCCGCTCCACGACGTGTCTCATAAAACTCTTCCTCCCAGACCTCGGGACTGTAAATCCCTCTGGTCCCACTGCGTCATAGTCCTTTTAAGTTCTTCCCCCCCCTCCCACCCAACCCCGAATACTCTTTCTTCCTCCCCCCCCCCCGCCCCACCCTCCCACCCCATCTCTCTCTCTCTCTCTGCCAGCTTAAGCAAAAAAGATTAGTCTTGGGCTTTTCGTTTCAGTATTTTGTTCTAGGTATAAATCTCACTGCTGTGTATTTTGTGATTGTTTTTAAAAGTTTGTACTTCTACTTTTATTCTTAGTTAAGACGTGTGTGCAACACGTGCACCCTAAATGTATACAGGTCTGTGACCTTACATGAGAATTCTTGCATTTTTTTTTTTTCAGAAACATTATTGAACATTGCGTTAATAATTTTACAAAGCGAAAAAAGTTTCATTACTCGTTCGTTCTGTGGCTATTGTTTGGAATGCCTAAAAAGAACACATAAAAAAAACCCAACAGAAAACAACCCCCCAACCCCCCGAAAAAACAACAACAACAACAAAAACACACACACCAATAAAAGTATATGTAAAAAATGTCCCTGCACAAAATGTACATAAGGGGCAATAGCTTTAACAGTTGGCCATTCTCTCTCTCTCTCTCTCCCCCTCTCTCTCTCTCCCTGTGTGTGTGTGTGTGTGTGTGTGTGTGTGTGTGTGTGTGTGTGTGTGTGTGTGTGTGTGTGAGTTTGCATTCTACTCCCACCAGTAGTGTGTGTGTGTGTGTGTGTGTGTGTGTGTGTGTGTGTGTGTGTGTGTGTGTGTGTGTGTGTGATACCTTCAGAACGGCACTACACTCCAGCCATTGCTGTGATTTCATTTTCTCCGTCCGTGCCAGTCAATATAGTGTGCGGAAAGGGTGGGGGGTGGTGGGGAGCGAGGGCGACGAGGGGGGGCTACCCGAGTAGTGAGCAGCGTAAAGCTTACCCGCACCTCGCACCTCACACAGTAAAGCTTTATGTTACATGTCAACTGCCCAACCCACTACCTCCCCTCCCCACACACACCCCGCCTCTCCTCTGCACGTCCACACCTGCCCTGGAACTGGTGGGCTGACCACTGTACTGCCCAGCGCTGCATAACTAAGCCCTCTCCCCCTCCCCCACCCCCACCCCCACACCAACCCCCACCTCATTTCTTCCGGAAGTCCGTCCACCCCTATACCCTCCACCCACCCACACGCACCCAAAGACATACCACCCGTTCCCACGTTCCTGCGTGACCATAGCAGATGGAATGCGGTTGGGGACCTTCTGTCCTGTGGGCCGTGTTTCTTTGCGACGTGGACTGAGCTCAGTTTGCAGGCTGGGAGCAGTATGTAGTTCGTTCCGACCAACTTCCATCTATTGATCGATATAATTTACTTCTGTTGAGGGAAGGAGGGGCAAGGATTTATTGACGGGACAAGATCCGTCCGCGTTCATAGACTGATGTAGAATGACATGTTTTGTTCTTAGTCCCGATTGAGGAAGATGACTGATGATGAGGAGGAGGAGGATGGAGAGGAGGAGGAGGAGGAGGAGGAGGAGGATGTTTGTTATTCAATGTCCCATCACATATGTTGGTGATTGTAGACATCATCTTTTTTTTTTTTTTTTTTTTAAACACCCATGACTGCTTTAGGACGTAGCTAGCAGTTATCGTCCATAGTGACGTCACTGATGACATCATCAAAGAAGGGAATCAGGTTTAGAAGGCGGAAAATTCACATAGTTGATATGGAGTGGTATATATATATATATATATATATATATATATATATATATATATATATATATATATATATATATATATAATATATATATATATATATATAACAGATATATATATATATATATATATATAAGGATTGCTTTGGATATTGATATTTGAATTGAAATATCTCTTTCTACTGTTCCCCTACACCCCACCACCGTACCCGGCTGTCAAGGGGATGTATTAGTTTTCACACTGGAGT
>NC_134878.1:21751701-21774201 GCF_041734735.1 Babylonia areolata | reverse complement strand
TGTGTCGGGGGTGGGGGGTGGTTGGAGATAGGTAGGTAGGTAGGTAGCTGGGGTATGATAACGTCGGTAGGTAGGTAGGTAGGTGGACAGACTGAGATAGATATGGACCAAGAAAGGAAGACCGAGAACAAAAAGAGAGGAAAAAAAACCAACAACAAAAACCAACAACAAAAAACCCCAAACAAATCCTTGAAGAGATCGGATGGCAGAAGATATGTCAGCAAAAGGAAAGAGGTTTGGTGTTCCGTGTCCACACTGATTATATATAGATATATATATATATATATATATATATATATATATATATATAGAGAGAGAGAGAGAGAGAGAGAGAGAGAGAGAGAGAGAGAGAGATCGACAACCCCAGGATTGGGGGTGGGGGTGGGGGGAGGACTTAAAAGGACTATGACGCAGTGGGACCAGAGGGAGTTCGAGTCCCGAGGTCTAAGAGGACGAGTCTTATGACAGACATACATAGAAATGTCGATAGGAAGGCTAATGACGATGGTGACTTTGTTGTTACTGCTGCTGGTAAAAATGTCTTTGTCTACGTTACTGTAGGTCTAACTGGGTAGTCTATTTTGGGTTTACACGTACGACAACAACAGTTATAACAGCAGCAACAATAACACAACAACATCAGCAGCAACAATAACAGCAACAGCAGCATCAGCAGAAGCAATGACACCGACAGCAACAATAACAGCAACAACAGCATCAGCAGAAGCAACAACATCAACACCACCACCACCACCAACAACAGCAACAACAACAACAGCAGCAGCAGGAACATCACCACCACCACCAATAACAATAGCACCAACACCAGCAGCAGCAGCAGCAGCAGCAAAGAAAAGGTAGTATAACGCTGGAGCCCAACTTGATGACCAGGCAGTCATCAAGGCTGGCGGATCAGAACGCAGGACTGTGTGCATGTGTGTCAGCGTTACGTCATCTGCAAAAAGCTTTCACCACGGGGTTGTTTTTTTTCTCCCTGTTGGTGTGCGCCTTGATGATTCAACAACAGATGCGGAGAAGCGAATATGGATTGATCAGCGCTCTGTGACGTCCAGCAAGAAAAGACTGACAGATATGGGTCAACAGGCCAGTCTCCGCCGGTTTCTTTTCTTTCTTTCTTTTCTTTTCTTTTCATTTAATTGTGCCTGAGGATTTAGGACATTTTTGTTTCCCATATTTCGATGATCCCATAAAACTCGTGCGCAGAAAAGGGACGGCAGCCAACAGACCAGCATCAGCTTACACATGTGACCGCTGCGACAGAGACTGCCTCTCTCGCATTGGTCTCTACAGTCACAGGCGACGCTGCTTGGTCCAAGCAGACAGCCCAATTAGACATCAGGTCGGATATACTCTATCCATGGTCATCCATGACCGAAGGAGGCCTGCTACTATTTCGATGATGATGATGAATAATGATGGGGGTGATGACGATGCTGCTATACGGGTCCATTTTAGATTCAGGACTGCTTCGATAAAGGCTGTACCCCCCTCCCCTCGCGTCAACCAGGCTGGGAGACCTACACAGACGCCTGCAGTATTGGCCAGTGAAAATTTGAGCGACACTTCCAAAGACCCATCCGTGAAGTGGATGACCGACTGTGTGGTCCCAGTCCTCGTCTTCCCCAGTCAGGCACTTAGCAAGTCCGGCTCTGATCACAGGCCGAGACATCCTACCTCTGACGGAGCTGGAACCTTCTTCCTCCCAGTCGTCAGTCGCCGGAGCGAACCGCTTCGCCTTTGTGGCAGCCTCTGCCGTGTTGGTCAGACTCTGCATGTATGACAGTCAATCGTGTCCCAACCATGATCATCAGAACAGCAGAGGAGGCAACTGCTATCATGACTATCTGGGCAAGAATTCGATTATGGTGGAGAGTGTCTTGCTCAGGTTATATCCCCATTATCTGGGCCTAGAAGCGGTTAGGACAGAAGGCGTTGGAACGGTCCCCAAAGGTCAACTAGCCCCCAAGGCTGCTGCACTAAGAGCTGGTGCAATCTTGCATCCTAGTTTGAGAGTGATAGTCTTTCTCAAAAGACTAATAATTATGTAGAAGAATTCAGCATTGCAATGGAGAAACCATGGATGGTACAGTTCTCACTTTGCTGTTGGCCCAACTTTAAGTTTATGACGATCTCTGAAATAAACCGCGAGTTACGATACTGAGAGACAGCTTCAGGAAAGCATGGCGCCAACGTCTGGACATCGGGACGGAAGACGAAAAGGACGGCATCCATGAGCTGGACAGAGCGGCACAGGCCACAATCTTCAGACTGCGAACTGGACATTGTCAGCTCCTCTCCCACCTCTACCGTCTGAAGATATCAAATACTGACCAGGCCCACAGACCCCCTCCCATTTGTATTTGTATTTCTTTTTATCACAACAGATATCTCTGTGTGAAATTCGGGCTGCTCTCCCCAGGGAGAGCGCGTCGCTACACTACAGCGCCACCCATTTTTTTTGGATTTTTCCTGCGTGTAGTTTTATTTGTTTTTTCCTATCGAAGTGGATTTGTCTACAGAATTTTGCCAGGAACAACCCTTTTGTTGCCGTGGGTTCTTTTACGTGCGTTAAATGCATGCTGCACACGGGACCTCGGTTTATCGTCTCATCCGAATGACTAGCGTCCAGACCACCACTCAAGGTCTAGTGGAGGGGGAGAAAATATCGGCGGCTGAGCCGTGAATCGAACCAGCGCAGTCAGATTCTCTCGCTTCCTAGGCGGACGCGTTACCTCTAGGCCATCACTCCACTCCATATCCAACAGTCCTGCCCCACCTTCGACGCTCTGAGACGCTCAGGCGTGGCCCAGCCCGGTGGAGCTCCAAGAGAAACTGTGGGGACCGGTGGGTCCCTGCGACGGACCGCGGACTTCGCTGCCCTGACCGGACTGAAAATGTAGCGTGGCCAGGGAACGCGGAAGAAGAAGAAGAAGAAAGCACGGGTTGAGCTGAGAGCTTTGAGGGCGGCAGTGGCAGCACTGACCTCTCATTGCAGCAGCATGACTGACAGCTCCCACCAGTGATCCAAACACCGACTTCCCCCGCTAGGCTGAATGGGATTGAAATTGGATGCACCATTTGGGGGTTTTAAATCAAGATTTTTTTTTTTCCATTGCTTGCAAAAAGCCTTAAAATACGATTATAAACGGGAATTTCAATCAGTTGAGCTAAAACGGCAAGCGCTACGGTGACGGGTTGACGGATTTTAAGAAGACTGGCTTGACGGATTTGGATGAACTTTTGTTTGTTGTTGGCTTTTTCGTTAAGGTCTCTCTCTTTCCACAAACAGGAAGGTGCTGTTGAGAGAAGCAGACACATCCTTCTGATGTGCAGTCACACGCAATCTTGTGAGGAAGACCAATCACAGCGCTGTCACTCAAGGCTTTTCCCACGCATGCATAAATTTTTATATAACTGCGAAGCAAAAAGGAATGAAAGACAAACGTTGATAATATATGTAGATTAATGTTAATAATTTATATTATAAAAAAAAAAAGGGCCAGAGAAAGTATGGACAGAAAGAGGGGAGGGTGGGAGTGTGAGGGCGAAGGGAGCAGTTATTTTTGGAAAGAGTTTTTTTGTTGTTGTTTTTTTCCAAAGGCCAGACTTGTAAAGAAATGAATGCAGGGATTTGACGAAGCGAAAGAGGACGATCGTTTCAAGGGAACACACAGGCTTTCTAGAGTCGCTGATCAGATCGATTGGTTGAGGTGCAAAGCCGGCCTACACAAGACTTGTAGAGGTCTGCAGTTTGAGGGGTTTAGACAGCTGGAGGTCGACTGGGCTGTTGGGCTGTGCAAAGGGTGTCATCCCCGTTTCGCCTCCTCCCTGTTTGTCTACAGATCCCTGTAATTGGCAATCCCGACTTTTCTTTTCCCTGTTAGCCTATATACTCCGTTGCTCCCCCCCTCTCTCTCTGTCTCTGTCTCTCTCTCTGTCTCTGTCTCTCTCCGTCTCTCTCCCTGTCTCTCTCTCTCTCTGTCTCTTCTTTCTGTCTCTCCGTCTCTGTCTCTGTCTCTCTCTGTCTCTTCTTTCTCTGTCTGTCTCTTTCTCTTTCTCTGAGAGAGAGAGGCTGAATAGGCGAAACGGGAACGGCGGATAGGCAAAGCAGGATAAAGAGTATCTATCTATCTATCGATCGATCGATCGACCTATCTGTGTGTGTGTGTGTGTGTGTGTGTGTGTGTGTGTGTGTGTGTGTGTGTGTGTGTGTGTGTGTGTGTGCATGCTAGTGCACGCTTGTGTGAGCAATACACGCGTGTGTAGATACAGACAATTTCGCTATACTTAGCCCATTTCTATTCTTTTTAAAAACTTTTTATTATTTTATTTTAAATAATGTTTTTTGTTGTTGTTTTTTTTGCCTTCAACGTGTTCTTCCACATTATCATGATTAGTTTGTTGTGTGGAATACATTTACTTATTTGTCTGTTTTGTTCCGTCATTTCTCACAAACCTAGGGCTAGCCTTTGGAGGCCTGGCCAATGCGTTAAGTGTTTGTTTGCACGTAAGGTCAGGCATCTCCTTCTGGTGTTACGTAAGGTCAGGCATCTCCTTCTGGTGTTAAGTAGGTCAGACATCTTCTGGTGTTACGTAAGGTCAGGCATCTCCTTCTGGTGTTATGTAAGGTCAGGCATCTCCTTCTGGTGTTACGTTAGGTCAGGCATCTCCTTCTGGTGTTACGTAAGGTCAGGCATCTCCTTCTGGTGTTACGCCAGGTCAGGCATCTCCTTCTGGTGTTATGTAAGGTAAGGCATCTCCTTCTGGTGTTACGTTAGGTCAGGCATCTCCTTCTGGTGTTACGTAAGGTCAGGCATCTCCTTCTGGTGTTACGTCAGGTCAGGCATCTCCTTCTGGTGTTACGTCAGGTCAGACATCTCCTTCTGGTGTTACTTCATGTCAGGCATCTCCTTCTGGTGTTACGTAAGGTCAGGCATCTCCTTCTGGTGTTACGTAAGGTCAGGCATCTCCTTCTGGTGTTAATTCGTTCAGGCATCTCCTTCTGGTGTTACTTCAGGTCAGGCATCTCCTTCTGGTGTTAAATAGGTCAGGCATCTCCTTCTGGTGTTACGTAAGGTCAGGCATCTCCTTCTAGTGTTACGTCAAGTCAGGCATCTCCTTCTGGTGTTACGTTAGGTCAGGTATCTCCTTCTGGTGTTACGTCAGGTCAGGCATCTCCTTCTGGTGTTACGTAAGGTCAGGCATCTCCTTCTGGTGTTACGTCAGGTCAGGCATCTCCTTCTGGTGTTACGTAAGGTCAGGCATCTCCTTCTGGTGTTACGTAAGGTCAGGCATCTCCCTCTGTTGTTAAATAGGTCAGGCATCTCCCTCTGTTGTTAAATAGGTCAGGCATCTCCTTCTGGTGTTAAATAGGTCAGGCATCTCCTTCTGGTGTTAAGTAGGTCAGGCATCTCCTTCTGGTGTTACGCCAGGTCAGGCATCTCTTTTTGGTGTTACGCCAGGTCAGGCATCTCCTTCTGGTGTTACGTTAGGTCAGGCATCTCCTTCTGGTGTTACGTCAGGTCAGGCATCTCCTTCTGGTGTTACGTAAGGTCAGGCATCTCCTTCTGGTGTTACGTAAGGTCAGGCATCTCCTTCTGGTGTTACGTAAGGTCAGGCATCTCCCTCTGTTGTTAAATAGGTCAGGCATCTCCCTCTGTTGTTAAATAGGTCAGGCATCTCCTTCTGGTGTTAAATAGGTCAGGCATCTCCTTCTGGTGTTAAGTAGGTCAGGCATCTCCTTCTGGTGTTACGCCAGGTCAGGCATCTCTTTTTGGTGTTACGCCAGGTCAGGCATCTCCTTCTGGTGTTACGTAAGGTCAGGCATCTCTTTCTGCTGTTACGCCAGGTCAGGCATCTCCTTCTGGTGTTAAGTAGGTCAGGCATCTCCTTCTGGTGTTACGTAAGGTCAGGCATCTCCTTGTGGTGTTACGTAAGGTCAGGCATCTCCTTCTGGTGTTACGTAAGGTCAGGCATCTCCTTCTGGTGTTACGTAAGGTCAGGCATCTCCTTCTGGTGTTGAGTAGGTCAGGCATCTCCTTCTGGTGTTACGTAAGGTCAGGCATCTCCTTCTGGTGTTACGTAAGGTCAGGGATCTCCTTCTGGTGTTACGTAAGGTCAGGGATCTCCTTCTGGTGTTAAATAGGTCAGGCATCTCCCTCTGTTGTTAAATAGGTCAGGCATCTCCTTCTGGTGTTAAATAGGTCAGACATCTCCTTCTGGTGTTAAGTAGGTCAGGCATCTCCTTCTGGTGTTACGCCAGGTCAGGCATCTCTTTTTGGTGTTACGCCAGGTCAGGCATCTCCTTCTGGTGTTACGCCAGGTCAGGCATCTCTTTTTGGTGTTACGCCAGGTCAGGCATCTCCTTCTGGTGTTACGTAAGGTCAGGCATCTCCTTCTGGTGTTACGTAAGGTCAGGCATCTCCTTCTGGTGTTACGTAAGGTCAGGCATCTCCTTCTGGTGTTACGTAGGTCAGGCATCTCCTTCTGGTGTTATGTCAGGTCAGACATCTTCTGGTGTTTTGTTTTTCTTCAGTTCCACAGCAGATGTGGCGTAGCGTGTATGGATCAGTGTCACTCCGCACGCTCTGACATCTCCTTGAAACTGAAACTGAAACTGAAATTAGAAGTCGGTCGGCTGGGCTATAAAAAAACAACAACATGGATTGAACTGAACTGAACTGAACTGAACTGGTTTGACTTCCCCACTCGTTGGGAAGGGGGATTGGGGTGGGGAAGTGGGGAGGCGGGGGGGGGGGGGGGTGGAGACGTGGGATGGGTGGGTGGGGGGTCGTGGGGGGGGGGGAGGGCGGTGGAGGAAGGGGGGGGGGGTCAGGGAGAGAGGAGGCCAGGCGATAGATATATAGATGTGCTGCTGTCGGAATTCTCGATCTGAACTGTCGGGAGAAGTCGATATACTGTCGCTTATTATCCCTGTCTCCTGTTTCACCATCCTTCCTTCCCCCCTTTTTTTTCTTCTTTTTTTCTGATAGCTCCCCCATAATTATACTGCTCAGCTGCTGAGACTTCTCTTAGATAATTATGTATCTGTTCCCGCGTCGTTAGAAAGCATGAGGCAGTCAAGTCGATCCGGCAGCCATGTGACAGTTGTCCACAGTCCTCAGGCAGTCTGCTGGTGCCCCCCGCCCACCCCCAGCCCCCAACCCCCACTCCCCCCCCCACCCAACCCTCCGCCCCCTGTCGTTACATCGTATGTCATCAGATCAAGTCTAAGGTCTGTCTGTCTGTCTGTCTGTCCGTCCACAGTTCAAGACTTCAGCGACTCTTTGCTTGCAGGCTTCAATTCATTTATTTATTTTATTTTTTTGTATTTTGTATTTTGTATTTCGTTTCATCACAACAGATTTCTCTGTGTGAAATTCGGGCTGCTCTCCCCAGGGTGAGCGCGTCGCTACACTACAGCGTCACCCATTTTTTTTTTGGTATTTTTTCCTGCGTGCAGTTTTATTTGTTTTTCCTATCGAAGTGGATTTTTCTACAGAATTTTGCCAGGAACCACCCTTTTGTTGCCGTGGGTTCTTTTACGTGCGCTAAGTGCATGCTGCACACGGGACCTCGGTTTATCGTCCGAATGACTAGCGTTCAGACCACCACTCAAGGTCTAGTGGAGGGGGAGAAAATATCGGCGGCTGAGCCATGATTCGAACCAGCGCGCTCAGATTCTCTCGCTTCTAAGGCGGACGCGTTACCCCTAGGCCATCACTGTAGAAGATTCAGATACGCGGAAGAGGAAGTATCAAATTAAAATGACGTCCAATCGTCAGTGTGTCCACATGTACACATCACAGAAAACAACGGCGGCTTACGCAAGCTCGCTTCCCCGCCCCTCCCCCCTCCCTTCCACTCCCTTACACCGTCACCCTCACACACACACACGCACGCACACACACACACGCAGGCACGCACGCACACACACATACACACACATGTATGTACGCACACATACCTTCCACATAACGCACACATACCTTCCACATAAAATTATTACTAAGAACAATAGCAACAGCACCACAGAGCGAGTTCACTCATCCCTGTTTATCAAGTACTCAATGAGAGAAAGGCAATAATAACATCTTGTTTGTTTGTATCTTTTTTTTTTTCTTTTTTTTTTTTATCACAACGTATTTCTCTTGTGTGAAATTCGGGCTGCTCTCCCCAGGGAGAGCGCGTCGCTATACTACAGGGCCACCCATTTTTTTGGTGTATTTTTTCCTGCATGCAGTTTGATTTGTTTTTCCTATCGAAGTGGATTTTCCTACAGAATTTTGCCAGGAACAACCCTTTTGTTTCCGTGGGTTCTTTTACGTGCGCTAAGTGCATGCTTCACACGGGACCTCGGTTTATCGTCTCATCCGAATGACTAGCGTCCAGACCACCACTCAAGGTCTAGTGGAGGGGGAGAAAATATCGGCGGCTGAGCCGTGATTCGAACCAGCGCGCTCAGATTCTCTCGCTTCTAAGGCGGACGCGTTACCCCTAGGCCATCACTGTAGAAGATTCAGATACGCGGAAGAGGAAGTATCAAATTAAAAATGACGTCCAATCGTCAGTGTGTCCACATGTACACATCACAGAAAACAACGGCGGCTTACGCAAGCTCGCTTCCCCCCCCCCCCCCGCCCCTCCCTTCCACTCCCTTACACCGTCACCCTCACACACACACACGCACGCACACACACACACGCAGGCACGCACGCACACACACATACACACACATGTATGTACGCACACATACCTTCCACATAACGCACACATACCTTCCACATAAAATTATTACTAAGAACAATAGCAACAGCACCACAGAGCGAGTTCACTCATCTCTCTTTATCAAGTACTCAATGAGAGAAAGGCAATAATAACATCTTGTTTGTTTGTATCTTTTTTTTTTCTTTTTTTTTTTTTATCACAACGTATTTCTCTTGTGTGAAATTCGGGCTGCTCTCCCCAGGGAGAGCGCGTCGCTATACTACAGGGCCACCCATTTTTTTGGTGTATTTTTTCCTGCGTGCAGTTTGATTTGTTTTTCCTATCGAAGTGGATTTTCCTACAGAATTTTGCCAGGAACAACCCTTTTGTTTCCGTGGGTTCTTTTACGTGCGCTAAGTGCATGCTTCACACGGGACCTCGGTTTATCGTCTCATCCGAATGACTAGCGTCCAGACCACCACTCAAGGTCTAGTGGAGGGGGAGAAAATATCAGCGGCTGTGCCGTGATTCGAACCAGCGCGCTCAGATTCTCTCGTTTCCTAGGCGGACGCGTTACCCCTAGGCCATCACTCCAGTTAATAGCATAGCAATAATACGAAAAACGATGCTTAAACACATCTATGCACCATCATGACACTAACAACATCAATGACAATATTGTAAAAGAAATAAGTGTTGTTTATTTATTTTATTTATTAAGACGTCTTGCTGTAGCGCTTTTTAAAATAGATTTTTGCCACCAGTCTTCGGCAAGACAACACAGTAAACGGAGCTCTCGTCAGAGTCCTTGTCAACAGGAAACCGTACCCAAATCTGATAGGGTTCTCATTAATTAATTAATTGTCAAGAGATTCATCAAAGGTGTGTACGGTGGTTTCTGTCAGTGTGTCGTCATGGGTGAGTCATGGATGAGGACTGCCGTGCAATGGACCTGATCTCTGAGCAACAACCACCACCATACCACTTCTTAGTGATTTGAACACGTACGGACTCATTCATATCTCTCTCTCTCTCTCTCTCTCTCTCTCTCTCTGTCACACACACACACACACACACACACACACACACACACACACACAGGGTGTGGAGAGTTGTCGAGGGCTCGGACGACGGGATGTAAGGTGGGGGGAAGGGGGAAGGGGGAGGGGGGTAGAGTTACTACGTTGGTCAGTCAAACGGTAGCTTACGTACAGCATGACGTCATGGACAGTGGGCGTGTGTGTGTGTGTGTGTGTGTGTGTGTGTGTGTGTGTGTGTGTGTGTGTGTGTGTGTGTGTGTGTGTGCGCGTGTGTGTGTGAGCCAGGAAGGAAATCGCATTATTGTATTTGGCACTGGCTTTCCTGACTTCCAATATACGTTCTTACGTTTGACTACATTCTCTCTCGCTCTCCCTCTCTCTCTCTTTCTCTCTCTCTCTCTCTCTCTGAGAAGTGTAATTTTCTGAGTCATTCTGCGTAATTATGATGTGTTTATATGCCAAATCAACGATAGAGGTACAAGTTGACCGGTGTGCAAATATCTCCACCATTGGAAAATATAGATTAATTCATTCATTCATTCATTCATTCATTCTCCCGCCCACCCTCTCTCTCTCTTGTTCTGTCTCTCTTTCACACACACACACACACACACACACACACACACATATATATATATATATATATATATATATATATATACATACATACACACACTCTCTCTCTCTTTCTTTGAAAAAAAAATCATAGATCCACAGACTACGGGTAATAAAGTTCATGGACTAGAGTCCCTTGATTAACTCCTTCAGTGCCACGGGGAAGAACAGTAGAAAGTGGTGTTTCAAGTCATAAAACAATATCCCGAAAACAATCAGCCTAAAACTGAAAAAAAAAAGTCTGGTGATGTACCACTCAAGATAAAATGTGTGAATTTTAAGCCTCTCAGAGTTATTTCCCTGTTTCTGATGACGTGGTACGTACGATGACAATCAAGGGGTTTAACTCTCTCCATACGAACGGCCGGAAAGAGACGACGTTAACAGGGTTTCACCCCAGTTACCATCATCAAAATATTGCAAGCGGAAGGCTCTTATACTGAAGAGGTGAATGTTGACAAAGAATACCACAATTCTGACGACGGAAGCTAAAGGTTGGGTCATTGAGACACCCACTGGACATCCGAGGGGTCTGTGTAGAGGAGAAGAGAGGACTGGCCGTACTGAGTGAGTTAATAATAAGCAGGTAGAGAGACTCAGCGCTTGAAGATAGACTGTGTTCAGAGTTTCCAGTCTTTTTTGCATTGTTTCTTCCCTCCATCGCTTCCTATCTCCTGGTGAGACGGGCGGCAGTAGCCGAGTGGTTAAAGCGTTGGACTTTCAATCTGAGGGTTCCGGGTTCGAATCTCGGTAACGGCGCCTGGTGGATAAAGGGTGGAGATTTTTTTCCCGATCTCCCAGGTCAACAGTATGTGCAGACCTGCTAGTGTGGACACGCAAGCATAAGATCAAATACGCACGTTAAAGATCCTATAATCCATGTCAGCGTTCGGTGGGTTATGCTGGAAACAAGGACATACACCCAGCATGCACACCCCCGAAAACGGAGTATGGCTGCCTACATGGCGGGGTTAAAACGGTCACACACGTAAAAGCCCACTCGTGTACATACGAGTGAACGTGAGTGGGAGTTGCAGCCCACTAAGAAGCAGAAGAAGAAGAAGACAGTCGTTTCCTGTACAGGCGGACGCGTTACTTCCTATCTCCTGGTGAAGAGCAGAGATCAGGGTTGTTTCACTGTGTGGGTGACGGGAGGAGGGGAGGGAGGAGGGTTTGTGGGGGCGGGCGGGGGATGGGCGCCGGGGATGGGGAGGCAGGAAGGGAGGGGCTTGAGGGGGAGAGGGGTGCTGACAGTGACAGCCACAGCGAGGTGTCGTGGTGACATCCTTCTGGTCGCTCGTTGCACTACTACAATGAACATCACCACTACCAGTCGCTTTCTGTCTGTCTTCTTCTTCAGCTTGCTGTGTCATGCCGCCACTTTTTTTTTTTTTTTTTTTTTTCCTTACCCCTCCACCCCCTCTCCTTCTTGATAAAGGACCCGGGCATTTTTCTCTCAATTCTGTTCACCCTGTGTCTTTTAAACCAGAATGTGATAGGTTTTGGGTTGATGTCGATATGCTTGTTTTTTTGTTTTTTTTTGTTCTCGCACTCACACCCCCCCCCCCCTTCTCCTCCCCTCCCCACTCTTGATAAAAGACCCGGGCTTTTTTTTTTCCATTCTGTTCATCCTGTCTTTTAACTCACTCAGTACGGCCAGTCCTCTCTTCTCCTCTACACAGACCCCTCGGATGTCCAGTGGGTGTCTCAATGACCCAACCTTTAGCTTCCGTCGTCAGAATTGCGGTATTCTTTGCCAACATTCACGTCTTCAGTATAAGAGCTTTCCGCTTGCAATATTTTGATGATGGTAATTGGGGTGAAACGCTGTTGACGTCGTCTCTTTCGCCGTTCGTATGGAGAGAGTTAAACCAGAATCTGACAGGTTTAGGGGTCAGTGACGATAGTTTTGCTTCCCGCACTCCGGTGTACAGCAGGGGCCGTTCCGTCCGACTGCTGACAGGCACGTTACGTTAACTTTGAGATTGTTTGTTTCGATATTTCCTTTTCTTTTTTTGTTGTTGTTGAAAGCCAGTCGATTGATCTGCAAGGCTGTTAACTACTTTGACACTTTGACATTTTATTGACATTTGCTGCAAAGTTCTCATGTCAAGACTGTTAACTAGCTACGATGAATGTGTTTTTTTTTTTGTGTGTTTTTTTGTTTGTTTGTTTGTTGGTTGTTGGTTGTTTTTCTTTTTTTAATCCTTTCTGATTTTTGTCTTGGTGATCAAATGTGGGTGGGTATCAATATACGTCTCGATATTTCCCAGTCATTTCCCAATCGTAATAAAGTATTCACGTACATGCGAATATGGTTTGATTAAAATTAATGGTTGCCGTAATCCATAAACAACGTGAAACAAATTACAGCGTTTGATATACACAGTATTGAGTCTTCGAGATTTAAAAAAAAATTTATTTATCAGAATATGTGACAATGTATTTTGTTTTTCCTGAAATTAACCATTGTATCAGACAGAGCCTGCGTACAGTTTTTCATGTAAACCAGAAACGTGTTTTTAAAAAATTTTATTTTTATTTTATTTTTTTATCAGAATATGTGACAGTCCCGAAGTTAACCATTATATCAGACAGGTATATATTGTTATTATTATTTTTTTTTTACTACTACCTTTTTTTTTCTTTTACATTATAGTTATTATTTATTTATTTATTTGTGTAAGCTTATCTATTATTTATTCACCTTTTTTTTTCCTCAAGGCCTGACTAAGCGCGTTGGGTTACCCTGCTGGTCGGGCATCTGCTTGGCAGATGTGGTGTAGCGTATATGGATTTGTCCGAACGCAGTGACGCCTCCTTGAGCTACTGAAACTGAAACTGAACTCAGACAGACAGAGTCTTTGTAATATATTTCGTGTAAACCAGAAACGTAACATGGAACTAAGGAAGTGATTCGCAGAAATATTCTTATTATCGAGGTCGGTATGGGGAGACTCATAACGATAACAGAACCGGGGCGGCAAATGTAGCTTTCAGTGGGCCATTTTCGCTACAACAATCATCCCGAAAGTGGTCGTGTCATGTTATTGTTAAAAGGTCAAAAAGTCCCCTAACCCTTTTACGGCCAACGGCTGAGCAGTGAATTAACTCACTCACGGTACGGCCAGTCCTCTCTCTTCTCCTCTACACAGATCCCTCGGATGTCCAGTGGGTGTCTCAATGACCCAACCTTTAGCTTCCGTCGTCAGAATTGTGGTATTCTTTGTCAACATTCACCTTCTTCAGTGTAAGAGTCTTCTGCTGGTAATATTTTGATGGTGGTTATTGGGTTGAAACGCTATTAACGTCGTCTCTTTCGCCGTTCGTATGGAGAGAGTTAATATCCGCTGAGCCTCGGGCTGGGCACAGGAAGGCGGGGTACAGTCCTCTCCCTTTGCAGTGTCATGGAGATGACTCTAATTTTTACATGCCCCTTGTGGTTTACTCACGAAAATGTTTTTTAGTTTTGCATAATGGAGATGACTCTAATTTTACATGGGCATATGGTTTACTCAAGAGAGTGTTTTATTTTGAATAATGGAGATGACTCTAATTTTACATGCGCATATGGTTTGCTCACGAGTGTTTTATTTTGCATAATGGAGATGACTCTAGTTTTACACGTGCGTATAATTTGCTCACGAGAGCCACCGCCGTGTTTTATTTACATACGGATATTGGTTCTTCTAAGTGATGGGTTAGGTCACATTATTATATAGCTAATGTGTGAAGGTAAACAACAACAACAACAACAACAGCAGCAGCAACAACAACAACACTGAATAACGTTCATCTGGTAATTTGTACGCAAACGGCTGCGTCACCGTGCAAGCTTCGCATATGTAGAGGTGAACAGCAGCAGCAGCAGCAACAACAACTAAATTTATTTGGCAATTAAAAAAAAAAATGCAAACGGCACAAGGTTTTGCCCTACCTGAATGGCTTCTGTCGGAGCCTCTTTCGAGGAAGATTTGGTATTAAAATTATAGCCCGGTAGGACTGATCTGACTGGGGAGGCAGTCCTGAACCCAGCAAGATGTGTGCAGTGGCGGTGGTGGTGGGTAGTGGCACCTCCATCATGCCATTCTCACGACGACAGAGAGAGCACACACACAGAGCGAGAGAGAGAGCGAGATAGAGAGAGAGAGAGAGAGAGCGCGAGAGAGCTATCATTGGCCAGGTCACGTGGGTGCATTGTGTCCTCTTCCTCTTCCTCCTTCCTCCTTCCTCTTCTCACCACCACCACCACCACCACCACCCTTCCATCTTCCTGGCTTTGCGCTCCTCTTCTTTCTTACCACCCTCCCCCCCCCCTCCACTCTCTCTCTCTCTCTCCCCCCCCCTCCCCATCCTCTACTCTCCTGCCAGCCTGTCGGTGAGGGTAGCGGAATGTTGCTGCTGCTGTTTCTGCTTCTGCTGCTTCTGGCTGGCAGCTTGGCGTTCGTATCGTGGTGGTTGGTTGGCACAGTGGCCAGTGGAAGAAGTGATGCTTGCAGCAGCAGCAGCAGCAGCAGGAGGGATGCTGCGTGTGCGCTGTCGTCGTGTTGCTAACGGGAGCGGCGAGCACCATTGACACAAGCCATCCGTCAGTCGGGTTGGCGGCCCCATTGTCTCCATCACACACGCACACACACACACACACACACACGCGCGCGCGCACACACAACAAGTTCTGTATCTCTTGACTTACTCAGGGGCTGTATCTGTCTGTGTGTGATGTGATGTGACCGTAGTGTATATTTCTCCCTCTCTCTCTCTCTGTATATATATATAGCCTTTGTCTCCCACCACTGGCGGAGCATTTAGTGTCACTGAGTGTCAGTCAGCTTTGTAGTGTAGTTGTGTGTGACTGGCCTCTCAGTCAGTGAAAGTGCTTGGGAACTTGTCTGTCTATGTCCTGTCAGCTGTGGCTTCCTTCAGTCTGCTCTCTTCGAGGTTACACCCTACACTCTACTCTCTACACTTACAGTAGTAGCGGTGTCACTAACAGTCTGTGGGACACACTGACGAACAGTTTCTAGTTTCCGGCGGCGGTGTTGCGGACACACACACACACACACACACACACACACACACCACGCCACACACACACACACACACACGTAACACTAAGCCACACTTTGACAGGTGTTCGTGTTTGGTGATTCTTCAGTCTCGGCAAAAGGCTTGTCTGTAAGGTAAGTGGTATTATAATTATAGTTGTATGTTTCATAACGTTGGTGGTGGTGGTTAGGTGGGAAGACTGAGGATGCTAACAGCTGTGTAGTTCAGTTAGTGTGATGTTTGAGGGATTGCCGTGGGGGTCGCCGGGTAGAAATCACCTGGTAGGGCCGGGTAGGGGTAGCCGGGTGGGGGAGTGACAGGAGGTGGGGGACTCTGGAGACAGTGGAAACCATCATCAGCTGTTGTTGGCAGAGATGGTGATTGGTAGTTGGTGGGGAAAACAGGGGTGGGGGTTTGTGTGTGTGTTGTGTTGTGTGTGTGTGTGTGTGTTTGTGTGTCTCTCTCTCTCTCTCTCTCTCTCTCTCTCTCTCTCTCTCTCTCTCTCTCTGTAGGGGTGGTGGTGACGGGGTGGGAGGGGGGGGGGGGGGTGGGAGCTGACAGTGAAGTATGGATTCGTTTCCAACCTCCGTCGGAACCATCTGAAGTCGTGAATGACTGTACACTCTATTGTCGCTGCGCTGTTGCCGCTCTCCCTCCCTCCCTCCAGTCTGTCTGTCTGTCTGTCTATGTCTCTGTCTCTCTCTCTCTCTCTCTCTCTCACTGTCTCTGTCTCACTCTGATTGTCTTTCTCACACCCTCTCTATCAGTCTCTCTCTCGGTCTCTCATTCTCTCTCTCTCTCTCCCACTCACTCACTCAATCTCTCACTTTCTCACTTCCCCATCCATATGTCAATCTTAATGTGTGTGTGTGTGTGTGTGTGTGTGTGTTCTTCATCATCATGTATGCCCTTCTAGAACCTTCTAGAAGCATGAAGACTCCCCCCCCCCCCCCCCTTCATTTTATGTGTGCGCTATGTGCAATGGATGTAGTAGACTAGCAAGGACAGATTGGAAGACTGAATTGGCCATGCCAAAAATCTTAATCCTTGAATTAAAAAGAAAAAGATTTGAGTTCTCTCTCTCTCTCTCTCTCTCTCTCTCTCTCTGTCTGTCTGTATACTGCTGACAGCTCCGTGCTAGCTGCCGGCAGATGAGCGCTTTTACATTATAGCAGTTAATGGCTTTGTGTTGGGTCTGGTTGCGCACTGACCTTTTATTTTCTCCCTCGGCCGTGTTCCTGTATGTGCCTCTGTGTATCACCCCACTCTCTGTCTCTCTCTGTGTGTTCCTGTATGTGCCTCTGTGTATCACCCCCACGCCCCTCTCACTCTGCCTTCCAGTGTGTGCCTTGTGTATCACCCCACTCTCTGTCTCTCTCTGTCTCTCTCTGTCTCTCTCTCTGTAGCTGTGTTCCTGTATGTGCCTCTGTGTATCACCCCACTCTCTGTCTCTCTCTCTCTGTCTCTCTCTGTGTTCCTGTATGTGCCTCTGTGTATCACCCCCACCGTCCCCTCTCACTCTGCCTTCCAGTGTGTGCCTTGTGTATCACCCCACTCTCTGTCTCTCTGTGTGTTCCTGTATGTGCCTCTGTGTATCACCCCACTCTCTGTCTCTCTGTGTGTTCCTGTATGTGCCTCTGTGTATCACCCCACTCTCTGTCTCTCTGTGTTCCTGTATGTGCCTCTGTGTATCACCCCCACCGTCCCCTCTCACTCTGCCTTCCAGTGCGTGCCTTGTGTATCACCCCACTCTTTGTCTCTCTCTCTGTCTCTCTCTGCCTTCCAGTGTGTGCCTTGTGTATCACCCGTCTCTCTGTCTCTCTCTCTGTCTCTCTCTGTGTTCCTGTATGTGCCTCTGTGTATCACCCCACTCTCTGTCTCTCTCTCTGTCTCTCTCTGTGTTCCTGCATGTGCCTTGTGTATCACCCCACTCTCTGTCTCTCTGTGTGTCTCTCTCTGTGTTCCTGTATGTGCCTCTGTGTATCACCCCACTCTCTGTCTCTCTCTCTGTCTCTCTCTGTGTTCCTGTATGTGCCTCTGTGTATCACCCCACTCTCTGTCTCTCTCTCTGTCTCTCTCTGTGTTCCTGTATGTGCCTCTGTGTATCACCCCACTCTCTGTCTCTCTGTGTGTCTCTCTCTGTGTTCCTGTATGTGCCTCTGTGTATCACCCCACTCTCTGTCTCTCTCTCTGTCTCTCTCTGTGTTCCTGTATGTGCCTCTGTGTATCACCCCACTCTCTGTCTCTCTCTCTGTCTCTCTCTGTGTTCCTGTATGTGCCTCTGTGTATCACCCCACTCTCTGTCTCTCTGTGTGTCTCTCTCTGTGTTCCTGTATGTGCCTCTGTGTATCACCCCACTCTCTGTCTCTCTGTGTGTCTCTCTCTGTGTTCCTGTATGTGCCTCTGTGTATCACCCCACTCTCTGTCTCTCTCTGTGTCTCTCTCTGTGTTCCTGTATGTGCCTCTGTGTATCGACTTTCTCTCTCTCTCTCTCTCTCTCTCTCTCTCTCTCTCTGTGTTCCTGTATGCGCCTCTGTGTATCACCCCACTCTCTGTCTCTCTCTCTGTCTCTCTCTGTGTTCCTGTATGTGCCTCTGTGTATCGCCCCCCTCTCTCTCTGCGTTCCTCTATGTGCCTCTGTGTATCGCCCCCCCCCTCTCTCTCTCTGTGTTCCTGTATGTGCCTCTGTGTATCGCCCCCCTCTCTCTCTGCGTTCCTCTGTGTGCCTCTGTGTATCGCCCCCCCCTCTCTGCGTTCCTGTATGTGCCTCTGTGTATCGCCCCCCTCTCTCTCTGCGTTCCTCTATGTGCCTCTGTGTATCGCCCCCCTCTCTCTCTGCGTTCCTGTATGTGCCTCTGTGTATCGCCCCCTCTCTCTCTGCGTTCCTGTAAGTGCCTCTGTGTATCGCCCCCCTCTCTCTCTGCGTTCCTGTATGTGCCTCTGTGTATCGCCCCCCTCTCTCTCTGCGTTCCTGTATGTGCCTCTGTGTATCGCCCCCCTCTCTCTCTTTGTCTCTGTGTCTTTCTCTCTCTCTGTTTTCCTGTATGTGCCTCTGTGTATCGCCCCCCCCCTCTCTCTCTTTGTCTCTGTCTCTCTCTTCCTGTATGTGCCTCTGTGTATCGCACACTCCCTCTCTCTCCCTCTCTCTTTTTGTTGCTGTATGTGCCTCTGTGTATCGCCCCCCTCCCCCTATCTGTGTGTGTGTGTGTGTGTGTGTGTGTGTGTGTGTGTGTGTGTGTTCCTGTATGTGCCTCTGTATTGCCTCTCTCTCTCTTTCTCTCTGAAACTCTCTTCCCCCTTCTTCCCTTTTCATCTCTCTCTCTCTCTTTCTCTCTGAAACTCTCTTCCCCCTTCTTCCCTTTTCATCTCTCTCTCTCTCTTTCTCTCTGAAACTCTCTTCCCCCTTCTTGCCTTTTCATCTCTCTCTCTCTCTGAAACTCTCTTCCCCCTTCTTCCCTTTTCATCTCTCTCTCTCTCTGAAACACTCTTCCCCCTTCTTCCCTTTTCATCTCTCTCTCTCTCTCTCTCTCTCTCTCTCTCTCTCTCTCTCTCTCTCTCTCTCTCTCTCTCTCTGTGTTAAAATTATAACAAATAAATGGCACAAAATCTGCTTTGCGAAGCTCAGATTGAGAGCACTTGGACTGAATGGCAACAGAAGATGGTTCGATTCAGACGTAACAACATCTCCTTGCCCGATGTGTGGCGAAAGCCCAGAAGATTAAAATCATTTTATATTCAACTGCAAAAGATACGATGAATTGCGAAAAAAACTGTACCCTTTTCAAAACAGCTCCAGCGCAGAGAAAAGATTTGTTTGGCATACTGGTGACAGAAAATGAAGATATGATACTTTCTCTTGCAAAATATGTATCCGAGGCAAATAAATATACGGAAAACGTCCATCATCGGTCCAAATACTCATTAATCAATTGAAAATTAGTATGGGTTCTATGAGGAAAAAAGCATGGATAAAAAAAGGAAGGGCTACATTTGGATGGTCAATCTCGATATTGTAAATATTTGATGTGTTCGTATTGATATGATGGGTTTTGATGTTGAGGTATGAATAATTATTTCAGGATTTATATGTACTTTAGTATGTGTTTGTATTGATATGGTGTGTGTCGATGTTACATTCGTGAATATTAATTATATGATTTATCTCAGTGTTCTTTGTTTTGTACTGTCCAAACCTTGGAGACGAACGACTGAAAAAAAAAGGCACATTACCTCTCTGTCACATGTACTCTAAGCTAATGACAAAGTGCCGAAGTGTAGCAAATCTCTTATTTATTAGTTTATGTTGTTTCATTTCTGATTGTTGGTTTTTTTCTTGTTTTTGTTTTTTTAGTTTTTTCGCTTTTTTATATTAATTTTTTTTTTTTTTAATTTATTTTTTTTGGTTTTTTTTTTTTTTTTCTATTCCATTTTTATCTATTTTGCACCATTTTGATCTGATTAGTACCTACTATGTCACCAGAGCTTTTCAGTTAAAGACATTCAACATTTCAGTGTTCAGTGTTCTCTCTCTCTGTCGATCTCTCTTTCTCTCACTCTCTGTCTATGTCGATCTCTCTCACTGTCTCTCTCTCACTCACTTTGTCTCTCTCTGTGTCTCACTCTCTGTCTCTCTCTGTCTGTCTCTGTCTGTCTGTCACACACACACACACACACACACACACACACACACACACACACACACACTCACTCACTCTCTCTCAAACACTTTAAGAGAGAGAGAGAGAGGGTTCAGAGAGGTTCAAAAATCATTTATTCCGAGAAACTCGATTTGGGTACATGGAAACACAACATAGAAGAAAAAAACAACAACAACAAACAAACAAACAAACAAACAAACAAAAAACCAACCCAAAACCCCACACTAACAGGCCCACATCCTCGAGACGTACAATCGCACGATGAAGAAGAGAAAAAAGGGGAACAAAGAAAAAAAGAAAGAAAAGAAAAGTAAAAAGGACCCCCCCCCCAAAAAATAAAATAAAATAACAAAAAAAATAACACCCTGAGAGAGAGAGAGAGAAGTGGTTGTAGTAGTAGTAGTAGTAGTAGTCGTAGAAATAGTAGTAGCAGTGGTAAGCTCACTCAACAAACGAAGATGTTTGCGGAAAGGGAAGTCGAGGAAGTGGATGATATACGTTGACAGGACAAGGTTGAAGAAAAGGTAGACGGAGGAGACAGAGAGGTGGGGGTGGGGGGTGGTGGGGGGCGGTGGGGTGGGGGAGTGAACGGGAGCGAGAAGGAGAGGGAGGGATGGAGTGGAGGGAGGGAGAGGGGGGGGGGGGCAGGGACCACAGTGATTGAGTGAGTGAGTGAGTGACGTGTCGTCTGACAGGTAAGGTAAGTTCTTCAACACGCTGCGGACAAACACTGATGACATCACGCTCTGCCACTCTCTCTCTCTCTCTCTCCTACCATCATGATGGTAACACAAGCACGTTCAGTCACACACACACACACACACACAAACACACACAGGCACGCGCGCGCGCACATACACACACACACACACACACGCACGCACGCGCGCGCGCACATACATACACACACACGCACGCACACACGAGCACACACATACACACACACTCTCGCTCTATCTCTCTCTCCTTCTCTTTCTCTATCATAGACACACACAGACACACACACAGAGACACACACACGCACACGCACATACATATTGACAAACACGCACACACACGTTTTTGGGGGTATTTTTTCGTTTTTGTGTGTGTGTGTGTGTGTGTGTTTGTTTGTTTTTTTAGTTAAAAAAAATTATCACTTTCAAACTGTAAAGACATCCATTACAAACTTAGAGATGCACAAGTTTAGTTCAGTACAGGACTTTGTTTAAGACTGTCTTTATGAACTGCTTATTTGTAAGCGTGTTTTGTACCGTGGCATCCTCGACAAAAAACAACAACCAACCAACCAACCAAACAAACAACAACAAAAAGAAGAAGAAGAAAAACCCAGGAGAAAAACAATGATACACCCCCACCACCACCTACTCCTCCCCCCCCTCCCCCCCCCGCCCAGGGGCCATGCATAATTTACGCAAGAAGGATACATTTAGTGAAAGGAAATAAAGCAATGTATGATACCGGTAGTGGGGGCTTTTTGCTAACCTGTCCTCTTGACTTACCACTGTGTCAGTGTTAGTTTCAAGGATTTGGTGTCGGAAAAGCGTGCAGATTGACCTGATCCACACACACACACACACACACACACACACACACACACACACACACACACACACACACACGCATATATATATATATATATATATATATATATATATACATATATACGCTATACCAACGCCTGCGTAATATAAGATAAAGGAAGTGACATAGAATAGTGTGTGTGTGTGTGTGTGTGTGTGTGTGTGTGTGTGAGAGAGAGAGAGAGAGAGAGAGAGAGAGAGAATGTGTGTGTGTGTGTGTGTGTGTGTGTGTGAGAGAGAGAGAGAGAGGGGGGGGGGAGAGTGTGTGTGTGTGTGGTGGGGGATAAGGTGTGTGACTCATCCCTATACATATCTATATATATATATATAATACTCTCGGGGAGGGGGAGGAGGGTTCGGGAGGGGGGAGTGGGGAGGACGGGGGGAGGGCGAGGGCGCGGGGGGGCGGGGGGGCATACATACGTCGACTATGTTTGTACGTTAGACAGACGCCGAACAGAATTATTAGAATTAAAGAAACGAAACCATCAGTTTGGAGATGACTGAAGATATATATGTCTATCTGTCTGACACCGTCTATATAATGTAATCATCAGCAGCCGCTAGGTACTGAGTGGATGGAAACTTGAAAAAGTCAGTTCCCTGACACAGTTATACTTTGAATTGCTGTACCGTCTGTGTCACTGACACAGAAGGGATTGACAGGAGAAGCAGCGGCAAGGTTGACCTAGGGAGGGAGGGAGGGAGGGAGGGTGGTGCACAGGGAGTGACGTGTCGTCTGACAGGTAAAGGGTAAGACGACACACACACACACACACACACACACAGCACCGTTGCCGCCGCGGACATAGCGACATCAGCTGCGCGGCC
>NC_134878.1:21744201-21746701 GCF_041734735.1 Babylonia areolata | reverse complement strand
ACAAAAAAAAAGGAAGCGCCGGGTCTGTCCTTACACTGATCATTTGACATGTGCACACAGCAGCAAAGACAGAAGAAATGTGCAAACACAAATTCGCTTTTATTCAAGACTGGCATAGCCTCTTTAACTCTCTCCATACGAACGGCGAAAGGGACGACGTTAACAGCGTTTCACCCCAATTACCATCATCGAAATATTGCAAGCGGAAGGCTCTTATACTGAAGAGGTGAATGTTGACAGAGAATACCACAATTCTGACGACGGAAGCTAAAGGTTGGGTCTTTCAGGCACCCACTGGACATCCGAGGGGTTTGTGTAGAGGAGAAGAGAGGACTGGCCGTACTGAGTGAGTTAATCCTGAACAAGCCACACAGAACACATGGACAATACAGAACAAACGCATGGTTGCCTCGGTGTTTTTTTTGTTGTTGTTGTTTTTTGTTTTTTTTTAAACTGGAAATTAACAAACAGTGAGGCCAGAAGATGAAATGATTAACAGATAATAAAAAGTAGTAACTCTCTCCATTCACAAGGTACCGTTAGTGGGTACTGTTCAGCAGTGTGTTGTAATTACTGCAAACACAACCGGCCCAAGCTGGTGGACGAGCAAAAACAACAACAACAACAACATCAACAAAAACAACAACAGCAGCAGTAACTTGTTATCACACTTATGTCCTGCTATATGGATCCCAGGGGGCGGGGGGGAAGGGGGGTGAGGAGAGGGAGGCAGGGGGGGGGCGGGGGGGGGGGGAGGAGGTTGAGGTGGGGGTGGGGGTGGGGGGGTGGGAGTGCGCAGGGGGAGAGGACTGACTGGTGGGTGTGTGTGTGTGTGGGGGGGGTACTCCTAGCAGTGCGTCCTGATTACTGTAGACACAGACACAGGACCAAACTCAAGTGGAAGAGCAACAACAACTACAACAACAACAGCAGCAGTAACATGTTATCACACTGATGTCCTGCTATATCGATCCCGAGGAGGGGGGGGGGATCAGGTGTGGGGGGGGGGGGGGGGGGGTAGGGGGGGAGGCGGGCTGGGTGGGTGGTGGAATGAGGGGTGGGGGTGGGGTTGAGGGGGGTTGCGCATGGGGTGAAGACTGGTGGGTACTCTTAGCAGTGTGTGATAATTGATGTAAACACAGCCAGGCCCAAGCTGAAGTGGGACAGCAGCAACAGCAGCAGCAGCAACAGCAGCAACAACAACAAAAGCAGCAGCAGTAGCATGTTTTCACACTGATGTCCTGCTATATTCTTGGTCGGGTAGAGGGAGGGAGGGGGGTGATGGGGTGTGTGTGTGTGTGTGTGTGTGTGTGTGTGTGTGTGTGTGTGTGTGTAGGGGGAGAGGTGGTCTAATAGTATTAGCCACAACTACCACCACCACCACCACCACAAGGTGTGGGGGCATGGGTGGGCTGATGGTACTAGCCACCACCACCACCACCACCACCACCACCACCATTTACCACCAGCTATCATCAACTACTGATGGTACTAGCTACCACCACCACCACCACCAGTTACCACCAGCTATCATCAACTACTGATGGTACTAGCTACCACCACCACCACCACTTACCACCAGCTATCATCAACTACTGATGGTACTAGCCACCACTACCACCACCACCACTTACCACCAGCTATCATCAACTACTGATGGTACTAGCTGCCACCACCACCACCACCAGTTACCACCAGCTATCATCAACTACTGATGGTACTAGCCACCACTACCACCACCACCACTTACCACCAGCTATCATCAACTACTGATGGTACTAGCTACCACCACCACCACCACCAGTTACCACCAGCTATCATCAACTACTGATGGTACTAGCCACCACTACCACCACCACCAGTTACTACCAGCTATTATCTCCACTACCGATGGTACTAGCCACCACTACCACCACCACCAATTAACACTAGCTATCATCTCCACTAGCCACCACTACCACCACCACCACTTACCACCAGCTATCATCAACTACTGATGGTACTAGCCACCACTACCACCACCACCAATTAACACTAGCTATCATCAACTACTGATGGTACTAGCCACCACTACCACCACCACCACTTACCACCAGCTATCATCAACTACTGATGGTACTAGCCACCACTACCACCACCACCAATTAACACTAGCTATCATCTCCACTACTGTTGGTACTGGCCACCACTACCACCACCACCACTTACCACCAGCTATCATCAACTACTGATGGTACTAGCCACCACTACCACCACCACCACTTACCACCAGCTATCATCAACTACTGATGGTACTAACCACTACCACCACCACCACCAGTTACCACCAGCTATCATCAACTACTGATGGTACTAGCCACCACTAAAACCACCACCACTTACCACCAGCTATCATCAAATACTGATGGTACTAGCCACTACCACCACCACCAACAGTTACCAACAGCTATCATCAACTAATGATGGTACTAGCCACTACCACCACCACCACCAGTTACCA
>NC_134878.1:21736701-21739201 GCF_041734735.1 Babylonia areolata | reverse complement strand
ATTAACTCACCGAATGGCTATCTGTTTTTACGCTCAGTGTGAAGGTCTGACACTATCTACATTCGCCACAAAGTCGTCGTTTGACGGAAAATACAACCGCGTTGTCCTTTTTTTTATGCATAATTATTATCAACACGCACATCACATCCCATTGATAGTACCCAGATGGTAACATATTTATTGAACGGAAGCGAAAGAAGCCACTGAATTCTATTCAGAGAATGATTTGTACATTGGAATCACCACCCACTGCCCATGAACGACTACCCAAATCAGCAGGTCATCTTGAATATTGCCCAGATGGGTTCGACAGTTGAATTTAACTCGTACTACGCGTGCGCGTTTGAAGCTTGTTTGTTTGTTTGTTTGTTTTTTTTTTTGTTTGTTTTTCAGGTGTCAGTTTCAGTTCGAAGCAAACTTCCGCAATCACTCTGAGAGAAACTCGCAGTTTATTATTGATATTTATTATTATTATTATTATTATTATTATTATTATTATTATTATTATTATTAATTTTTTAATACTTTTTTTAAAAAGATGATTCAGACGGTGTTGCCATGTTTTTACCTTTCAGCCAAAGATATAGCGCAAAAAAAAAAAAAAAAAAAAAAGGTTCGAAAGAGGATATAATTATCACAGTCAGCGACTTCAGCAGAGTACACACTGCAGGTCACCCTGACATGAGTCATGGAAAAGACGACATTATTCATGGTCGATAATGTGCGGAGTGGGGGAACGCTGGCATCTGATCCGCCGATTAGAATGTTGTCGAAAGAAGTGAGGTTGTCCGGATTGATTATCGTGAACATCATGCCCAAAAATGTTTTTCGGACGACTTTGTTACGAGTGGAGTGATGGCCTAACGGTAACGCGTCCGCATTGGAAGCGAGAGAATCTGAGCGCGCTGGTTCGAATCACGGCTCATCCGCCGATATTTTCTCCCCCTCCATTCGACCTTGAGTGGTGGTCTGGATGCTAGCCATTCGGATGAGACGAAAAACCGAGGTCCCGTATGCAGCATGCACGTAGTGTATGTAAAAGAACCCACGTCAACAAAAGAGTTGTTCCTTACAAAATTCTGTAGAAAAATCCATTTCGATCGGAAAAACAAATAAAACTGCACGCAGGAAAAAATATTTTAAAAAAAAGGGGTGGCGCTGTAGTGTAGCGACGCGCTCTCCCTGGGGAGAGCAGCCCGAATTTCACACAGAGAAATATGTTGTGATAAAAAGAAATACAAATATGAATACAAATCTATCGAAGATGGAAAATTGTGATGAAGACGGCGTAAGTAAAGAACTTTGACAAGATCTGTGTTATGATCGTAAAACAGTAAAATGGCGGCAGATAGATGTAGGCTGCTTACGATGGAATTTGCTTCGTTTCCGGCATGCAACTTTCGATTCGACAAAAACTCGTTTGTGATGGCGAGCTAAATGGGGGTGCTGTGCGTGCGTGCGTGCGTGTGTGTGTGTGTGTGTGTGTGTGTGTGTGTGTGTGTGTGTGTGTGTGTGTGTGTGTGTGTGTGTGTGTGTTCGTTCTTTAGTTTAGCGTCTTTTCACTATCAGTGATATTAGACGTTTAAAAAAAACATAATAATAAAATAAAATAAAATGGGGTGGGGGGGGCGGGGGGGGGGGGGGGGGGGGGGGGGGGGGGGGCATGGGGGGAGTAAGGTGGTGGTGGTATGTGTATGTGTATGTGTGTGTGTGTGTGTGTATGTGTGTGTGTGTTTCCAATTGGATATACATAGAAGTACTGGTAACCAGCCTTCTCTCTATCTTTATCTCCATCCCTCCACTGTGGGGTTTTCCGTTTTGTTGTGCAGCAGGAATCACCACATGAACCCTGAATGCCTTCCCTTCATGTTTGTTAGTGCTGTTGTTTGAAATCTTACCAAAGGATCTTGATAAAAAACGTGAACTATGTGGTGTTTGTAGTGTATGTGTCATCTTGTTCATCACAAGTGAAGGACACCCCCACCCCCCCCCCCACCCCCAAAAGCCTATCTATTCCCCCCCACCCCCCCAATTTTTTTCCTCTCTCTTTTTTCTTTATTGAAACAAAAGATGAAGGACAGTCAAACTCTTGGACAGAAATAGTATATGTTATATAATGCGTTACTCTATTATTGCTGTACAGAAAACGCGCCTATTAAGTAAGCAGGATGATTCCCAGTTTTACGGAGATAACCATTATGGTTTAGGGATTTTCCGTTATGATGTTTGTCACTCATGAACATACTCAGTAAAAGAGTAAATAAATCCATCAATCCATTCTGATTGGTAGCATCACGTAAAGTCACTGGTTCTGATAATGTACTGTACGGTTTCTTTTTATTTTATTTTATTTTATTTTTTTTTTTTTTTTTTTTGACAAGAGGAGGAATATTGTTTAATGTCTCGACCCCCCCACCCGCCCCCCCTAGTATGACTGTGTGATTATAGACATTTTTGTGAAAGTATTAATTTTCACATTTGATTGTTATGGTTTCAAATT
>NC_134878.1:21714201-21716701 GCF_041734735.1 Babylonia areolata | reverse complement strand
TATTTAAATCAATATTTCAAACAGTGAAGTATACTAAGATCGTAACAAATAGATGGCATAAGATCTGCTTTGCGAAGCTCAGATTGAGAGCACTTGGACTGAATGTCAACAGAAGATGGTTTGATTTAGACTTATCAAAATCTCCTTGCCCAATGTGTAGGGAAAGCCCAAAAGATGAAAATCATTTCATATTTAACTGCAAAAAAAAACAAAACAAAAAAAAACGAACAAAAAACCAAACAAACGAAAAACAAAAACAAAAAAAACAAAACAAAAACTGAATCGTTTTGAATATAGCTCCAACGCAGAGAAAAGTTTTTTTTCGGCATACTGATGACAGAAAATGAAGATATAATACCTTCACTTGGTAAATATGTATCTGAGGCAATAAATATACGGAAAACGTCTATCATGGGTCCAAACACGCATCAATCAATTAAGAATTAGTATGGGTTTTATGAGGAAAAAAAAGCATAGATAAAAAGGAAGGGTTACATTTGGATGGTCAATCTCGACGTTGTGATTATATGATGTGTTGGTATTGTTGATATGATGGGTTTTGATGTTCAGGCATAAATAATTATTTCATGATTCGTATGTTCTTTAGTATGTATTTGTATTGATATGTGCGTCGATGTTACATGTGTAAATATTTATATATGATTTGTATGCACTTTGTTTTCAATGTACTGCCCAAACCTTGGAGACGAACGAACGAAGAAAAAGGCACATTACCCCCCCTGTCACATACACTTTACGCTAATGATTCGTTCGTTTATTTGTTTATAGTCTGTTCATCTAAGATGATGATATTAGACTGATTATGCTAATGACAAAGTACCAAAGTGACGCAACTCTCTTATTAGTTTATGTTGTTTCAACTTCTCCCCCCCCCCCCCCTTCTGTTTCATTTTATCTGTTTTGCACCATTTTGTTCTGATCAGTACCTACTATGTCACTAGAGCTTTACAGCTGATGACATTTAACATTTCAGTGTTCAGTGTTTAGTGTTTTCTCTCTCTCTCTCTCTCTCTCTCTCTCCCTTCTCTCTCCCTCTCCCCCCTCTATCTCTCCTCTCTCTCCCTCCTCCCCCCTCTATCTCTCCTCTCTCTCCCTCTCCCCCCTCTATATCTCCTCTCTCTCCCTCCTCCCCCCCCTCTCTCTACCCCCCCTCTCTCTCTCCAGTCCACTGGGTACTGTGCTGTGACCGATTCCTCGAACGCCTTCCCCATCCCCACCCCCACTCTCACCCTACCCTTACCCCCCCCCCCCCACCCTCCCCTTCTCTCCCTCTCTTCCCATCTTTACGTCCGGCCGTTCAATTCCTTCTTTCACCAGCGGTGCCAGAGACTTAAGATGTTCGTTCCTGAGAGCGCTTGACGCCACTGTCACTGAGCGGAGGAGGGGGAGGAGGAGGAGGAGGAGGAGAAGGGGGAGGAGGAGCAGGAGGAAGCACTGGACTACCCTGCCCCTTCCCTGAAAAGCCTGAGGCTGAACGGGTCCTGAAAAAAAACCCTGAAAAGGATAGTCACCTTCCAATCAGAATGCAGATCACGGCTGCTCTTTTCTTCTTCTTCTTCTTCTTCTGGTTCTTTTGGTTTTCCTTCTTCTTCTTCTTTTCCTCCTCCTGCTCCTCCTCCTCCTTCTTCTTCTGCTTTTCCTCCTCCCCTGAACTCTTCTTGTTCTTGTTCTTAACTTTTTGTGACTTTGATTCTGGCTTCCTTTGGAAATTTCTGTCCTGTTCTCACTCCCGTCATTTTGCGATCTGCAAATCTTAGCTAACTCTTCAGTCAGATTTTCGTCCAGGATAGGTTTTCGAAGCGTGTTGGGGTTATGCGTAGTTCACGGAGGTGCAGGGTAATGTGTGGTGTGTGTGTGTGTGTGTGTGTGTGTGTGTGTGTGTGTGTGTGTGTGTGTGTGTGTGTGTGTGTTGGAGCTCACGTACGTTTATATGTATTTAACTGTGCTTTCATATCTTTGAAACTGCATGTTCGGTGCATATCTGTAATGCATGTGTGGGTGTATATGTAAATGTGTGTCTTCATGTTTTACATCTATTTGCTTATTTATCATCAGTGTTATCTTATTTATTTATTTATTTATTATTGTTATTAATTTATTATTATTATTATTATTATTACTACTACTACTACTACTACTACTACTACTACTACCTTTTTTTAACATTATAGTTATTATTTATTTATTTATTTATTTGTGTGAGCTTATCTATTATTTATGCACCTTTTTTTTTCTCAAGGCCTGACTAAGCGCGTTGGGTTACGCTGCTGGTCAGGCATCTGCTTGGCAGATGTGGTGTAGCGTATATGGATATGTCCGAACGCAGTGACGCCTCCTTGAGCGACTGAAACTGAAACTGAAACTCACGGACCTGCTCTTCCTTCTTTCTTTCTTTATTGTTTTTAAGCAAATGTGCTGTAGTTTATATGTTGATCAGTCTGCACGCTTTGTTTTACTCAAAGAGAAATATTTCATAAAT
>NC_134878.1:21701701-21709201 GCF_041734735.1 Babylonia areolata | reverse complement strand
ATGCCCTGTGTGACTGTGCGGTGTGGGCGGGAGGGAGGGTGGGTGGGTGGGTGGGTGGTTGGTGGGTGTATGTGGGAATGTGGGGAAGGGGGTGGGGAGGTGTCGTGACACCGGGAAGACTTGTGTTGTTACGGTTTTTTTTTCTGCCGGTGTGTGTGTGTGTGTGTGTGTGTGTGTGTGTGTGTGTGTGTGTGTGTGTGTGTCTGTGTGTGTGTGTGTGTGTGTGTGTGTCTGTGTGTGTGTGTGTGTGTGTGTGTGTGTGTGTGTGTGTGTGTGTGTGTGTGTGTGTGTGTTGATGGGGTGAGTGGGCGTGTCCGTTACCACTAGGAGAGGAGGGTCAATACTTTCTTTTTTTGTTGTTGTTGTTGTTGGTGAGATGAGAAATGATTTATATTTCTGTTCGACTGTGGGGCTCACATTTGTATATCTGTCTTATTTGTTTGTTTGTTTGTTTGTTTCTGTCTGTGTCTCTGTCTGTCTCTGTCACTGTTTGTCTGTCTCTGTCTCTATCTGTCTGTCTCTGTCTCTGTCTGTTTGTTTCAAAGAATGACACTTTTAAGATAATTCGAGAAAAATAAATGTTATGAGTGGACGGTATAAGCAAGTTTTTACCGTATTCGCAGCAACATGTTATATGTATAATTATCTATCTATCTATCTATCTATCTATCTATATATATATATATATATATATATCTCTGTGTGTGTGTGTGTGTGTGTGTGTGTGTGTGTGTGTGTGTGCGTGTGTAAGACGCTATGGTTCTTACCTAACCTATTAAAAAGTCACAGACAGACATGTACAATGGCAAGCCACTGGATGGATGATAACTCAACCCCCCCCCCACGCCCCCCCCCGACACCCCACACCTCCTCTTCCTTCTCCCTCCCTCTTCCTCCACATCTTCCTGAAAAACAAATCTCCCTCCATCCAGCGCACTCGCGTCCCCCCCACCCCCACCCTCCTACACACCACTTCTCCCGCATTAAAAAAAAAAAAAATTCAATAGCCTTTCTTTCTATCAAAGACGGAAGGTCAATTTCATTACAGTGTCACGGAGAAAGCTCCGGAGACGGCTGAGGAATCCATGGAGGTTGGTAGATTTGCACAAAATCAATGTTAATTCTTCGTTTCAGACTGAAAGGAACCACCTAGCCCCCTTGAACGTATACATGTCTAGTTTTCCCGGGACTGGAATATTCGTGGGTTTGATTGGGATATCTCTGTGTCCTGGTCTGGGTCACAGAACCATTTTACATATCCCTGTCTGGGTCGGGCTCGCAAGGTCATTCTTACATATTCCCCCCGTGTGGGTAGGGTTCATAATGTAACGTGTTGTTGTCAATATCCCTGTCTGGTTACCGACAATGCTGTACATATCTCTGTCTGGTTCACAACAACATTGTTGATATCTCTGTGAGTGTCGGGTTCACAACAGCATTGTTCTGTCATATAATCCCTGTCTGTGTCAGGTTCACAACAACATTGTACAGTTAAATCAACTGTCTGTGGCTGGTTCACAACAACATTGGTACAATGTACATCTTGTCTGGTTCACAACAGTATTGTACATATTCCTGTTTGGTTCGCGTCAATTGGACATATCCCTGTCTGCTTCACAACAACATTGTACATATCCCTGTCTGATTCATAACAACATTGTACATATCCCTGTCTGATTCATAACAACATTGTACATGTCCCTGTCTGATTCATAACAACATTGTACATATCCCTGTCTGATTCATAACAACATTGTACATATCCCTGTCTGATTCATAACAACAGTGTACATGTCCCTGTCTGATTCATAACAACAGTGTACATGTTCCTGTCTGATTCATAACAACAGTGTACATGTTCCTGTCTGATTCATAACAACAGTGTACATATCCCTGTCTGATTCACAACAACATTGTACATATCCCTGTCTGATTCACAACAACAGTGTACATGTTCCTGTCTGATTCATAACAACATTGTACATATCCCTGTCTGATTCACAACAACATTGTACATATCCCTATCCCTGTCTGGTTCATAACAACATTGTACATATCCCTGTCTGATTCACAACAACAGTGTACATGTCCCTGTCTGGTTCATAACAACATTGTACATATCCCTGTCTGATTCATAACAACAGTGTACATATCCCTGTCTGATTCATAACAACAGTGTACATATCCCTGTCTGGTTCACAACAACATTGTACATATCCCTGTCTGGTTCATAACAACAGTGTACATATCCCTGTCTGATTCATAACAACATTGTACATATCCCTGTCTGATTCATAACAACAGTGTACATATCCCTGTCTGATTCATAACAACAGTGTACATATCCCTGTCTGATTCACAACAACAGTGTACATATCCCTGTCTGATTCATAACAACAGTGTACATATCCCTGTCTGATTCACAACAACAGTGTACATATCCCTGTCTGATTCACAACAACAGTGTACATATCCCTGTCTGATTCATAACAACAGTGTACATATCCCTGTCTGATTCATAACAACAGTGTACATATCCCTGTCTGATTCATAACAACAGTGTACATATCCCTGTCTGATTCATAACAACACTGTACATGTCCCTGTCTGATTCACAACAGTGAAAATATCCCTGTCTGATTTATAACAACAGTGTACATATCCCTGTCTGATTCATAACAACACTGTACATGTCCCTGTCTGATTCACAACAGTGAAAATATCCCTGTCTGATTCATAACAACAGTGTACATATCCCTGTCTGATTCATAACAACAGTGAACATATCCATGTCTGATTCATAACAACAGTGTACATATCCCTGTCTGATTCATAACAACAGTGTACATATCCCTGTCTGATTCATAACAACAGTGTACATATCCCTGTCTGATTCATAACAACATTGTACATATCCCTGTCTGATTCATAACAACAGTGTACATGTCCCTGTCTGATTCATAACAACAGTGTACATGTTCCTGTCTGATTCATAACAACAGTGTACATGTTCCTGTCTGATTCATAACAAAATCGTACATATCCCTGTCTGATTCATAACAACAGTGTACATATCCCTGTCTGATTCACAACACCATTATACATGTCCCTCTCTGTGTCTGCTTCACAACAGCATTGTACATATCCCTATCCCTGTCTGGTTCACAACAACAGTGTACATGTTCCTGTCTGTGTCTGGTTCACAACAGCATTGTACATATCCCTATCTGCTACAGAACATGGTACATATCCCTGTCCCTGTCTGGTTCACGATGCACATATCATCGTGGGCATGATGGTTTTGTTGGTGTGTGAGTGAGAGGGAGCTCGTGGATGGGCTGTTCCTATAGGATAAAAAAGACGCTTTCTGTGTGCTGAGAGACACTCGTAAATAAAATATGATCTCTACAGATTCTTTAGACGTTTACAGAACGCTTGAAAGAGTGTCAAAAGTTTTGTGAAGGTTTTAACTCACTCAGTACGGCCAGTCCTCTCTTCTCCTCTACACAGACCCCTCGGATGTCCAGTGGGTGTCTGAATGACCCAGTCTTTAGCTTCCGTCGTCAGAATTGTGGTATTCTTTGTCAACATTCACCTCTTCAATATAAGAGCCTTCCACTTGCAATATTTTGATGATGGTAATTGGGGTGAAACGCTGTTAACGTCGTCTCTTTCGCCGTTCGTATGGAGAGAGTTAATTAAAGTGATGTTCACAGCTTACTTTATAATTTTTTATCAACGGAACTTTTGTTTTGCTCGAAGACCGGGTACATTATTTTGTAAGCTGTGTGTGGCGAGGATGAATCAGAGGAGTCTTTCGTGAAGAGAACTTGATGCTCTGACTGCGGCAAAAAAGTGCCATGGTGTTGGGTGTGGGCCTTTTGTGGGATATCCATGAAAAAAGTCTTTGCGGGTGATGGGATTTTGGGGTTGTTGGTTTTTTTTTAAGGTTATTGAATGGAAGTTTTTGAGAGACGCGTTCAGAAAAGGATGTTGAAGGTTGTGAAGGGAATCATACATGCTTTGGATACGGCAAAATCGCACGCATTAGAGTTTTTGTTGAAGGATTTCAACTGAACAGGCCTTTCTGTGGACTGCAGACGTTTTTTTGTTTGTTTATTTGTTTGCGTGTGTTTTTTGTTTGTTTGTTTATTTGTTTGTGTGTTGTTGTTGTTGTTTTTTGTTTTGTTTTGGTACGTTGAAAGAAGCGCTGGAAAGCGTTGTGTATTTGTGTTTCTTTTTTTTTATCACAACAGATTTCTGTGTGTGAAATTCGGGCTGCTCTTCCCAGGGAGAGCGCGTCGCTATACTACAGCGCCACCCATTTTTTAAATATTTTTTCCTGCGTGCAGTTTTATTTGTTTTTCCTATCGAAGTGGATTTTTTTTCAGAATATTGCCAGGAACAACCACTTTGTTGCCGTGGGTTCTTTTACGTGCGCTAAGTGCATGCTGCACACGGGACCTCGGTTTATCGTCTCATCCGAATGACTAGCGCCCAGACCACCACTCAAGGTCTAGTGGAGGGGGAGAAAATATCGGCGGCTGAGCCGTGATTCGAACCAGAGCGCTCAGTTTCTCTCGCTTCCTAGGCAGACGCGTTACCTCTAGGCCATCACTCCACATGTGAAGTCTCTACATAATGAAGTCTCTACATTCATGCCGTGCTAAAGTCTATACATGCACGCCGTATTAAATATTTTCTCTCTACAGACACGTCGTATAATATAACTCACTGTACACTCACCCTATGACAAGGTCTCTACGTACACACCGTATAATAAAAGTCTTTACGTAAATGCATTCCATGTAATATACTCTTAACATTCTATGATAGTCAGTCGTGTCCGACATATGACCATCAGGATAGCAGATGAAGCAACAGCTGTCCCAACTATTTGGGCTAGAATTTGATTATAGTGGAGAGTGCCTTGCTCAAGTTACATCCCCGCTCTCTCGGCCAAGAGGGTTTTAGGACAGTCGGCGTTGGGACGGTTTCCAAAGGTCAACTTGCCCCCCCAAGACTGCAGCACTAAGAGCCAGTGCATTCTACTCTTGACATGTATAGAGACTATTTTATACAGCGTGTATGAAAAGACTATATCACACGACATGTATGTTGAGTTCCATTATACGGCATGTAGATGAAGAGTCTTACATTTTGATATACTCTTCACACACATGCCATATGGAACTCAATATTCACGTCGTATGATATAGTCTTTTTCATATATGCCGTATAAAACAATCTCCATGCGCACACATTTTAACGGTTTCTGTCAGCTTTTTTAACTTTTTTTTTTTTTTACATCGTGTCTCAGTTCCATGCACAGAGAAAACATCCGCCGTTTGCTTTCCCGTTGCCCCCATTCTAAAAGCTGTATTGATCGATCAAGCTGTGACATTTCCAAGCCAGTCTCACCATATTCCTGATCATGCGGCTTACAAATTAATTTTGCATCAGCATAAAGTGCTTGTTTTGGGGAAGTCTTTTCAGAACTGTTTGTTTGTATTGCTGCTGCATTCAACCAGGCGTGGGTTAAAAAAAAAAAAAAAGAAAGTAGAATCCACGACCAATTTTCTGACAGACTGTTATGAATGGGCAGGTCAACAAACCTGAGGAATGAAGTTGTGTCACTATCTTCAGCTTCTTCAACATAAAGGCATACTTTGGGTCTATGCTTTTGTGGCTACCAGCTGGAAAATTGAAAACTGCATTTATAGTTGTTATTATAAGAATGTGTGGTTTTGTTCAACAGCAATCCTCTGGGTCCGCTCTTTACGTTTTTGATACCCAGATATACATTGTGCATAATGGTTATGAGTGACAAGGTGTATACAAAGCCTGTAAATCAAGAAACCGACCCCGATGAAAAAGGAAACGTTTTTAACAAAAAATAAAAATTAAAAAAGATACAAAAAATAATAAATAAAAATTAGGGGGACTTCCCACAATTTCTCACACATTATGAGAAATGGTGGGGGCGCCCCTCCTCGATTTCTCGCAATTGATAGAAAACGTGGGAGGGGAACGACCACACTATCTCGCAATCTCACGATTTCTGTCAAAGTGAGAGAAAAAAAAAATAATCGTGGGATTGCGAGAAATCGTGGGCTTGCAAAGCCTTTGTTCAGTTGTCATTCTTGGCATTTGTTTGGACTCAAAACCGTTTCTGGTAATTTAGCAATGAGAACACGAAAATGGTTAAATATGATTTAGGTCTAATGATGGCATCCAAAAATAACCGATTGTTTGTAACGAAAACTTTGTTCGTTATTTGGCACCGTGTATGTATCTTAAAGCATTTCAGTTACGAGAGACTTTTGTGTTTCAGTTTTGTAGGTACCGTTCTTATCTAATGGCAGTCGTGATCAAAAAGTGGTGTTGTTGTTCCTCTTCAAAAAGGGCTAAGACAATAATTGTAAGTCCATAATAATAGCTCTTTAAGCCAGCTCAAAGAACTTCATCAGATAAGCACAACACATCACAACACAACACAACACAGCACAACACGCACACACACACACGCACGCACGCACGCACGCACACACACACATACACACACACACACACACACACACACACACACACACACACACACACACACACACACACACTGCACAACACGCACGCAGTGTGATACCGTAGAATACAGTCAGTAGAATGGAGTGCCTTAATCATGCGGAGACTGATTTTGTTTCGTTTTAAAGGATGCGAGCGGGAGACAAAGACGTGGACTGGAGAAGGCAGTGAATCCAGGTTTGAGCAGCTGAGGACCTGAAAGCTCTCCCTGCTGAGTCATTTCTCTGTGCTCAATTGAGACACGCCAAAAGATTCTTTCATCGGCGGAAAGAGAGGAGAGGCCTTCTTCTTCAAGGGACGTCCTTATTAAAAGGTGGGAAGCTAATAGAATTGATAAAATCTGATTCTGGTCTGTCTGTCTGTGTGTCTCTATGTCTCTCTCTCACTCTCTCTCTCTCTCTCTCTCTCTGTCTGTCTGTCTGTCTGTCTCTCTCTCTCTCTCTCACACACACACTCTCTCTCTCGCTCTCTCCACCTCTCTTCCATACTTTTCTTTCTCTTACTTTCTCTCTGTGTCTCTCAATCTCTGTTTCTCTCTCCGTGTATCTTCTCTCTCTCTCTCTCTTATATAATCTATTTGTATCTCTCTGTTTCACACACACACACACACACACACACACACACACACACACACACACACACACACACACTAACACTAACACTAACTCTCTCTCTCTCACACACCTTCTCTCTCTCTCTCTCTCTTATATAATCTATTTGTATCTCTCTGTTTCACACACACACACACACACACACACACACACACACACACACACACTCTCTCTCTCTCTCTCTCTCTCTCTCTCTCACTATATATATATATATATATATATATATATATATATATATATATACATACGAGGGTCATTCAATAAATAAGGTGAATTTTTCGGTATAAGGACTTCTAATACAGATAGA
>NC_134878.1:21681701-21694201 GCF_041734735.1 Babylonia areolata | reverse complement strand
TCTGCCCCAAGACTACAGCACTAAGAACCAGCGCAACATTGCCTCCTAGTCCGAGAGTCATAGTCCTTCACAACAGACAAATGAAATCCCATAGCGGTGGAGAAACCGTTGATCATACTTACAGCCCTCACTATGCTGTTGGCCCAGCTGTGTAAGCTTACGTCACTGTAATAAAGTGATGAAAACTTCATTACCAAAGTCACATATAAACCAGGATGGATGGAGGATGGGAGGCAGGGCAGGGTGAAGGGTTGGAGTTGGGGAATGGATGTGGAGGGGGTCTGGAGGCTCTGTGTGTGGCGAGTTCACTGTTAACAACACACCCACCAGCCGGTGAGAGAGACGAGTTGCTGGCCAACCGCAGCTGGCCATGTGTAGGGGAGAGAGGGGAGATGAGGGGTGGGGGTCAGGAGGATGATGGAGGCGGAGAGAGAGAGAGAGAGGGCGGGGGTGGGGGTGGGGGGTGTCAAAGGTAGGAATTAGCGCCATTGACGATGTGTCGACCAGCTGGGCCATCTGCTGTCACCACGCCTCGAATGTCACGAGCAAGACAAAGAGACTGAGAGAGAAAGAGACCAAGGAATTTAGTTGTACCAATGTTGACAACAACAACAACAACAAAAAATCCATAGGAAATTGTCTTTATGAACTAATTGTACCAAATACCAACTGTGTAGAGCGGTAGCCGAGTGGTAATTAAGGCGTCTGACCAGGCGAGTGTGCACAGGTTTGAGTGCCATGTAGTGTTACGCGGACCGGTATTTTACGGTCTCCCCCTCCCCCCTCCATCCACGGGGTGTTTGTTTTCCAAATATGTTCAGATTTCCCAATTTCCCAAGGAACCTTCAAACGACATTTTGTCACCTTCATTTGTTAGTTGGTGTAATCCATCTGCAAACGTGTGATCTGTATTGTTAATATGTTATTCCTTTTCAGTTAATTCTGTTTGTTTTCTCTTACCATAATTGCTAAAAACTTGTACCGACAGAATGACTGACTGAGATGTGAGATCGCCTTGTTTATATCTTTTAGTGATCTAAACCAATGTGAGGTTTATCCTTTTACTGTTGATGCAGATTTTTTTTTTTCTTAATAAAAAGTCGTTATCCGTCGACATACATCTGTAACAAAGCCAAATGACTTTAAGGCTTTCAGCAGTCGAGGGAGTCGAAAGCTTCTTCGAAGTCTATACAGATCATTTTTTCTACTCTGTGGGTAATGAATGAGATGGTAAAGCAGCGTTATAATGGCAGGCAGGGATTAGCGTGTGGACCATTGACCATCTGCTGTCACCACCACACGCCGTCTGTCGTATGGAGGCTGGTCGGATTTCACACACACACACACACACACACACACACACACACACACACACACACACACACACACACACACACACACACTTGGATGAAAAGTAATTCCCCAGCAGTTTCCTCATTGTTTCATATCACTTCTAGTAAAAAATACGCTAAATTAAAGAGAACACACACACACACACACACACACACACACACACACACACACACACACACACACACACACACACACACACACACACAAACAAACACACACACACACACACACATACACACACACACACACACATGGATGAAAAGTAATTCCCCAGCAGTTTTCCCATTGTTTCATATCACTTATAGTAAAAAACAAAAACAAACGCTAAACTAAAGAGCACACACACACACACACACACACACACACACACACACACACACACACACATACACACACACACACACACACACACACACACACACAAACACACACACACACACACACACACACACACATACACACACACACATGGATGAAAAGTAATTCCCCAGCAGTTTCCCCATTGTTTCACATCACTTAGAGTAAAAACAAAAATACGCTAAACTAAAGAGCACGCACACACACACACACACACACACACACACACACACACACACACACACACACACACACACACACACACACACACACACATGCGTAAACAGTGACTCCCCAGAAATTTTCCCCTTGTTTCATATAACTTATGATGGAAAGACGTTAAAGTAAAGAACACACACACACACACACACACACACACACACACACACACACACACACACACACACACACACACACACACACACACACACACACACAAACACACAAGACTGGCCGCGTTCTCGTCAGCTGAATAAAGACTCCAAGACTATGTGCTCAAATTGACAGCAACGAAAACAAGTGCAACGTAATGAAATCATAATTGCTGCAATAGCTTACACTAGCGGGTATGTACGAGTTGCAACACTCTTGTCTTCTACCGAGCTCTGCATGACCTGAAGGGACAACTTTCCTGGCGGGGTCCTGTTGGCGAGGGATACGCGGGACGGACAGGGGTGGGGGGGTCGGAGGAGGAGGGGGGCTTGCGGGGGGGGGGGGGGGAACCTTGGTCAGCTCCAGCCAGCATCATGTTATTTTTTGGTGGTGGTTGGCTTGTTTATCAGTTCCATGAAAAACGGTGAAAGCAGTGTGTGTGTGTGTGTGTGTGTGTGTGTGTGTGTGGTTGTTTGGGGGTGCGGGGGGAGGTGGGTAGGGGAAGGGGGGGGTAGGAGGGTGGAGGAGATGAAGGGATGGGGGTGGGTGGTGGGTTGGGGTTTGTTGCTTTCTTGATCTTTGCAGGATGAGCAGACGATAAACATTCCATGATTTTGATGGCTATGTTTCCCTGAAAAGTGGGTTTCGATCAGAAAGTGGGTGGTGGTGGTGGTGGGGGTGGTGGTGGGTGGTGGTGTACAGCAGTAGAGATGGAGAGGCAGCCGAGATGGTTATGATATTTACGCTGTAGCTAGTGTTGGGAGGGTGGGGTGGGGGGGGAAGAAAATTAGCAGAAGAAGATGATAATGATTCGTGGGAACACGGGGTTGTTCCTGTGTGTTTTGTGGCAGGCTTGGGGGGAGGGGGGGGGGGGGGGGGTTAACGGCTGCAAGAGGGGGGGGGGGGGGGGGGGGGGGGTGATGAGGTGGGGGAGTTTCCTAGTGTGTGTGTGTGTGTGTGTGTGTGGATGCCTACTTCCCCCCTCACATCACATGATAGAGAGGTGTGGGGGTGGGGTGGAGGCCATTTTGTCTGATTGCCTCCGTTTCTCGGCCTTCTTTACGACCGCCTTCCCCCCCCTCACGCCACAGCCATTACTTTGGCTCCAGTCGGCATGACGGACCCCCATTCACCTCCCCCCTCCCCCTCTCCCCCCCCACACCCCACCGCCATCCTGAAAACTGTTGCTGCTGCCCCTTTCCTCTTCTCGTCTTAATCGATATTTTCCATCCCTTTGTGAAAGAAAGAGAGAAGGGGGAGGGGGGGGAGAGAAGGAGAGAGAGAGGGAGTGTGGGTGGGGAAAGAGAGATGAAGAGGGAGGGAGAGAGAGACAGAGGGAGAGACAGAGAGAGAGATAGAGAGGGAGGGGGGAGAGAGAGGGGGAGAGAGAGGGAGAGGGAGGGAGGAGAGAGAGAAAGAGAGACAGACAGAGGGGGAGAGAGAGGGGGGAGAGAGGGAGAGAGAGAGGGAGGGTGGGGAGAGAGAGAGGAAGAGGGAGGGAGAGAGAAAGAGAGACAGAGGGAGAGAGAGAGATAGTGATAGAGAGGGAGAGAGAGAGAGAGGGAGGGAAAGAGAGGAGAGAGAGGGAGGGAGAGAAAGAGAGACAGAAAGAGAGAGTGGTAGAGAGAGGGGGAGATAGTGATAGGGAGGTGAGAGAGAGAGTGATTGAGTGAGAGAGATAGTGATAGAGGGAGAGAGAGAGAGAGAGAGAGAGAGAGAGTACCCCTCTTCTCATCTCATATCTTCCTTCCAAAGATTCTTTTTTTTTTTGGGGGGGGGGGGGATCCTTTCGCGTTTGTCCTGCAGGCATCAACCCATCCATCTCCCCGAGAAGCGTTCATTCTTCCTCTGACTGACTGCTTTGCTGGAATGAAGGCGCTGTCAGGATCAGTGAGTTGTTGATTTTGGAGATGGGTGTGTGTGTGTGGGGGGGGGGGGGGGGGGGGGGGGTGGTAGGGAGGAGAGGAAAGGGAAAACATGAATACACACACTCACAGACACAGACAGACACACACAGACAGACAGACAGACAGACAGACACACACACACACACACACACACACACACACACACACACACACACACACACAATTAATGTTGTTATTTATATTTACATTGTTGTAGGTTAATACTTGTTGATATGCATATACATATTCTCCCTCCCATGACATCTCATTCAATACACGCCACAATCTCTTTAGACTTTTTCTTATAATAATCTACCTTTCCTCTGATACATAACGTGAACACTTTTTTACACTAATATTCACGTGCACTCCCTTTCCTTTATCCACTACTTGACTCCTTTCCGTCTAAAAAAACTTATTGTGAATAGACGTTAAACTGAAGATAACACACACACACACACACACACACACACACACACACACACACACACACACACACACACACACACACACACACACCGCCTTCGCCAGTGTTTTCATGTGACTGATAAACAAGTCATCCACCACCTACAATTATACGGCATGATACCGGAGCTGATCAAAGTCCTCCCCCCCCCCCCCCCCCCCCCCCCCCCCCCCCCCCCCCCCCCCGAACCCAACCCCAACCCTACCCCTCTGTAGTTTGCAGTATCAGTATCAGTATCAGTAGCTCAAGGAGGCGTCACTGCGTTCGGTCAAATCCATATACGCTACACCACATCTGCCAAGCTAAATGCCTGACCAGCAGCGTAACCCAACGCTCTTTGTCAGGCCTTGATAAAAAAAAAAAAAAAAAGAGAAAAGAACTAAAATAGATAAAGTAAAAAATAACAAAATAATAATGATAATAAAGATAAATACATAAAAATACATATAGTTTATATACAATTATATTGAAAAAAAATATATACAAAATACATATAGTTCACATACAATATATATATATATATACATGTAGTTTGCATATATAAGCAAACAAACAGAGAGAGAGAGGGAGAGAGACAGAAACAGAAATAGAGCAATTCTTGTCTTGCCATAATCCTCCCTTCTCCTCTTCTTTTTCTTCCTTTCTTTTTTTTTTTTGTTTTTTTGTTTTTTATGTTGTTGTTGTTTTGCTTTCTTTGTTGTTGCTGTTCTCGTTTTTCTATTTTCTTTCTTTTCCAACAAAACAAAGCCACAGTTCATTCACTTTCCCAGGCATAGACAGAAAGAGTACTTCTTCGCTGCCATGCCTTCCCTTCATCACTGCAATCGATTGGTCCTTGTCCTGGTTGGTTTGATGCCTGCGTCGTCTGATGATACAATATAAAGAAAAACCACCTCCTAGTCCTTTTGTGCCACCGAGTGCTCATCGGGATCTCTGTACTTTCTTTGCTACTCCCCCCCCCCCCCCCCCCCACGGCCCCCCATCTCCGTCTAGCCCTCCTCTCTCTGTCTCTCTGTCTGTCTGTCTCTCTCACTCACAATCTCTCTGTCTGTCTGTCTGTCTCTCTCTCACTAACAATCTCTCTGTCTGTCTGTTTGTCTCTCTCTTTCTCACTCACTCACTCACTCACTCACTCACAACCTCTCTGTCTGTCTATTTGTCTGTCTGTCTCTCTCACTCACAGTCTGTCTGTCTGTCTGTTTGTCTGTCTGTCTCTGTCTCTGTCTGTCTCTCTGTCTCTCCTCTCTCTCGTTATCTCTCTGTCTGTCTGTCTGTCTGTCTCTGTCTCTGTTAGTCTCGGCCTCAGTCTCTCTCTCCATCCCTACCTCAACTCTCTTTTTCTGTCTAGTCAGCTTGTCTGTCTGTCTCTCCTCATTGTTGTACGGCCCACTTAGTGAATGATGCCTCATCTCTGTCTTTCTGTCCGTCTCTCTGTCTACCCCACCCCCCTCTCCCCGTTCTCTCTCTCTCTCTCTCTCCCTCTCGCTGTCTCGCTGTCTCTCGCTGTCGCTCTCTATGGCTGTCTTTCTCATTGCTGTACTCACCACGAAGTGAACGATGCTGGATTGTGAGCAGGGCCGACTCGTGTTACAACTTTCTACGCTTTGAAAAGTTTGGTTTTTTTATGTAGGAAGGGCACGGGTTGTGTTGCTGGGCTGACTGCCTGCGTTGACGTCGGCAATTATTCACTGGTTCTTGTTGACTGGAACGGAAGAGATGCTGCTCAGCCCATCGTAAGATATATATAGATATAGATAGATAGATAGATGTATTATAATATCTATCTATCTATCTATCTATCTATCTATCTATATATATATATATATATATGTGTGTGTGTGTGTGTGTGTGTGTGTGTGTAAATGGTGGTGACACAGCAAAGTCTGGGTCAGCGTAATTTAGATATTAATTTGTCAAAATCTCAGGAACAAAAAAAGAGGCATTTAGTTCTGTTTTGATCTTGTATTCTCAGGCCTGGCTGGCTGTAATATACATGTTAATCATTATCAAAATGTCAGGAACACAAAGGGCGCATTTAGCTCTGTTTTGCCTTGTTATCTTGAGGCCTGACCTGGGTGTTGGGTTTAAGGAAGGTATAGGAATATGTTTTTTGTTGTCGTTGTTTGTTTTTTTCAACAACGGATGTGGTGTAGCGTATATGGATCAGGCCGCAAGTTTTCAGTTTTCAGTAGCTCAAGGAGGCGTCACTGCGTTCGGACAAAACCACATACGCTACACCACATCTGCCAAGCAGATGCCTGACCAGCAGCGTAACCCAACGCGCTTAGTCAGGCCTTGACAAAGAAACAAAAACAACAAAAAACAACAAAAAAACAAACAAAAACAAACAAAAACGGGGGAATAAATAATAGATAAGCTTACATAAATAAATAAATGATAATTATAATATAGAAAAAGGTAGTTTTGACATCATGAAATTGAAACTGTAAATTTACATCATATGTTCGATCGATGTTTCAAAACCCTCTGTGGAATATTGTATTGTATTGTGCAAGTCTGCTTTATTTTTTCGCCACTGTGTCACATTTATTTATACCAGGCCGAGAGATTTGTAGGCGCCTGTTTTCCATTCTTTTCCATAGGGCAAGGAAAATCCCAGTGTCGGAATTTGATGTGGGGTCTTATTTCCAGCTGTCCTGTGCCGTGAAGGTAGGCTGACTCGGCTTGTGATGCTGCGTCCGCTTTTTTACAAATTTCGGACTTTTGTCTTTTTTTTTCATACACCCTCCTCATTCCCCCCCCCCCCGTGGATTATTTATTATCTCTTGATACTGGACATATATGCCACGTCACGTCCGCTTCCAAACATCGATTTTTAAGAGAGGAAAAATCAATCTTTTTTTTTTTTTTTCGGAATTCATTCTTTCTTTCCTCCTCCTCTAAATGGGTATGTGGATATGCGTACGCTTCCAACCATTGATTATTAAGGGAGGAATTCAATCAATTATGTTCAAAATTCAATCTTTCCCTCTTTCACTAAAGTGGTAATGTGGATCTGCGTGTGCTTCCAACCATTGATTTTTTAAGTGGGAAAACTCAATCTTTAAAAAAAAAAAAAGAAAGAAAAGTTTTTGGATTTATTCAAAATTCATTCTTTTCCTCCTCCACTAAATGGTCATGTGGATCTGTGAGAGCCATGTATTCATGAGGCGCACAAGACTTGTGGACTTCTGACCAATTATGCGGAGCTGTTGGGGTTGTTATTATTGCTCAGCTGGGAGGAATGTTTCTGTTCAGCTGGCTGCCAGAGAGTGTAGTTCCAAGACTGATACATTATTTACATTGGCAAATGGCTGTCGCTCGTAATGGGGAGGGCGGAGGGGTCGGGGGAGGGGTCGGGGGAGGGGGGTAGGGGGGGGGGACAACAGGCTCACAGACGCACTGCTACACCTTTTCTCCTGTCCTCTGTGGTATCCCTTTAACACCAGAACAGAAGTTTAGATGCGTTTTCCATTAATCTCCTGTGCTTGGAAGCCGAAGACATTATGGCTTGAGTGGCTTACTTGTTTTGTTTTCACTGACTTGTGTTGTGATAGAGTGGAGGCTGTAGCAAAGGGTGTGTGTGTGTGGGGGGGGGGGGGTGCTGGGGGGACGGGGATGGGGGGTATCAACAACGTGTGAAGCAGCGCGAAGCAGATTAATTTTGTCAACAGTTAATGACTCGAGGTTCAGTGAGCGTCTGGGTTCTTGTAGCTTGCCATTTTGAGTGGATAACTTCTTTCGTATCCCCCTCAGGATAAAATCTTAGCATTTTGTATAATCCATAGCCTATCTGCTCTCAGAGAAAAGGAAAACAAGATTAAAGAAGAAAAAAAAAAGAGGTTGAGAATATAGAAATACAATGAAAACCTAGCTATTAAAAGCAATACACAAGGAACTGTGTTGGGGGTGGGGTGGGGGGGGGGGGGGGGGAGAGAATTATTCAAATGCTAAAACACCGATTGTCTCCTAAAACGTTTTTAATGATTCTTTATCTCCTTACTTCCCTTTACTTTGTTTTAATGCATACTCATACTTCTTTATCTTGTCTTCTTTTATTTCATTAGTTGTTGGTTTTTTATGATAATGTTCAAGTCTAAAATAGGCCCTAAAATCCTGATCAGCGTGTTGAGTTTATGCGAAGAAGATCAGACACCTCTTGCCTTTTTTCCTTATATATATATATATATATATATATATATATATATATATATATATATATATATATATATTACATCAGATATGATATAACCTATATGGATCAGTCCGCACGCTCTGACATCCTCATTGAAACTGAAACTGAAACTGATCTCCGCCAGCAGAGCCGAAACATACGGTCCACAACTGCTGAAAATGAAAAAAAAAGGAAAAGAAATCCCATCTAAAAAAAACAAACAAACAAACAAACCCCCTCCCCCAAAACACACACACACACACACACACACACACAGAGCAATAAGAGCAAATAAGCACATATGCATGATGCTGACTGTCACTTATTATGATACACACAAAAACAAAAAACAAAAAAACCACATCCAGTGATGGAGTACGTGATGTCTGGCACCAGACTGGTTCTCTCTGACTACATCTGGAGTCTGTCTGTCTTTCCCCTCCGTCCGTTCGTCCGTTCGTCCATCCGACAGCCAATAAAACACAAACCCCTTGACGCACTTACTTTCCCTTGCCGTTTTCCGGTGAAGGAGGGTGGGGGGGCTGGGGGGGGGGGGGGGGGGCAGAACTTTGGTAGTTACCTCCCTTCTATTATTTGTCCTTGCCCGGCTAGAGGGCGAGGTGATGTATCGCCGGCGTCACGAGACCTGTTGGATGTGTGGGTCCTGAAACAGACTACAGACTTCAGTGTCTAGAGAACACTGCCGTGCTGTTTTGCGTCAAAATACTTAGCCGCCTCCTCCAAAACGAGTCAGTGTTGGTGGTGGTGGTGGTGGGGCGATGGGTGGGTGTGTGTGTGTGTGTTGGGGGGGGGGTGCATGGGATGGAGGGGGGCCGGGGGCGGGGGCGCCTAGGGGGGGCGGGTGAGTAATAATGGTTGTAAAAGAATGGTTTCCTCCCATTTAACTATGCTTTCTCTCTTTCGTGTTATTTCTTCTTTCGGACTACCTTGTGCCTCTCTTAACGACTTAAGATGTATGTCGTTTGCAGTTTTCATGGTGAGACTTTGTTATATTTAAATCTTCTGTCCGTCTATTAATTAATCTGTCTCTCATTTTATTTGTTTCTGTCTGTCTGTCAGTCTGTCTGTCTGTCTCTGTCTCTGTCTGTCTCTCAAGGTAAGTTTAGTCTGCTTCGTACAAACATGATGACCTCACACTGTCCACACCAAGGCATGATGATGACCTCACACTGTCCACACCAAGGCATGATGATGACCTCACACTGTCCACACCAAAGAATGATGATGACCTCACACTGTCCACACCAAGGCATGATGATGACCTCACACTGTCCACACCAAGGCATGATGATGACCTCACACTGTCCACACCAAGGCATGATGATGACCTCACACTGTCCACACCAAGGCATGATGATGACCTCACACTGTCCACACCAAGGCATAATGATGACCTCACACTGTCCACACCAAGGCATGATGATGACCTCACGCTGACCACACCAAGGCATAATGATGACCACACACTGTCCACACCAAGGCATAATGATGACCTCACACTGTCCACACCAAGGCATGATGATGACATCACACTGTCCACACCAAGGCATGATGATGACCTCACACTGTCCACACCAAGGCATGATGATGACCACACACTGTCCACACCAAGGCATAATGATGACCTCACACTGTCCACACCAAGGCATGATGATGACCTCACCAAGCTCCCGTTCCCTCCATCAGAGCTTGTCGCGTCGGTCTGCCAGCAAGTGTAGGGCGAAGGGAGGGGGGCGGGAGGTGTGGGAGGTGGGGGGTGGGAGGGGGTGGAGAGGGAGAGGGTGTGGAGTGAGAGACAGACAAAAGGGGACCAAGCTGATAATGAACCTAATAATTGATCATCCCCCACCCCCAACCCTCCACCCGTTCCTCACCCACCTGCACCTGTCATGGCTGCTAGCCCCTTCCCGCTGTGCTTCTCTTGTCTCTCTGTCTCTGTCTCTCTCGTCTCTCTCTCTCTCTCTCTCTCTCTCTCTCTCTCTCTCTCTCTCTCTCCCTGTCAGTGACTGTAAGTAGTTTAGTGCCAACGCCCAGCCGGCTGTCCCTTTCTGAAGCCGGGCTGTAAGTGGTTTAGTGTTGGGCTCTTTGCAACCAGCCTCCTGTCCGGTCCACCTCTTTCTCGCTCGCCTAACGAACGCCACCACGGTAATAATTATTATCGCCAGTGCGTTAGACGTTCAGCTTCGCGTTTAATTAATTAAAGAAGGCGTTAAAACGTGCTGACTGATCCATATGGACCTCATTATGTATCTGTGTGTGTGTGTGTGTGTGTGTGTGTGTGTGTGTGTGTGTGTGTGTGTGTGTGTGTTCTTTAAAAAAAAAAAAAAGGAGAAGAAGAGGAGAAAGAAGAAGAATTACGCTAAAAACCCAGCGCGCTACTCAGGGCTTTGAGAGCCTTCCATAGGTATGTATAAAACATAAGCCTAAGACGAGAACGTGCTTACGATCTGAATCTTAAAGATGTATGTCGTTCAGTGCAATGAGAAAATGAGAGTGGTTTTCTTTTTTTATCTGAATATTTTAAGATGTATATCATCCGATACAGTGCGAAAATGCAGTGTTTTTTGACTCACTTGTGTAAACAAAGTGAGTCTATGTTTTAACCCGGTGTTCGGTTTTCTTTGTGTGTGTGTGTGTGTGTGTGTGTGTGTGTGTGTGTGTGTGTGTGTGTGTGTGTGTGTGTGTGTGTGTGTGTGTGTGTGTGTCCGTGTGTCTGTGTGTCCGTGGTAAACTTTAACATTTACATTTTCTCTGCAAATACTTTGTCAATTGACACCAAATTTGGCATAGAAATAGGAAAAAATTCAGTTCTTTCCAGTCATCTTGTTTAAAACAATATTGCACCTCTGGGATGGGCACAAAAAAATAAAAAAGCCTAATTATACGCAAACTGCATTTACTGTTATATTTATATTTTTTGTATTCTCTAAACTTGGCACTTTGACCTCTTATTCTGACACAACAACAAGAGGAGTCATTATGATCATTTTTTGTTCAAACAGGAACTTTTTTTTTTGCTAAGCATGGAATTTTTATTTATTTTGCAAACGTTTTTTTGGTGCAGATAGTATAGAAGGGAAATTACTCTGTAATTAATGCTAGGGGACTTAATTTATCACAAGTGAGTCTTGAAGGCCTTGCCTCTCTTGTTTTGTTTTGTTTTGTTTTTATATCTGGATATCGAAGATCTCTGCTGTCAATCTGTACAGTGCAGGAAAAACAACATAGGTTGTGTTTGTCTTTTTGTGCTGAGGGAAGAGGAGACAAGGCAAGGCAACAACAGAATCACTCCCTTCATCACACCGCGTTGTTATTGTCGACACAACCGACGTATAGTTTCAGTTTCAGTTTCAGTTTCAGTAGCTCAAGGAGGCGTCACTACGTTAGTTCGGACAAATCCATATACGCTACACCACCACATCTGCCAAGCAGTTGCCTGACCAGCAGCGTAACCCAACGCGCTTTGTCAGGCCTTGAGAAAAAAACAACAACAAAAAAAACAACAACAAAAACTAACTAACTAACTCACTAAATAATAATAATAATACAATTAAAAAGATAATCAATAAATAAATAATAACAATAATAATGAAAATAAAATAAATAAATAGCCAACGTATAGCGCTTTGGTAACATTTTTTTTTTGTTGTTGTTGTTGTTGTTTTGTTGTTGTTTTTTTCTCGTTTTTTTCCCCCCAACAATTCAAACCTGTACTAACTTTCTCTTGTGCACATTTTGTATGCCATCTGTTATTCAGTAGTAAAACAACAAAACCTGTTTTAGCAATTCCTTCTCATTCTCACGAACGGGCTCCTTCAGAAATATCCGACAGAAATATCTATTTTTCATT
>NC_134878.1:21676701-21679201 GCF_041734735.1 Babylonia areolata | reverse complement strand
ACTGGGTAGTTGCTGTTGACGCTGGTGATGTTGATGTTGAAGTCATGGCCACCCATCCCGCAGCTCCCAAAAGACCTGTATGGCCGTGCCGCTGTGTGTGTGTGTGTGTGTGTGTGTGTGTGTGTGTGTGTGTGTGTGTGTGTGTGTCAACCAGCGCTTAGGACTCATTAAATATTGATTGTTGTTGTTTGCTCTTGATGGCGCCTGGCAAACATTAACCTACGGCATCCACCACCCCACCTCCCCGCCCGCCCCCCATCCCCCAACGCCCCCTCTTTCTCATCACTCTCTTTCTCTCTCTCTATACACGCGCGCAAAGATGTATGTATTCACATACATACACACACACGCACGCACGCACGCACGCACGCGCGCGCACACATACACATGCACACGCGCACACACGTACACACCATTAGACATACACGTATACTCACACGGACACACACACACCCACACACACACACCCTCTCTCTCTCACTCACACACACACACACGCACACGCACGCACACACACACACACACACACACACACACACACACACACACACACACACACTCAACAGTTTTCAAAGCCTAGAACTGTGGATGGATGAGTGGTAGGAGTCACAAGCCTCAGTCTATGCACGAAGAGGTAAAATAGTTCCTCTGCGTGAAAAAAATGATGCAGCACTAATCGAGGCTTCATTTTGGAAATGGGAATTGAAACAGATCATGTGTTTAATGGACAAAGAGAAAATTACTGTGTGTAAAAAAAAATAAAAAAAAAAATAAAAAAAAAATCGACTGTTGTTTTGGGATGTAATATTAATAGCGCACACATCATTTGCACAGTCTTCATGGAATTATAAATGGCAGCATGAATTATTTATTCACACAAAACTGACATGAGCATAACTTTCTCAAAGCAGGTTGACAATAGCAGCACATAATTTGCATCAGACATAGAAACAGCTTAGTGCTGTTACGGGACACAGAGGAAAGTTGAACAGAATTTCTTTTGTTTTTTTCTAACTTGAACAACGGTGCAAGATTTTGACTGGAACTAGACACACAAGAGGCCGCGGCACCATATCTCTGTGGCTGCCTTCACCTCTACACTCCATCTCGCTCTCTGCGATCGGCTTCGGATCCACTCTGTTTACGCAGTCCCAGATTCAAACACTCGACTGTTGGCCGCCGTTCTTTCTCTGTCTCTGGTCCTTGCAATTGGAATGAACTTCCTCTTTCTCTTCGTCAGGTCTCCGCACTCAGCTCTTTCAAGTCTGGTCTAAAAACCCACCTCTTCCCAAAATAGCCTCCCTTCCCTGCCTCTTCCTTGTCTTCAGTTTTTGTTTGTTTGTTTTTTCTTCCAGTTTTAGAGTTATGCATGCGTGTGAAGGACTGGTGCGAAAGCGCTTTAATTTGTATCTGCACAAGATTCAGCGCTATGCAATAATAATAATAATAATGATGATGATAACAATAATAATAATAATAATAATAATAACAATAATAATAACAATAACAATAATATGATTTGATGGACAGAGACCGAAATATCAGACAGTTTTAATTTAACAAAGACTGTGTCGCAAGATTTTCAGAGGTCGTATACAACACGGAATAATGTTACCCGATATAATTGTCATCAATCAGAAATTGTCAGAGGAAATACACATGATCATCACAGGCCTTCAGTAGACAAAAGCAACAACAACAACAACAGCGCACGGTTTTCCGCAAATACCCCATTTCTGGTTCTTCACTGAATATATAGATAGACAACTTCACCACGGTGTATTTTCGTTGGCCATAGACAACAACAGTGCATTGTTTCCAGATCACATTAAGTTCTTGGGCAGTTGGCAGCAGACCACACAGCAGGGAAATGATGGAGAGGTTTGACCAAGTCAGCGCCCCCCCCCCACCCACCCCCACCCCCACCCCACCTCTTCCCCCGCCCCCAACCTCCACCCCCTGCTCCCCCCCAGGCTTCTCCGACCCCCCCCCAACCCCCCCCCCCCACCCCCGCCCCCCAATCCTCGACCAAGTAACCTAACCTTTTTTTTTCTTCCTTCATTCCGAAGGCACCCAACAGCGTGGCAATGTAGCGAGCGGCGTTGTATGATTCTGCTGCTGGCAACTAATTGGAGTGAAGGCTCTGGCATGGCGCGGCCTCTCGTGTGGCGCTTGACCTTCTGGCCACCTCCCATCGATCGCCTGCCGTCATGGCGAGGTGATTTATGCCCTCAGGGTGCCAATTGATTCATTGGTCACGCCAGCCACTAGGAACCCTGTCAGGTTTAGTTGCTCAAGCGTGCGCCGGAAACGAACAGGAAGGGAGGGCTAAGGGTTTTTGATCAAGAAGGGTCAGACTTCCTGACAACACGTGGTGACACAATGTCAGACATCCTGATAGCATTGTCCGCCATCCTAAAGACAAAACGTGACACGGTGTCAGTGTCAGACATCCTGATAACATTGTCAGACATCCTGATAGAAACTGAAGACACAGTGT
>NC_134878.1:21666701-21671701 GCF_041734735.1 Babylonia areolata | reverse complement strand
ATGATTGATATAATTGTGATGACATGATGAGATTAAACACTAAGTGTGATGGTGTGACTAGGGAAATGATTGATATGGGTGGTGACTGTGATGACATGATGAGATTAAGCACAGAGTGTGATGCTGTGACTGGGGAAATGATTGATATGGGTGGTGACTGTGATGACATGATGAGATTAAACTCTGAGTGTGATGGTGTGACTGGGGAAATGATTGATATAATTGTGATGACATGATGAGGTTAAACACTAAGTGTGATGGTGTGACTAGGGAAATGATTGATATGGGTGGTGACTGTGATGACATGATGAGATTAAACTCTGAGTGTGATGGTGTGACTGGAGAAATGATTGATATAATTGTGATGACATGATGAGATTAAACACTGAGTGTGATGGTGTGACTGGGGAAATGATTGATATGGGTGGTGACTGTGATGACATGATGAGATTAAACACTGAGTGTGATGGTGTGACTAGGGAAATGATTGATATGGGTGGTGACTGTGATGACATGATGAGATTAAGCACAGAGTGTGATGCTGTGACTGAGAACATTATTGATATGGGTGGTGTTTTGTGATAACATGATGGGATTTAATAATAATGGTGATTGTATGACTAAAGGTGGTATTGAACATGAAAATGCGGATGGTAACACACTTGTGATGATGGAAGGAGTTTCTGATGATGAGAAAATAAGAATGATTCTTTACAGTTGGATGGTGTAAACAATGGTTAAGTAACATGTGAAATTGTGAGAAAGAATGTGAGGAAGAAAATGATGGTAGAAGGGTGAATGAGACGGACGGGGATCATTTGTATTTGTATTTCTTTTTATCACAACAGATTTCTCTATGGGAAATTCGGGCTTCCTCCCAAGGGAGAGCGCGTCGCCATACTACAGCGCCACCCCCCCTTTTTTTTGTATTTTTTCCTGCGTGCAGTTTTATTTGTTTTTCCTATCGAAGTGGATTTTCCTTCAGAATTTTGCCAGAAACAACCCTTTTGTTGCCGTGGGTTCTTTTACGTGCGCTAAGTGCATGCTGCACACGGGACCTCGGTTTATCGTCTCATCCGAATGACTAGCGCCAAGACCACCACTCAAGTTCTAGTGGAGGGGGAGAAGATATCGGCGGCTGAGCCGTCATTCGAACCAGCGCTGAAAAAAAAAAAAAAGAACCCATGGCAACGAGAGTGTTGTCCTGTGGCAAAACTCTGTAAAAAAAAAAAAAAAAAAAAAGACTGTGGATAGGTGCATAAATATAAATGCATTCACTCAAGGGCCTGACAAACTGCTGCGCTGGGTTACGCTGCTGGTCAGGCATCTGGCTAGCAGATGTGGTGTAGCGTATATGGATTTGTCCCGGCGCAGTGACGCCTCCTTGAGAAACTGAAACTGAAACTGTGCGTTTAACTTGTGCGCCTGTGACTTGGAACAGAAAACAGCACAAAAGGTTTGGTGTGGCTGTTGCGAAGCTCTCATTATTACCAGCCAACTCAGTTCAGGTGACGTTGCGTTAAAGATTTTTTTTTTCTTCTCTTGACTAATTAAAGGCGAAATCCTACACACCAGCTCCTTCGCCATCCAGCATTGGCAGGGGAGGGGGAAAAAAAACTAATCTGGCATCGCCATTAGCAGGATTCAGTGGGGGTGGGGCGGAAATGATTCGCTTCCGAAACCCACGAACACTATATTTTATCTGTTCTCTGGGTCAAGTTTCTTTGTCTGTCCCGCCATTGCCGAACTGACGTTGTCAGGAGAGAGAGAGAGAGAGAGAGAGAGAGAGAGGGGGGAATAAGGGACGACATTTTGATTAACCCCTCGACTGCTGGTGATGTCTGTGTTTGTCAGTGTCAGTGAGAGGCTGGCACCTCGCTGACATGTGACTGAATTTGTAGGTCCGGCTGTCACTCACCGTTCTTTGTCTGTGACTCCTTCCTCTTCGGATTGAGATCACTTTTGGTTGGTGGCGGTCTCCACTCTTTGGGGAGGGGGAGGGGGGGACGCTCACTCAGTCTGGCTCCGCGACTAAGCCATTATTGTCGTCAGTTGGGGTGGGAGGTGGGGAAAGGGAGACTTAGGTGGTGGTGTCCTAAGTACGTAAAATCAGAACAGACTTAGGTGGTGGTGTCCTAAGTACGTAAAATCAGAACAGACCTAGGTGGTGGTGTCCTAAGTACGTAAAATCAGAACAGACTTAGGTGGTGGTGTCCTAAGTACGTAAAATCAGAACAGACTTAGGTGGTGGTGTCCTAAGTACGTAAAATCAGAACAGGCTTAGGTGGTGGTGTCCTAAGTACGTAAAATCAGAACAGGCTTAGGTGGTGGTGTCCTAAGTACGTAAAATCAGAACAGGCACTACCGGAACACCCTCGAAGTGACTCGATCAGCAGCAGTGCTGGGTCTCCTCTGGCGTGTGTGTAGCCTCCTGGCGACCTGACACCGATGGTTCCCTGTGGACGGAGAGCCGGCACTGGTGGGACTGCGGCGACAGACGAACCCTGGTGTGGCCATGTATGAAGGGGACTCGGGAATGAGCGGCGTGGGAATGATGCCACAGAATCGGTGCAGATGATGTGGCAGCAAGAAACGACAACAAGTGATGGCCAAGAGGTAACGCGTCCGCCTAGGAAGCGAGAGAATCTGAGTGCGCTGGTTCGAATCACGGCTCAGCCGCCGAAATTTTTCTCCCCATCGACTAGACCTTGAGTGGTGGTCTGGACGCTAGTCATTCGGATGAGACGATGAACCGAGGATCCCGTTTGCAGCGTGCACTTAGCGCACGTAAAAGAACCCATCGCAACAAAAAGGTTGCTCCTGGCAAAATTCTGTAGAAAAATCCACTTTGATAGGAAAAACAATAAAACTGCATGATTGGAAAAAAAAAAAAGGGGGGGGGGGGGGGGGGGTGCCGCTGTAGTGTAGCGACGCGCTTTCCCTGGGGAGAGCAGCACGAATTTCACACAGAGAAATCTGTTGTGATAAAAAGATAAATACAATACAATACAATAACAACAACAACAAAAAAAGAAAAGAAAACAAAACAAAACAAAACTTTCACCACTTCAAGGTACATAAGAAGTAGTAAGTGCACCTGAACGTCGCGACACACTTGTCTCAATTCACCAAGATTCAGCGGTCAAGGGGTTAATGATTATTATCTCCAGCTGAGCCTCGGTGAGGATGGGGTGGGGAATGGGGGTGGGGGGTGGGGGTGGGTGGGTAGGAGTGGAGAACGACAGACGGAATCGGATCGTTAACGTTGGCTTTCTAGTTAACACGTTCTTGCGTGTTTCTCCTACCCATAAACATTGGGGAGAAAGTCTGACTTGTCTGTCCTGAAGACCACGGGCCTCAAATCACAGGGCTCACCCAGCCTTCTTAGCTCCTGGGGGGGTGGGGGGGGGGGTGGTGGAGGGGATTGCTGGGGAAGGGGGGATGTGGGGGTCGGGAAAAGGGGGTCACAGACGTCTGATCACTGTACCACCCCCTCAGCTCCCCCCCCCCACCCCCCCAACCTACCTACCCTTCCATAACCCCCTGCCGTCCATTCCATTCCATCCCCACCATCCCCTGCATTCACCTTTCTCCGTTCCTTTGTGCTGCGGTGCCAACAAGAGTTGTCCTACTTTGGTGGTCACGTGTCCGCTAAAGGTCACCGAGGCTGAGGGGATATATTTCAGGTTCCGGTTCAGTTCGATTTTTTTTTTCTTTGCTGCCTCATCATCTGCACTGAAACTTTCAGTGGCTTAAACTCCCACGCAGCTCCTACCATGTACAGCCAGCCACACGCACGTTCATCAGCCCAAGTCTCAGCCCACAGAAATTAACTATCGTCTTTAGGTCGTAAGGAGGTTACACGCCACAGGAGACCCTGCACTCTTGCCGAGAAGAGACTTTTTCTGACTCAACATTCGCAGGACACCACCTACTACGACAAAAATCGCCTTGTGAAAAATCGCCTTTTCGCTGAGCCGTAGACTGAGTCAGCGTCCCCTCGACTGTGAAGACCGCCATCACGTTGGCCTACGTTGCCACAAGACTGTACTGTACTCTACGCTTCCTTTCAACCAGACTCGAGAGATACAGACACCTGTAGTGTTGGGGAACTTTTGAGCAACACTCCCTAAGCCGCATCCGAGATGTGAATGGTCTTGCGCCGTGTGATATGTCTTCCCATGTCAGCCCAGAGCACACTCATACGATCCGGCCACAATCTGAAAAAAAAAAAAAAAAAAAAAATCATCCTCTGTTAGGAATCGAACCGACATCTTTCCAGTCGCCAGTGCTTGCGCGAGCGACGCCAACCACTGTGCCCACGGCAACTGGTGGTACAGACACAGTGGATTGGGATCAGCATAAATTGGCCGGGTCATGAGGTATAGACACAGTTCTCCTCAGCCTGACGCAGTCTGATAGCACGACGGGCAGTATAATTATCATCGGAAATGGTCCCCTGAGACAGGGAGACAGGACATTATTCCGTGATGAAGGAGGCGTTAGGGTCTACTAGGGCGTACTTAAATCAGCGAGACAAGAGACTCGGTTCAGCCGATGAACGACAACCGTAAATCATACCACTACCACTGAGGTCAGAACGATGTGGGATTCTGTGTCCTTTTTTTTGTTTTTTGTTTTGTTTTGTTTTATGTTTCTTTTTTTTTTCCAGAAGATGTATTAACCGGGTTTGACTTACAGTGATTATCAGGATTTTTTTTTTTTTTTACTTTGTCTTACACCTGCGTTCCTTGGAAGAATGAAACGGGAGAACAGTTATATATCATACACCTTTTCACCAACGCACTGAAATAAATCAAGGGTCAGACTACATCTGCTTCTGCTTCTTCTTCTTCTCCTCTTCCCCCTCCTTCTTCTTCATCATTATTTTCTTCTTCTTCTCCTTCTTCTTTTTCTTCCCTTTTCCACCTCCTCCTTCTGAAATCGATGGTAATACTACCCTGGTTATTTATTACTTGTCTTAAGGAAAGGGATACTTG
>NC_134878.1:21654201-21661701 GCF_041734735.1 Babylonia areolata | reverse complement strand
GAGAGAGGCAGACAGACAAACAGACAGACAGAGACAATCAGAAGGAGACACAGATAGAAGGGGGGTGAGAGAGAGAGAGAGAGAGAGAGAGAACGACAGCCAGCCAGCCAGATAGATAGATAGAGAGAGACAGACAGACAGACAGAAAGAGAGAGAGAGAAAGAAACAGAGACAGACGGGGAGAGACAGAACTGAAAGGAGGAGGGAGGAGGGTGGGGGTTGAGGGGGGGGGCGGGGGATGGGGGTGGGGGTGGGGGGCTGAACATGGTTTCGCTAGTTCAATAAGCCAGAGCTGAAGAGAGACAGGCCCTCTGGGCAATACCAGTCGATTCCCCTTGTCCGCTCTCTCTCCAACCCCCCTCTCTCCCTCTCCATCTCTCCCCCCCTCTCTCTCCCCCTCTCTCTCCCTCTCTCCTCCTCTCTCTCCCCCTCTCTCTCTCCCCTCCATCTCCCCCTCTCACTCTCCCTCTCTCCCCTCTCTCTCTCCCTCTGTCTCTCCCCCTCTGTCTCTCCCTCTCCCCCTCTCTCTCTCCCCCTCTCTCTCCCCCCTCCCTCTCTCTCCCCCCTCTCTCTCCCCCTCTCTCTCCCCCTCTCTCTCCCCCTCTCTCTCTCCCTCTCTCTCTCCCCCCTCTCTCCCCCCTCTCTCTCTCCCCCTCTCTTCCTCTCTCTGTCTCCCTCTCTCTCCCCCTCTCTCTCCCCCTCTCCCCCCCTCTCTCTATCTCCCTCCCTCCTCCTCTCTCTCTCCCTCTCTCTCCCCCCTCTCTCTCTCTCTCTCTGCACAGACAGACACTGGGATGGGAGGTGATGTGATGGGGGGATGGGGGGGGGCACAAGTGTAAGGGAAAGGGAGAAAGTGAGGAGGACGAGGAGAGAGAGAGGGGAGGGGGGGAGATACAGAGGGAGAGAGAGACAGAGACACAGAGAGAGAGAGGGAGAGACACACAGAGAGAGATACAGAGGGAGAGACAGAAAGAGAGAGAGAGACAGAGAAAGGGATATACAGAGAGGGAAAGAGACAGACACAGAGAGAGAGAGACAGAGACAGAGAGAGACAGACAAAGTGTTTGTGTCTTCGGCTTTGAATAAAAACGAATGAATAAGAACGAAGAGAATCTTCGACCTGTGAATAAGAAGTGAAGAAAAATCTTCTTCGACCCGAATAAAAATGCTATTAGACTTTCAAACCCTCCCAGGCATGAGAGAGGGAGATGGAGGGGAGGTGAAAAAAGGTGTTATAGAGAACCGTGAAGAAGAGGGGGAAAAGAAGAAGAAGAAGAAGAAGAAGAAGAAAGAAAGAATAGGGAAGTGTTAGAAGTTTTTGGATAAGGGGCGTGGAAGAGGAAGGAGAGAGAGAGAGGGGGGGGGGGGGAGAGAGAGAGAGAGAGGTAAGGTGGGGGTGAGGGAAGGAAGGAAAATTGGGAGGGGGGGGGTGAGGGGGGGGGGGTTGTTTTGTGTATAAAGCAATATATCACTGTGGAGAGATGGCCTAGAGGTAACGCGTCCGCCTAGGAAGCGAGAGAATCTGAGCGCGCTGGTTCGAACCACGGCTCAGCCCCCGATATTTTCTCCCCCCCCCCCCCCCTCCACTAGCTAGACCTTGAGTGGTGGTCTGGACGCTAGTCATTCGGATGAGACGATAAACCTAGGTCCCGTGTGCAGCATGCACTTAGCGCACGTAAAAGAACCAACGGCAACATAAGGGTTGTTCCTGGCAAAAATTTGTAGAAAAAAACACTTCGATAGGAAAAACAAATAAAACTGCACGTAGGAAAAAAATACCAAAAAAATTAGTGGCGCTGTAGTGTAGCGATGCGCTCTCCCTATGGAGAGCAGCCCGAATTTCACACAGAGAAATCTATTGTGCTAAAAAGAGAAATACAATACAATACAAATACAATACAATATATATTCAGTCTTACTCTGATCTGTTTCTCTACAGCAGTGATGATGATGATGATGATGTTGGACATTGCTGGGTGTTCCACTGGGTTTCCCCCACAAACAACAGATTCCCTGAACGGCTCAAGTGGTGGTTCCATATTTTGCATTGTGTTGTATGGGCTGTTGTCATGTAAGATGGTGTAAATTTGTGCGGAAACACACGCATACACATGCGCGCGCGTGCACACACACACACACACGCACGCACGCACACACACACACACACGCTCGCGCGCGCGCACACATACACACACACACACAAGCGCGTGCGCGTGCGGTTATGTTCTCAGCCTTCTTGGAGTCAGTCTTCTAGCCAATGAATAAAGATAAATGAATGCATTACACTGAAACAAACGAACAGTGGAAATAATATTATAAATAAATAAATAAATAGATAAATAAGTAAATAAATAAATAGATACGTAAATGAATAAAGTACATATAAATAAAATACATAACCATATAAATACATGAATAAATGAATAAATAAGTATAAAAATGAATAAACAATGAAAGGGTATGTTTGATACAAATGAATGAAAAAAAAAACACACCCAACAACAACAAAAGGGTATATATTAAAGGGTAGATGGGGCGTGGAGTGTGTGTGTGTGTGTGTGTGCGGGGGGGGGGGGGTGGGGGGATTGGTGGCGGTGTGGGGCGAGGAGGGGGGGAAGTATTTTGTGGGGTAGGTGCCAGCCCAACACAGCCACCCATCCACCCCTCCATCCATCCATCCATCCATCCATTGTGTCGTAGTGGTGGTGGTGGTGGTGGCTCTGGCAGTTGATCTAGTCCGCAGTCTATCTTCATCGTGTCCATTCCTGGCTGATCCTCCCCCTCCTCCCTTCAGCACCCCCCCCCCCCCCCCCCCCCCCATCCCCGTCCTCTGACGGCCACTAGACGACCGAGAGAGAGAGAGAGAGAGAGAGGGGAGGCGGGGGAGGGGGGGGTAAGGGGGCCACCCTCATAAACATGTCCCCCTGCCAGTCCCCTCGTCCCGTTCTGCAGCACTCCATCAGCAGAAAATTGCTCATGAAGTCCAGGAAGCCTCCTAACTTGGACGGAAGCAGCAGCCCTCACCCCCTTCCCCTTCCCGGTGCTGTAGGGGAAAAAAAAAAAGAAAGAAAAGGAAAAAAAGTAGGCCCCATTGCAACCTTTCCCCCCCTCACAGCAAATTTCTACCCTTTATTATTATTGTTATTATTATTTTTCTGCTTGTTTTTGTTTGTTTGTTTGTTTTTGGGGGGTTTGTGTGTGTGTGTGTGTGTGTGTGTGTGTGTGTGTGTGTGTTGTATTGCTGTGTGGACCTGCTTGCAAGACCAGCAGCAGAGCCGAACACTTCGATGCTGCTGTTAGCGTTGATTTGATTTGATTTGATTTGATTTTTGCCTCTTTTACTCACTACACACGTGATCTGTTAGCGTTGAATTTTTCCTGTTTCACTCACCACACACACACACACACACACACACACACACACACACACACACACACACACACACACACACACACACACACACACACACACACACACACACACGGCCCAACAGATAGCCATGTCACAGCATACACAACAGTCGACTCTCAAAGCAAAATACAAAACACGACCCTTCAAGACATTTGCTTTTGTTTTGCGCGTGAAGTACCCTCCTCCCCCCCTCCCTACCTCCACAGAGTTTCACTTTCAGTAGCTCAAGAAGGCGTCACTGAGTTCGGACAAATCCATATACGCTACACCACATCTGCCAATCAGATGCCTGACCAGCAGCGTTAACCCAACGCGCTTAGTCAGGCAGGCCTTGTTAAAAAAAAAAAAAAGAGTAAATAAATAATAGATAAATACATTAAAAAAAGAAGTACTACTAATAATAATAATATGTATAAGGCGCAAAAACTTGATGAAGTCAACTATAAGCGGACAAAAAAAGAAAAAAGAAAAGAAAAAAAAAACAGAAAAAAAATAATGATAATTTTTAAAAAATGATAATAAAAAACCCCACAGAATGAATAGGTTATCGTGACAGATTTGTGGTCAGGCTCGTGACAAAGAGAGAATGGTATCAGGATGACTTATGGCACCGAGAAAAAAGGGATGGTGGTTAAAAGACTGCTTGCCATCTCCTCAGCCCCTATCTGTCTTCCTGGAGATAGATGAGCACTATTGTAGGTAGACATGCACTATTTCTATCCTGTCAATGGGAACAGTATGACAAGCAGACACTGGAGATAGATGAACACTACTGTAGGTAGACATGCACTATTTCTATCCTGTCAATGGGAACAGTATGATGGTCAGACACTGGAGATAGATGAACACTATTGTAGGTAGACATGCACTATTTTTATCCTGTCAATGGGAACAGTATGACAGGCAGATACTGGAGATAGATGAGCACTATTGTAGGTAGACAAGCACTATTTCTATCCTGTCAGTTGAAACAGTATGATGGTCAGACACTGGAGATAGATCAGCACTATTGTAGGTAGACAAGCACTATTTCTATCCTGTCAGTGTGAATAGTATGATGGTCAGACACTGGAGATAGATCAGCACTATTGTAGGTAGACAAGCACTATTTCTATCCTGTCAGTTGAAACAGTATGATGGTCAGACACTGGAGATAGATGAACGCTATTGTAGGTAGACAAGCACTATTTCTATCCTGTCAATGGGAACAGTATGATGGTCAGACACTGGAGATAGATGAACACTATTGTAGGTAGACATGCACTATTTCTATCCTGTCAATGGGAACAGTATGACAGGCAGACACTGGAGATAGATGAACACTATTGTAGGTAGACATGCACTATTTTTATCCTGTCAATGGGAACAGTATGACAAGCAGACACTGGAGATAGATGAACACTATTGTAGGTAGACATGCACTATTTCTATCCTGTCAATGGGAACAGTATGATAGTCAGACACTGGAGATAGATGAACACTATTGTAGGTAGACATGCACTATGTCTATCCTGTCAATGGGAACAGTATGATGGTCAGACACTGGAGATAGATGAACACTATTGTAGGTAGACATGCACTATTTTTTATCCTGTCAATGGGAACAGTATGACAGTCAGACACTGGAGATAGATGAGCACTATTGTAGGTAGACAAGTGACGGGCGCAATAGCTGAGTGGTTAAAGCGTTGGACTGTCAATCTGATGGTCCCGGGTTCGAATCACGGCGACGGCGCCTGGTGGGTAAAGGGTGGAGATTTTTACGATCTCCCAGGTCAACATATGTGCAGACCTGCTAGTGCCTGAACCCCCTTCGTGTGTATATGCAAGCAGAAGATCAAATGCGCACGTTAAAGATCCTGTAATCCATGTCAGCGTTCGGTGGGTTATGGAAACAAGAACATACCCAGCATGCCCCCCCCCCCCCCCCCCGAAAACGGAGTATGGCTGCCTACATGGCGGGGTAAAAACGGTCATACACGTAAAATCCCACTCGTGTGCATACGAGTGAACGCAGAAGAAGAAGTAGGTAGACAAGCACTATTTCTATCCTGTCAATGGGAACAGTATGATGGTCAGACACTGGAGATAGATGAGCACTATTGTAGGTAGACATGCACTATTTCTATCCTGTCAATGGGAACAGTATGACAGTCAGACACTGGAGATAGCACAATTGTAGGTAGACATGCACTGTTTCTATCCTGTCAATGGGAACAGTATGTTCGTCAGACACTGGAGATAGATGAACACTATTGTAGGTAGACAAGCACTATTTTTATCCTGTCAATGGGAACAGTATGTTCGTCAGACACTGGAGATAGATGAACACTATTGTAGACAAGCACTATTTTTATCCTGTCAGTGGAAACAGTATGATAGTCAGTCGTGTCTGACTACGACCATCAGAACAGCAGAGGAGGCAACTGCTGTCCCAGCTATCTGGGCTGGAATTTGATTATTGTGAAGTGTGTCTTGCCCAAGTTACATCCCCACTCTCTCTCTCTCTTCCAAAAGGGTTTTAGGACAGCCGGCGTTGGGATGGCCACCGGATACTAACTAGCCCCCAGGACTGCACAGCTGAGAGCCAGTGAGTAGCTAGCAGCAAAGAGACACCTTCAGATATTTCGTACCGTATTAAAAAAACAAACACAAAAAGGGGGGGAAAAAACAACAGCTAGAGCAACAACAAAAATGTAAATAACTGGAATGCTTGTGGTGAAATTAATTTCTGTTTTCTCAAGCGAACGCCGAGTTGTTGGTTTTGTTTTTGTTTTTTGTTGTTGTTGAAGCTGTCCATACAGGCATCGTGATAGTGGGGGGAAAAAAATCAAATCCATCTTTCGGTTATCGGGTAAACTCCATGTTTCAGCTGTGAACACCAGTGAGCGATGATGGCCGAGAATCCTCCTATTTATAACATGACAGCCACTTTTTTTTTTCTTTTTTTTTTATTCATACAGCAACTGACGCTCCTGCATCAACAGCCCATCGATTTATCCTTTGATTAAAAAAAAAAAAAAAAAAAAAGGGAAAAAGGAAAAAAGTCTATCTACAGCCCCTCCCCTACCCTTTGCTAAAATTGGATTTTAAATTCGAATGAAAATAGCCCACAGCATGTAAGTATATCTATGTGAATGGGGTGAGTGGTTGGGATTGCAAGTGAGGAAAGTGTGGTCAAGAAAAAGGGGGAAAGGGGAAGGTGGTACAGATCTATAAAGGATGGGGGGAGGTGGGGGTCTGTATTAAAGGAGGGGGCAGGGGGGAGGTGAGGGGGGGGGGGGGAGAGAGGCAGTCGAGAGTGAGAATAGGCCACAGAGCCTGCTTAGAAGATATCAACGGAAGAAAAGGAGAGAGAGAGAGAGCAGAAAGGACACGTAGACGTCATCCATGGAAGCGAAGATGAGGTAGGAAAACGGATATTAAACCCAGGCTGGTATGGATGCAGGAAAAACAAACAAACAAAGGAAAAAAAAACCAGTCAGTGTGCATAAAAAACGGGGTGATTTTGCAAAGGGCAATGGAGAAGGGACTTCGGGCGTGGGGATGGAGGTGGAGGTGGGGGTGGGGATAGAAGACGGCAGGGGCCGTGTTTCAGTGCTGAATAAAAAAAAAAAAAAAAAAAAAACAGGAAAGGAAACGGAAGAAGTAATGGAATCGAAGAAGAAGAGGTAAGGTAAAAGCATACTAAACCTCAGCCCTGTCTGGTGAGAGATACATGAAAACCAGTCAATGTGCATAAAAAAATGGGATGATTTTGGAGAGGGCGGTGGAGAAGGGGGGTGAGGGGGTGCGGAGGTGGAGATGGAGACAGCGAATGTTAGGTTACAGGTCTGTATACATACATACATACATACATACATATATATATATATATATATATATATATATATATAAGACATACATCGGAAAGAAACGGAGACGTAGTGGAAGCGAAGAATAGGTAGGACAACGGATATTAAAAACCCAGACTATTAATAGACACACACACACACACACACACACACACACACACACACACACACACACACACAAGAAGAACACAGTCTAGTTTGCATGAAAAGGGAGACAATTTGGAAGGAAGAGAA
>NC_134878.1:21644201-21651701 GCF_041734735.1 Babylonia areolata | reverse complement strand
ATATCTCACTGTGAAACGAGTGTGGTGTGTCGGCAAAGGAAGGAACAAAGCAGGACAACGGCAACAATAAGTCTGATTGATGTGTCGGTAGAACAAAGGGTGTGGGGGGGGGGGGGGGAGGGGGGGGAAGGAATCGAGGTGGAGAAGCTGGAGAAGCGAAACAAAATGGCCATTGACGCCATTCACTTCTTTTCCTGTACGTCCACAGGATGTCAGAATGGAATCATGGATGGCTTTGCTTCTCTTATCGACCTGCCCAGGAGCCAGTTGCATTGGTCGGACGGAAGAGCCTAGTTCGGTCGTAACCCGCTACAAACTGTGCGTATAGTATGGAACTGACCAATGGCGTAGTTCGGTCAACGTAGGCATTTAGTCACGTGTAACTGCCAAAAAGTTAGAACCAAGCAATGCAACTGGCACCAGCTGGACCTTTTCAATTATTAATTAAACTAGGTGTCGGTGAGAGATGTCACTGGTTGTATGAACACTTTGTTCACATCTCTCCAGGCTTAGAGCTTGATTGGTCTCTGACCGAGGATAGGCCGGCGCTATCCATATCGACATCATCATCATCATCGATATCGTCATCGTCAATATCATCATCAATGTAATCAACATCATCATCATCGTCGTCGTCATCATCATCAATATCATCATCATCATCAATATCGTCATCATCATCAATATCATCAATTACATCAACATTATCATCATCGTCGTCGTCATCATCATCAATATCGTCATCATCATCAATATCATCAGTTACATCAACATTATCATCATCGTCGTCGTGGTCATCATCTTCATCATCATCATCAATAGCATCAACATCATCATCGTCGTCGTCATCATCTTCATCATCATCAATATCATCGTCATCATCAGTATCATCAATAGCATCAGCATCAACATCATCATCATCATCATCATCGTCATCATCTCCACGGTCCGTTGGCTCGTTCACATGAGTCCTGATAAAAGAAGTTTAACTCTCTCCATACGAATGGCGAAAGAGACGATGTTAACAGCGTTTCACCCAAATTACCATCATCAAAATATTGCAAGCGGAAGGCTCTTATACTGAAGAGGTGAATGTTGACAAAGAATTCCACAATTCTGACGACGGAAGCTAAAGGTTGGGTCATTCAGACACCCACTGGACATCCGAGGGGTCTGTGTAGAGGAGAAGAGAGGACTGGCCGTACTGAGTGAGTTAAACTGCACATTCAAGAAAGGAAGACTGTTCACTTTACCAGTTTACTGCCAAGCTTTCGGCAGCCATCCGGCCGCTGTCTTTATCAGCGCTACAGAGAAAACCAACGACAACTAGAGTTTAGTGGTGCACGCTGTCCCGGGCTTCAGAACTCAAAAGATTAGTGTGACTGAACCAGCTACTGAAACAGTTCTAAAAATAGTACGTTAGTACTGACAACTCGCGACTGAACCAGCTACTGAAATAGTTCTTCTAAGTAGTACGTTGATACTGAGGATTCCTGACTGAACCAGCCACTGAAATTGTTGTAAACAGTGCGTTTGTACTTGAAGACACGTGGCTGAACCAGCTACTTAAATAGTTCTAAATAGTACGTTAGTATGGAATAAAAGAGATGGGGTGGTGTAGTGGGGTGATGGGTGGTGTAGTGGGGTGATGGAAGTTGTAGGGAGGTGGGGTTGGGGGGGTGGGGGGTGGGGAATCCTTGAAGGACTTAATGTTTGATCAAAATCTCGTAATCCCTCCCGTCTTGAAATAGAGTCTGTCCACCGACTGCATCGTTAACGTCCAGCATCAGTCCTCATGTAGGTGTCTGGGCAAAAGAACTATCCCCTCCCCCCAGCCCCCCAACCCCCTTTCCTTACAGAAATAGGGTGACTTAAGTCAAGGCCGAGGTCACACAATCAGTCGTTAAAGAGAGAGAGAGAGAGAGAGAGAGAGAGAGAGAGATTTCATATTCCAAATCGTTTAATGTTCATAAGTCATCAGGCTCCTAACATTTGTCAACAGTAACAGACAGTATTCTAGTACATTACAATTTTGCTCGGACTCTGAATTACACAATCGTATAATTTCCTTACAGAAATAGGGTGACTTAGGTCAAGGCCGAGGTCACACAATCAGTCGTTAAAGAGAGAGAGAGAGAGAGAGAGAAGAAATAAGGACAGATTACGTCCATTGGTGTAAAAGGCATCACATTGGGCTCAGTCGTAGATAATAATCGTGTACTTTGGAAGGCAGGCCAATCTGCTGTGACCCGAGATCACTCAGGAGTCAAAGGTGTCGGTTAAAGTACCCCATAGCGTTTTGCGGGTCGTAGGGAAGGTGAGTCCATGATAATATCCACTGTGTCCAGGGCTCGGTATAGGAAGGCGGAGCCCAATCCTCTCCTTCCGCCGATTTGATTACCCTTCCCCGACCCGGCCCAAGTCAGGGTAACCATTCACATCCGGGTTGACGGGCGCAATAGCCGAATGGTTAAAGCGTTGGACTTTCAATCTGAGGGTCTGAGGGTCCCGGGTTGGAATCTCGGTAACGGCGCCTGGTGGGTAAAGGGTGGAGATGTTTTCGATCTCCCAGGTCAACATATGTGCAAACCTACTAGTGCCTGAACCCCCCCCCCCCCCCCCCCCCCCCCCTCGTGTGTATACGTAAGCAGAAGATCAAATACGCACTTTAAGAGACCCTGTAATCCATGTCAGCGTTTGGTGGGTTTGGAAACAAGAATACACCCAGCATGCACACCCCCGGAAAACGGAGTATGGCTGCCTACATGGCGGGGTAAAAAAAAAGAAAAAAAGGTCATACACGTAAAAGCCCACTCGTGTACATACGAGTGAACGTGAGTGGGAGTTGCAGCCCACGAATGAAGAAGAAGAAGAAGAAAAAGGCACCCGGGTTAAGTGAGGCCGGAACATTCGAAGTAAAACGCCTCCCCCCCCCCCAAGGACAAAACAAAAACACGCCCAAGCAGGGCCTCGAACCCTGATCACTGGTGAACTACTGGACCAGAAGTCTAACGCCTAACCGATTCTGCCGTGGCCCTTCCATTCAAGGAGTGTTGGCGATAAAAATAAAAAAAATGGAGAGCGTTATTTTCACAGACGTCTAACTGTTAGTACACCTTTTTTACTGCACTGTTCAGTACCGCGTCTCCTTCGCTTTCTGTAAAGGTCAGTCAGACAATGAAATGGGGGGGGGGTTGGCAGAAATGATCAAAGGATTAAAACGGGGGTTTTTCCTTGTGACCAAGTGACTTTCTTTATAAAGCCAGATCATAAAAGGAGGAAAAGAAAGAAGAAAACATCGATGGAGTTGGTTGGTTTGTTTTTTTTAAGTTCCAACACTTGTTAGTTTTGTTTCCGATCCTTTTTGAGGAAGAGTCACCTTACAAACAAGTGCTGTGTGATGTACCTGATAAGCACTACTTATTTTTCCCTCTGAAATGACAGTTATAGATAGAAAAGAACGAACACACACACACACACACAAACACACACACACACATAATTATGCACACACGCACGCACGCACGCACGCGCGCACACACACACACACACACACACACACAGATGATGCCAAATGTCCGAGCTGGTGGCTGCTGTAGTATGCAGGGACGGATGCTACAGTAACCACCACCACCACCACCCCATGCATCCTGTTCTCTCCGCAAATTCACTTTACATTTCATTGCCTTCCTCCCAACCATTGTGGTCGCCAAGTCTCGCGTCTCGCTATCTTGAAGTTCTGACAAAATTCTGTCTGCATATGTAATTTTTTTGTGAGTGGGGAGGGAACTGTCTGTGTGTGTGTGTGTGTGTGTGTGTGTGTGTGTGTGTGTGTGCAAAAGGGGGTGGGGGTGGTATCGATGTGAGCGTGTATGTATATGTACAGCCGTGAAATTCACAAGGAAATCGCTCTATACTAGAGACAAACAGAGCAGTAGCCAGCAGCAGTGTATGTACATGCAAACACACACACACACACGCGGACACACACACACACACACACACACACACACACACACACACACACACACACACACGCACACACACGTTGCACTTTTGACTTTTCCGTTTGTTTGGGGTTTTTTTTGTTTTGTTTTGTTGTTGTTGTTGTTTTGTTGTTGTTTTTTTTTGGGGGGGGTTGTTTGTTTTTTGCTCCAGCAAAGCTTTTCATTCTGTGTGCTTTCGCTCAACAGTGTGAAGAGAATGTACAGAGTGAGGGCTTGAAGAAAGAATCGACGCTTATTTCCATCTGTATATACATATGGCACTGTACTTAGTTTGACCGACTGTGCTTGCTGGTCGAGTGAGTGGTTTTCTGTGCTAACATGGTGCAATGGCTCTAGACTGCATTGGCACTTTGTGTTGACACGAAGAGAGAGAGAGAGAGAGAGAGAGAGAGAGAGGGAGGGAGGGAGGGAGGGAGGGATAGAGAGATGTGAAACAGTCCAAACGAGCTGCTCATCACGGTTATCACGTGCACCATCGCCCAGTGTCTTCCCCCGTTGTGTTCCTTGTGCAGCTAAAAACTTCGTTCTCCATCATTCCTCGTCCTCGTTGTCAGAGATACATTTACATCTGTATCATTTGCTTGTATTCTTTCTATCTGGCTTTCTTTCTTTCTTTCTTCCTTCCTTTCTTTCGTTCTGTCTTTCTTTCTTTCCGTTTTTCTTTCTTGGGCACAATAGCCGCCTGGTTAAAGCCTTAGACTGTCAGTCTGAAGGTCCGGGGTTCGAATCTCGGTGACGGCACCTGGTGGGTAAAGGGCGGATATTTGTCCGATCTCCGAGCTCAACATAATTATGTGCAGACCTGCTAGTGCCTGAACCCCCTTCGTGTGTATACGCACGCAGAAGATCAAATACGCACATTAAAGATCCTGTAATCCGTGTCAGCGTTCGGTGGGTTATGGAAACGAGAACAAACCCAGCATGCATACCCCCGAAAACGAGTATGGATGCCTACATGGCGGGGTAAAGAAAGAAAACGGCCACACGCGTAAAATGTTGCATGTTTGTCCGAGTGTGCATGTGCCTGAAATCTGATTGAATGAAACAGGAAACGAATGATGAGCGCCTAATGGCAGCCGTCAGTCGACTCTACCCAGATTGGCAGTCCGTTGTGCAAATGACCCCGAGTTTGTAAAGCGCTTAGAGCTTGGTTTCCGACTGGGGACAGGCGCGCGCTATGTAAGTATCCATAATAATAATATTATTATGATCATCATTCACCATTCATTCAAGGAAGAGGATAAACTCCATGCAAGCGTAAGGTCCAGAGACAGGCTAAAAGAGCGACGGCCCACTGTGGACAATAACTGAATCTGTAGAACGGAAAAACAAAAAATGCCTCTGAAGCCGATCGTAGAAAAAAGATCACTTTCGTACCCAATGTTAAACTCCAGGGTGGATCAGGTGATGGTAAACATACACATGTACATCCCCCTCATGGTAGATCAAATGATGGCTGTAACTTGTGCGAGCTTTGCGATAATGCCAAGTGTGTCTACCGCTGGCCCCATTCCCCGCTGCCTTAACTGTTGTCAGCTGCATAAGAGCAGAGAAGTGGGCAGATAATCCAATTCTCTAGCTGCCGAGCGGTTGATATTGGGGGTTTTGATTGAAGGGTTATCAGCAGCAAGGGGAATTTCTACTTCTTTTTCTTTCTTTTCTTTTCTTTTCTTTTCCTTTCCTTTTCTTTTCTTTTTCTTTTTTTTTACCGGTGTATTAGCCTCTTCGTACCCACCAGTCTGTTTCTACCCCGGGGTAAAATCTGACTGGACAAAAATAACCCCGAGGTCCACGTAGACGAGATTGGAATGAGTCCACGGGGGTAAACTAACTAGTCATAACTGAACCCCGCCCCCACGACCCCCATCCCCATCCCCATCCCCCCACGCCAGTTGGATTTTACTCACATACCCTGTTTCCTGGTAATTGATGATGGGGGTTTCCGGGGGGTCGGGGGGGGGGGGGCGTGGGGGGCGAGGGGGGTCATTCCAAGTTAGCTTGAAGGATAAGCCCAGAAAGAACCCCATCACCGTTATCAAATAGCTTGTGATTTAACCAGTAGAAGGGGGTTATTTCTAACCATTGAGTTGGGAGGTGGGTGCGAGGGACGTCGGTATTGACAAGCCACACACACACACACAAAAAGGGAAGCTAGGGGAAGGGGAGGAGGGAGGGGGGGGCGTGTGAGGGCGGGGGGCGGGGGGTATCGAGGCAAGGCCTAGAACAAACCACCAGGGTAAAAAAAAAAAAAAAAAAATCCAGCAAGGTGGGTAAAAGTTCGAGGCTGTGACACCACCACCAGCGGAGCTGCTGCTGTTGCTGTTGCTGCTGCTGCTGTTGCTGTTGCTGCTGCTGTTGCTGCTGATGGCGATCAGAATGGTTTGGTTCTGTGCGGGACTGTCCGTCTGACTGGGGGAGATCAATTTTGTGTCCAGCCAGGCAAGAGGAGAATCGTGTGTGTGTGTGTGTGTGTGTGTGTGTGTGTGTGTGTGTGTGTGTGTGTGTGTGTGTGGAGAGAGAGAGAGAGAGCGAGCGGTGGCCCGACCGACCAGGAAGCCAATGTGCACGTGTTCGAGTCCCATAATTATATAAACCTGTTTTTTTTTGTTTTTTGGGTGTGTTTTTTTTAACACCACCCCCATGCACCTACCATCACACAACTCCAGGCCAGGAGCCACTTGCATTGCTCGGACGGAAGAGCCTAGTATGGTCGTAACCCGCTACAAACTGTGTGTAGTATGGAACTGACCAATGGCGTAGTTCAGTCGACGTAGGCATTAATTTTCGTCACGTGTAACTGACAAAAAGTTAGAACCAAGCAATAGCAACTTGCACCTGGTCTGGACACTAGTCCTTCAGATGAGAGGATTGATCAAACAGAGGTCCCTGCGTGTGCAGCGGCATAGACTTTGTGCACGTTAAAATGAAACCACAGCAACGAGAGGGTTATCTGTGGCAATTTTTGTTTTCTTTAGCTGAATCCGCTTTGGTAGATAAACTACAAAATATACTGTTGTACAGTGAAAAGAAAAAAAAAAGAAATATATATTCGTGCGTGTGTGTGTGTGTGGATGTGTGTGTGTATGTGTGTGTGTGTGGATGTTTGTGTGTGTATATGTGTGTGTGTGCGTGTGTGTGTGTGTGTGTGTGTGTGTGTGTGTGTGTGTGTGTGTGTGTGTGTGTGTGTGTGTGTGTGTGTGTGTGTGTGTGTGTGTGTGTGTGTGTTTGGCAATACACTATTCCGACGCTCTCTGTCCCGGAGAGAGCAGACTTTAATTTTTAGAGAGAAACCTGTTGGGAGAAAACGTAATACAATACAATAGTACAATGCAGTACAATACAACACAATGCTATACAATGCAATACAATGTAATACAATACAATAGTACAATACAGTACAATACAACACAATGCTATACAATGCAATGCAATGCTATACTATACTATACAATGTGTATGTGTGTGTGTGTTGTTGTCTTCAGTTTAACGTCTT
>NC_134878.1:21636701-21639201 GCF_041734735.1 Babylonia areolata | reverse complement strand
ATATTTAATACAATGATCAAGAAGATGGATTTCGTCTTCCAGGATGTTACATTTGTTGCACAATCTGTCTTCTTGTGGAATATTTAAATATCTACCTTTCTCAATCTTTAGGTCATGCGCGCTTATTCTGAGTTTCGTTAAAGCTTGTCTGTGTTTTGTATCTGATATATTTAAAAGGTAGGTTTCAGTTTTGTATTCTGCTACAATCGTATTGTAAAATTTTAGCTTTAATGTTTTTTCTCTTTTCTCTTTCCAGTATTTGATATATTCATTTTCTAATTTTTTATACACGACGTATTTCAGTCTATGTACGTTGAATGTGAATTGATTTTTCCAAATTATTTGGATCTCCCGGGTTCCCATTTTTATACAATGGAATGTTTAAACCATTTTTCCAACATTCTGGATATATACCTTGAGTGAAAATAATGTTAAACATTTTTTGAATGATATTGATAGTTATTGGAAGACTTGTTTTGACCATTTCGTTTGTAATGCCGTCCAATCCTGGTGATTTATTATTTTTTTGATGCTTGCACGCTTTCTTGATTTCTCTGTTTGATATTGTTAAGTTGATATTTGAAAGCAGACTCTCATCTGTTAGACTGTTTTTAAGTTCGTTTCTGATTTTTTTGCCTTTGTTTTTCTTCTACATTCACCTCTTTGCCAATGAGCTTTTCCAGATGTGAAATCCATATGGATGTATTCAACTGATATTTGCGTGTGGCATTCTCGCCTGCAGTTTGTAAACTTTTTAATGTTTTCCAAGCAGTGTTTGGATCTTTATAAAGGACGTCGCTGATTTTATTCGCAAGATCGTTTGTGTACATTCTTTTCTTTCGTCTTAACAGTCTGTTATAGATCTTACGTTTGGAAAAATATTTTTTGCATAGGGATTTATTATATGGATGCCTGTTTATGGCATTCAGTATCGATCTAAGATCTTTCCTGTGTTCATAACATTCACAATCAAACCATTTTTTAATGTTTTTTCTTTTGCGCTTACGAACGTTTGTTTTCTTCCTAAGACTTACATTAGCCGCAAATTTCATCATTTGTGTAAAATCATTAATAGTATTGTTTAGTGCTAGTTTAGAAATCCCGGTATCATTTTCAATATACGTATCTAATCTTTGTTCTATTTGAACAAGTTGGGTTTTTATCCATGGCATGTTGAAAGCTCTTAAATATTTCTCGTCTGAGAAGGCATCCCATAAGTATCGGTGTGTGACGTCTTCAGCTTTAAATGTTTCTTTTCGTGACGTTTTAACTGATACTGAATTCCTTTCTGATTTTATCGAAAATCCAGTTACGAAAAAACTTAATTCCATCGGACAGTGATCTGAAAAAGATTTAAGGGGATGAACTTTCATATGTAAGATGTCTTTTTTCATGGTGGTAGAACAAATAAAATAATCAACAACACTACAGCCATTTGGACTATAGCATGTAAAGTGTCCATCTAAATCACCCAGTGTTCTTCCATTGAGGATACACAAATTATTGTCAGTGCATATGGACGCCAGGCTTCTACCAGCTTTTTGTACATAGCCATCCATTGAATTTCTGTTATATATCAAATCACAATGATCATTATAAGGTAAGTTACATCTGTTGTTTTCATGTTCCATTTGAATGAAATCTGGTATCACAGCTGTTCGTGCATTGAAATCTCCACAAAGTATGATATTTCCCCTTTCGTTGATTTCTTCGACGTTTTCTTCTAACTTATCCCAGATGTCCGTGGTATTATCTTTTCCAAAAGAGGATGTTTCTGGAGGGATGTAGACACATCCCACAAAAGTGTCGTCGTTGCCATTGGTGCTTGGTATCTTTATCCACACAATGTCGCTGTTACTGCTTGGCAGTATTTTGATGTTCTTTCTTAAATCTTCTTTAATGTAAATTGATATCCCCCCTGACGAACTTACTGCTTTTTTACGTTTTTGACGTACATAATGAATTCCAGGTGCAAAATTTGGAATGAAGATGTTACTTGCAGTGTCTTTATCTAGATGGGTTTCTTGTAAAAAGATAATATCATATTTACTGAAGTGTTTTATTACCCAATCATGTGCTAATTTATTTGTGGTAAGTCCATCTATTGTCTCTTTGTATCCTTTGAGGTTCCATGAAAGTATGTTCAATGACTTTTTTAACATAACAATTAGATTTAAAAAATATATATATACAAAAGAAAAGAAAAATTAACACTAACGAGTGGTTATAACACCAACAACAAAAAAGAGAAGAAATATATTGGTGAATGGTTTTGTTTTTTGTTGTCTTTAAGGAACTTTTTGATGAGCAATCGTCATTGCCTAAATCTCCTTGCCAGTCAAACATTGTTATGATCAATAATCAAAATGGTAGTTGTTCTGTTCCGTACTGTTGAACCAGCTGTCTCTGAACCGTTGTCCCTGTTTGTAGCCACTGTATGTCGTTGTGTCTCTGTTGTAGGGGATGAAGTCGTATCGCCGTTGATAACTGAAGTGGTGTT
>NC_134878.1:21626701-21631701 GCF_041734735.1 Babylonia areolata | reverse complement strand
CCGCTCCCCCACACCCCCATCCCCCACTCCCAAATGGAAAAAGAAAAACCACAGTTGAATGGGGCTGCTCCAATTCCTTGGCAAGCTAGCTGTTCCCTGTCCCACGTTCAGTTGGTTGTGTTATGCTCTGTACTGCTACCACACCACACCACACTTTTCAACAAGGCCTTTTTTTTTAATTATTATTTCAAACACCTCCTTCAGCCTTGTAGGATCTGAGAGACGTGTTCACGGCTGTAAGCAGTCCTTCACCCGTGACATGAGCAGCGTTGGAAAAGTGGGTTACCCATTTTACTATGGTGGGAACGTTTCAATGCCCCCCCCCCCCCCCACCCCCAACTCCTCCTCCTCTTCCTCCTCTCGCTCTCTCTCTCTCTCTCACACACACACACACACCTCTGTCAAACTCAGTGTTGCAGGTAGAAGTGTGTGTGTGTGTGAGAAATGACGACTTGCCTTCTCAGGGAATGTACGTGTGTTCACGAATATCAAAATAATAACAACTCACAGCGAGATCTCACTGGTAAGTTCGGGAAGTGTTGTGATCGTGGTTTTTTGGTCCAGGCTTTTTAATCGTCGTCTTATTTTTATTTCCCCACATTATGATGTCAGAAAAGTAAAGGACTGATAAAAACTCACTGGGCTTTTTTTTTTTTTGTGGCAAGAAGTTGAAATTTGACAGAACCAGGAGAAAAGTGCGGCTGGAAAAAAAAAAACAACAAAAAAACCAGCACGTGCGTGCACGTTCGTTTAATAAAAAAAAAAAAGTGGAAGGTCATCTGTGCTTAGTTCAAACGGTTTAGCTTTTCGCCCCACAAGTGTAAACCGAGAGCGAATTTCTGTGCATGTGTGTGTTGTTGCTTTTTAAGTGTGGTTTTTTTTTTCACCCTCAAAACCATACCTACGACAGTCATCAGTGGTGGTTCGTGTGTGGTGGGAATGCAGCTTGAATGAGGAAGGACAAAAACTATTGTGGCCGCCAAAAGAAGAAAGTGCGCATAAAAGTTGATAATAGAAAGGATATACGTACTGCAGTATGCCTGATTCGGCAACTTTCGAGTGATTCAGGTAAGAGAGAGAGAGAGGGGGAGGAGGAAGAGAGACAGACAGACAGAGTGACACACACAGAGAGAGAGAGGGGGAGTGACAGAACAGAGAGTGAGGGAGAGACAGAGAGAGACGCACACAGAGAGAGGATCGAGGGGGGCTCTATGCAGAGGTTTGTACGGGTGAGGGACATTATTGAGGTCAGCCCAAATCGTTACAACTCTCCTCGCAAATCTGATATACCATCTGTCTCCCAAAATTTCACAAGATTTTGTTCAACGATGCTCCAAGCCCCAGGGACTTTTAAAGCAGAATGCCCCACCGACGAAATGAACACAGCATTGACGACGACACTACAGACACGGTGATATCAAAGGACGTAACATTCTAGCAGTGCACAACAGTTATTTGTATTTGTATTTCTTTTTATCACAACAGATTTCTCTGTGTGAACTTCGGGCTGCTCTCCCCAGGGAGAGCGCGTCGCTACACTACAGCGCCATCCATTTTTCTTTTTCTTAATTTAAAAAAAAAAAAAAATACTGCGTGCAGTTTTAGTTGTTTTTCCTATCGAAGTGGATTTTTCTACATAATTTTGCCCTTTTGTTGCCGTGGGTTCTTTTACGTGCGCTAAGTGCATGCTGCACACGGGACCTTGGTTTATCGTCTCATCCGAATGACTAGCGTCCAGACCACCACTCAAAGTCTAGTAGAGGGGGAGAAAATATGGGCGGCTGAGCCGTGATTCGAAACAGCGCGCTCAGATTCTCTCGCTTCCGAGGCGGACGCGTTACTCCACATTACGGGCGTAGCATTATAGCACTCCACAACAATTATAGTGAAGGCTTGCATTTAAATAAAAAAAAAAAAAAAATGACATCACACTGTCATAACGAATGATGCCAATGCAGCTGTGCCATCATCCACTAATGAGTGGAATGATGGCCGAGAGGTAACGGGCGCAATAGCCGAGTGGTTAAAGCGTTGGACTTTCAATCTGAGGGTCCCGGGTTCGAATCACGGTGACGGCGCCTGGTTGGTAAAGGGTGGAGATTTTTACGATCTCCCAGGTCAACATAATTATGTGCAGTCCTGCTAGTGCCTGAACCCCCTTCGTGTGTATATGCAAGCAGAAGATCAAATACGCACGTTAAAGATCCTGTAATCCATGTCAGCGTTCGGTGGGTTCTGGAAACAAGAACATATCCAGCATTCACACCCCCGAAAACGGAGTAAGGCTGCCTACATGGCGGGGTAAAAACGGTCATACACGTAACAGCCCACTCGTGTGCATACGAGTGAACGCAGAAGAAGAAGGCTTAGAGGTAACGCGTCCGCGTAGGAAGCGAGAGAGAAGCTGAGCGCGCTGGTTCGAATCACGGCTCAGCCGCCGATATTTTCTCCCCCTCCACTAGACCTTGAGTGGTGGTCTGGACGCTAGTCATTCGGGTGAGACAATAAACCGAGGTCCTGTGTGCAGTATGTTCGTAAAAGAACCCACGGCAAGAAAAGCGTTGTTTTGTTGAAAAATCTACTTCGACAGGAAAACAAATAATACTGCACGCAGGAAAAAAAAAAGGTGTCGCTGTAGTGTAGTGACGCGCTCTCCCCGGGGAGAGCAGCCCGAATTTCACACAGAGGAATCTGTTGTGATGAAAAAAAAAAAAAGAGAGAAGTAAGAAATACATATACAATGATGGGCGAAACGGGCGAGGGGCGAATGGGGTCGACACCTTTATTATCATCATCATCATCATCAGTCCATGCCTGGCTTAAGTGATAGAGTGAGGAAAGGAAGGGAGGAGGAGAGGGAGGTGGAGTGTGGGGGGTGGGGGGCGGGGAGCTTGACGGGGGGGTAAGGGTAAGGGGTAGGAAGTGGAAGTGTGTGTGGGGGGCAGGGGGGGGGGGAGTATTGTGATTGGAGTGTGGGGCGAGGCGTGTCAGTTTGTTTGGCGAGATGCTGTTCACAAGCCAGTGAGTGCAAGTGACCCGTAAAAAAAACACCCCCCACCCTCACCCTTCCCCTTCTGGCCTGTGTCACCCCACACCCCTCCTGCTGCTTGCAATTCAATTAGCTGACGCACCCCTCCCGACCCACACCCCGCCCCCAATCCCCCCACCCCGAGTGACGTAAAGGCGCCCCCCCCCCCCCACACACACTTCCCACCCTAACCCCGCGCCTGACTTACTGACTGGCTGACTGATTGACTGACTGGCTGACTGACTGCTGCTGTCTGAAGTGACAGGAGGCAGCAGGAGAGAGAGAGAGAGAGAGAGGTGGGGGGGGGAGCTGTGATACCACCAGGCCTGCCTCTGTTGTTTGGGTTGTCACTTGGAACACTGTCATGCCGCCTTGTCGGAAGGGGTGCTCGCTCTCTCTCTCTCTCTCTCTCTCTCTCTCTCTCTCTCTCTTTGTCTCTGTCTGTCTGTCTGTGTCTGTCTGTCTGTCTCTCTCTCTCTCTCTGTCTCTGTCTGTCTGTCTCTTTCTGCCTCTGTTTCCTCTGCGCGCGCGCGCGCGCGCGCGCGCGCGCGCGCGCGCGCGTGTGTGTGTGTGTGTGTGTGTGTGTGTGTGTGTGTGTGTGTGTGTGTCCTTCTCTCTGTCTCTGTGTGTGCCTCTCTGTCTGTGTCTTTGTGTGTGTGTGTGTGTGTGTGTGTCCTCTCTCTCTCTCTCTCTCTCTCTCTCTCTCTGTGGCAATATCTACATTTCTTCCATTAAAAAAAAACAGGGGAAAAAACTTGTGGATTGGTTAATATCATTGTAATAAAAACTCTACATTTCTCCCCCCCCCCCCCACCCCCAACTCTTTGACTGGCCTTCTTTACGTCTCTCGACAGGGGAAGAAATGTAGAGTATGTATTACAATGTTATTTGAACAGATTTACGATTTTTCCCTCTAAGGAATGAAACGAAGTGGAAAGAACATCGGGGAAGAAATGTGGATATTGCCACCCCACCCCACAATCTCTCTCCCTCCCTCCCTCTCTCTCTCTCTCTCTCCTGTCTTTCAGTCTCTCTCTCTGTCTATCTCTGTCTCTCCCTGTCTCTCTTTCTGTCTGTTTCTTTCGTCTTGCAGTCTGTGTGAGTGAGTGTGTGTGTGTGTGCGTGTGTGTGTGTGAGTGCGCGCGTGCCTGTGTATATGTGTGTGAACGAATGGTGATGGATGCACTGCACTTCCTGTTCCGCAACGACATTACTATCCAAGCCCTGTATTTGTATTTGTTTTTGTTTTTTTTATTTGTTTGTATGTTTGTTTGTTTTTGTTTGTTTTTTCTTTTTATCACAACAGATTTCTCTGTGTGAAATTCGGGCTGCTCTCCCCCAGGGAGAGTGCGTCGCTATACTACAGCGCCACCCATTTTTTTTAGTATTTTTTCCTGCGTGCAGTTTTATTTGTTTTTTCTATCGAAGTGGATTTTTCTACAGAATTTTGCCAGGGACATCCCTTTTGTTGCCGTGGGTTCTTTTACGTGCGCTAAGTGCATGCCACACACGGGACCTAGGTTTATCTATCGTCTCATCCGATTGACTAGCGTCCAGACCACCACTTAAGGTCTAGTGGAGGGGGGGAGAAAATATCGGCGGCTGAGCCGTGATTCGAACCAGCGCGTTTAGATTCTCTCGCTTCCTAGGCGGGCGCGTTACCTCTAGGCCATCACTCCATATCTACTACGCCAGTGATGACAGCAGGTTGTCACTGTAAGCACGGGTCAGAGCCAGGCCAGAGGCCAGGGATTGGGGAGGAGGGGGTTGGGGGGCGGGGGGGTTCGGGGGGGGGGCGAATCGGGGGGGGTAAGCCAGGGATTTCTGTCTCATTGCCGTCCACCAGTGAGAGGATTGAGAGCTGAGACCTCCATCTAAGCACCAGGGGCATGAGTAAGGTGAGCAGGGTCAGACAGCAGCCTTTCGCCCGTCCTGACACTCTGCTTAGACATACCTCCCCCGTCTGGTTCAA
>NC_134878.1:21616701-21619201 GCF_041734735.1 Babylonia areolata | reverse complement strand
CCGCAGGGGGCTATTTCAGGGCTCATTACTCGTCAGATCTTTAAAACATGTCGAGGAGAACACAATAAAATAATGGTAAAATTTGCGTTCTATCCCAATGTTAAAAAAAAAAAAAAAAAAAACAAAAAAAAAACCGGAAAAAAACCTTGGATAATAGGCTGCTACACACGACCGCCGCGCAAGCCGGAAGTGCTTGGACGGAAGTGACGCATGCACCATCACGAACACCCCCCCCCCCCCCCCTTCCATACATTCTGCTGCTTGACGAGAGCCACTGTCTGTCTGTCTGTCTTGTGACGCTGCTGCTGCTGCTGCTTCTTCTTCTTTGTCTTGCAGCTCATTTTATTCTCCCCGCGGCGTCTATTCTAGATGGAGACGGCACTGTTGTATAACTCTCTCTCTTTCTCTGTCCCTCTCTGTCTCTGTCTCTATCTCTTTGTCTATCTGTCGGTCTCTGTCTGTCTCTCTTTCTCTCTCTCTTTGTCTGTCTGTCTCTTTCTCTAATATCATCACTTTGTTCTTAGTATTGTTGTTCTTCCTTGGTTCATGTGTGCGTGCGTGCGTGCGTGCGTGCGTGTGTGTGTGTGTGTGTGTGTGTGTGTGTGTATGCGCGCGCGCGCGCAATTGACGTGTATGTATGTGTGTGGTTGAGAGAAGAGAAATCAGAACACACACACACACACACACACACACACACACACACACAGACACACACACACACACACACACACACACACAGAGAATATGTCAAGGGATTCCTAGCCGGCTTTTAACGTTTTCGATGCTGTGTTTATTTGTTTGAAGAAAGCAGATTACGGCTGTTGGAAAATACGTGGTAAAGGCATGCTGCATGCCAGTGTTTCGGATGATAGTTTTGGGGATGAGGGAAAGGGTGGGTGGTAAATGGAGGTGTTGTAATGGATGGAGGGGTTGTGGGGGGTGGGGGGTGGGGGGGGGCTTGAGAGTCACGTGGGAGTCGGTGGTTAAGCAAGAGTCATTGCACTTCAGGAAAAACCAAGTGCTCATGCTTGTGGATTCACCAGCAAGCTTACTGCATATCGTGCTGAAGGAGTTACTGCCCTCGACTTTCAGGGTCTTTTTTTTTTTTTTTCTTTTTTTTCCCCCTCAGCTGCTTGCTCCATTCGCCTTCCAATGTTAGGCCTTGTTGAAAATCTTTTTCTTTTTTTCTTTTTTTTCCGACGACACAGTTTTTTGTTGTTGCTATATTTTGGATGTGTGAAAGGACAGTATTTGTAAAATGTAAGAAAGTTTAAATTATTTGATTTTTTTTTTTTTGTACTTTTATTTTTGTTTTGTTTTTGTTTGTTTGTTTGTTTTTTGTTTGTTTGTTTCGTTTTGTTTTTTGTGTTTTTTTCTTGATCATTTTACTCGTAGGTCCAAATCTGATCAGACTACTAGTACGCGCGAAAATGATTTAGTCTTCTCATTCTAACTGAAACTTTGAAGATGACTGCTGTAAATGCTACTTCTAGTTATTATGTGATCATTGTTGTTGGCACTTTTTTTGTTTTTCGGCGTGTTTTGTTGTTGTTGTTGTTGTTGTTTTTTGGTTTGTTTGTTGTTGTTTTTTATGCTGTTGTTATTGTTTGTTTTTGTTGTTTTGTTTTGTTTTGTTTTTTCGTTTTGTTGTTACAAATTTCTAGTTCTTTTATTATTTAAAAAAAAAACTGTTTTGCTGTTGTTGTAACTCTCAGTTAAATTGCTTCTCAGTAATCTCCATTTCTGAATGTGGTTTGCTTTCCTGGTTGCTTCCAGGTCTCTGTCTTTTGTATTTGTATTTGTATTTCTTTTTATTACAACAGATTTCTCTGTGTGAAATTCGGGCTGTTCTCCCCAGGGAGAGCGCGTCGCTACACTACAGCGCCACCCATATTTTTGTATTTTTTCCTGCGTGTAGTTTTGTTGTTGTTTTTTTCCCCCCCCCAATCGAAGTGGCTTTTTCTGCAGAATTTTGCCAGGAACAACCCTTTTGTTGCCGTGGGTTCTTTTACGTGCCTCCTCCTCCTCCTCCTCCTCCCTTAACTCTGTGAAGAGTAAGTTAGGTGCCGCACAGAACTGTTGCCCCGTTTCCCCCAGGTCTGTCGGTTATTTGTCAAAGCCTGGGTCTCTGCAAAATGGCTTTCCCGTCGATGCTGTCAACCCATCAGTTGTTTTTTTTTCTTCTTCTTCTTCTGTCTTTTTCCCCTCCGTCTCGATCCCCCTACCTCCCTCTCTCAACTAGTTCCTTGGAGGGTTGTTTAAAAGGAAAGGAAAGGCTGCTGGATCTTGTTTCGTGACCAAACCGCCGTTGTGTTAGGAAAGTAAGACGTCAGCAGATCTTTGTAGATATATAATTATGGTCCAGTTTCCTGTTCGATGGTCTGGCCGCACTTGTTCAGTGGTCGGTGGTGGTGATATAATCCAGTATAACCGATGTTCAGTATCTTTTGGTTAACTCCTCACTTCGTTGGCTTCGCATCCAGCAGGCCAGTTTAAGTTG
>NC_134878.1:21601701-21611701 GCF_041734735.1 Babylonia areolata | reverse complement strand
TCCCTTTCTCTCTCTTTCAGTGTCTGTCTGTCGCTCTGTCTCTGTCTCTCCCTTTCTCTCTCTTTCAGTGTCTGTCTGTCGCTCTGTCTCTGTCTCTCTTTCTTTCTCTTTCAGTGTCTGTCTGTCGCTCTGTCTCTGTATCTCCCTTTCTCTCTCTTTCAGTGTCTGTCTGTCTGTCCCTTTGTCTCTGTCTCTGTCTCTCTTTCTTTCTTTCTCTCTCTTCCAGTGTCTGTCTGTCGCTCTGTCTGTCTGTCTCCCTCTCTCTTTCTCTCTCTTTCAGTGTCTGTCTGTCTGTCTGTCTGTCTGTCTGTCTCTCTCTCTCTCTCTCTCTCTCTCTCTCTCTCTCTCTCTCTCTCTCTCTCTCAATGTGGTCGAAGATGAAAACCATTTTAAAAACAATTGTGTCCTTTACAATAACCTGCGGCAAAAAAACATCTGAACTCTGAAGGTCAATCGTATGTATACTTGCTGAAGAATGGTTCTGTTTGCAGTATTTGTAAACTCTGCGTTTATATATTCAATGCCCTGAAGATACGACAGAAGAAGCACTTTTGTTCTACAGGTTTAAGTTCGTATGTATTTTACATTTTGTTGTCGCTGCGTGATCACCATATTGTGTACTTCTGACCTCTTTCTAGGGGCCGGAGGCCTGGAGATGAAAGTTTTGTTCTTGTTCTTGTTCTCTCTCTCTCTCTCTCTCTCTCTCTCTCTCTCTCTCTCTCTCTCTCTCTCTCTCTCTTTGAGTGGGAAAAAGCATTCTTGTTATTATGTTTATTTCAATACTCGGAAAAAAATATAATTTCGTTCTCTCTGTCTCTGTCTCTGTCTCTGTCTCTGTCTCTGTCTCTGTCTCTCTCTCTCTCTCTCTCTCTCTCTCTCTCTCTCTCTCTCTCTTCCCCCTCTTGCACTCGCTTTCTCAACAGTATAATTCAAACTTTAATGTTGTTTGACATGACCCTTGATACGAACGTATTGATAACACTTTGTCATGGCTGCAATGTGGCTTCTCCTCTACACAGACCCCTCGGATGTCCAGTGGGTGTCTGAATGACCCAACCTTTAGCTTCCGTCGTCAGAATTGTGGTATTCTTTGTCAACATTCACCTCTTCAGTATAAGAGCCTTCCGCTTGCAATATTTTGATGATGGTAATTGGGGTGAAACGCTGTTAACGTCGTCTCTTTCGCCGTTCGTATGGAGAGAGTTAAAACACCTGACACGATCATGGTGGGAAAGGGTTAGGAGAGAGGGATGGGTGGCGCAATCAGCATCACAGTAAATTTTTGTTAACAATAAAGATACAAAGGTTCGACATACAAACATACATCTGTCTGTCAATCTGTCTATCTATCTATCTGTCCATCTCGGTCGGTCTGTCTGCTTGCCTGTCTGCCTGCCTGTCTGTCTGTCTGTCTATCCATTTATATGTCTGTCTGCCTGTCTGTGTTCCACAAAGAGGTCAGTCCTCTAGCGAAGTACCCTACATCAAGAGTCTATGGTGTGTGTGTGTGTGTATATATATATATATACATATATCTGTATATGTATATGTATATACTACATATATGGGCGCCTGTGTGTACATACATAAGGGGTTGATAGCCTTGAGGTGGCCTCAGTAGTCAACCAGACTTCAACATCATGATTTGATTTATGCGTGTGTGTGTGGGGTGGGGGGGAGGGGGGGTGTAAAGGTGTGTGTGTGTGTGTGTGTGTGTGTGTGTTGTGTGTGTGTGTGTGTGTGTTTGTGTAAAGGTGTGTGTGGGGGGGTGTATGTGTGTGTGTGTGTGTGTGTGTGTGTGTGTGTGTGTGTGTGTGTGTTTACGTGCATGCGTGTGTGTGTGTGTGAGGGGGATTGTGGATTTGTATGTTTGTGTGAATGTGTGTGTGTGTGTGTGTGTGTGTGTGTGTGTGTGTGTGTGTGTGTGTGTGTGTGTGTGTGTGTGTGAGCAAGTGTTTGTGCGTGTAGAGAGATAGGTGAAAATGTGTGTGGTGGGGAATTTCTTTCCATTTTCTTTTTTCTGTTCTTAGTTAATTTTACTCAGAGGCTTATAGTAAAGGTCTGAATGTGTGTTTTAAACCATTGCGGCTGTAACTGTGATCAAGCCAGTAAAGGCGAAAAATTTAGTTAACCCCAAAGTGCTGTTGGTGTGGTTTCTTCTTTCTGTAAGTGTATATAAATATATATATATATAGTGGAGTGATGGCCTAGAGGTAACGCGTCCGCCTAGGAAGCGAGAGAATCTGTGCGCGCTGGTTCGAATCACAGCAGAGCCCTCGAAATTTTCTCCCCCTCCATTAGACCTTGAGTGGTGGTCTGGACGCTAGTCATTCGGATGAGACGATAAACCGAGGTCCCGTGTACAACATGCGCTTAGCGCACGTAAAAGAACCCACGGCAACAAAAGGGTTGTTCCTGGCAAAATTCTGTAGAAAAATCCCACTTCAATAGGAAAAACAAATAAAACTGCACACAGGAAAAAAATACAAAAAAAAAAAAAAAATGGGTGGCGCTGTAGTATGGCGACGCCCTCTCCCTGGGGAGAGCATCCCGAATTTCACACAGAGATATCTGTTGTGATAAAAAGAAATACAAATACAAATACAAAATATTTACATGCGGGATTGGAGAGGGGAAGGGAAGAAGGGAGTTGTGTGTGTGTGTGTGTGTGTGTGTGTGTGTGTGTGTGTTAGTATGTGAGAGAGAGAGAGAGAGATGGAGAGAGAGAGAGAGAGAGAGGGGGGGGGAGGTTGAGTGTCATCACTGGCCAGTCAAGAGAGGGAAGTCTCCGTGCCGGGTTCACATGGATCACCAGGCCGCGGCTTGGTCGACGATTTCTGGCAGCCCCGGAAATGATGGTGATGGTAGTGGTGGTGCTGGTGTGATGGTGGTGGTGGTGTGGTGTGGTCGTGGTGGTGGTGTGGTGGTGGTTGTGGTGTGGTAGTGGGGGTGGTGTGGTCGTGGTGGTGACGGTGATAGTGGTGGTGGTGTGGTGGTGGTGGTTGTGGTGTGGTAGTGGGGGTGGTGTGGTGGTGGTGGTTGTGGTGTGGTAGTGGGGGTGGTGTGATGGTGGTGGTGGTGGTGTGATGATGATGGTGTGGTGGTGGTGTGATGGTGGTGGTGGTGTGATGGTGGTGTGATGGTGGTGGAGTGGTGGTGGTGGTGATGGTGGTTGTGGTGGTGGTGGTGTGGTGTGGTGTGGTGGTGGTTATGGTGGTGGTGGTGGTGGTGTGATGATGATGGTGTGGTGGTGGTGTGATGGTGGTGGTGGTGTGGTGGTGGTGGTGATGGCGTTGTGGTGGTGGTGGTGGTGGTGATGGTGTGGTGGTGGTGGTGATGGTGGTGTCCTGCTCCAAGCCTCGTGCTAGCCAGCGACGTGCTGTGAGGCAATACTGGCTACTGGTGGGATGGGGTGGGGTGGGTGGGGGATTGTTTGGAGAAAGAGGGTGGGTGCTTGGGGGGCTGGGGGGCGGGGAATGGTGTTTGTGTGTGTGAGGGGGGTGGGTGGGGTGAGGTGCGGGAGGGGGGGGGTGTTCTTGGGGGGGGGGGGGGTGTTAGACACTGCTGGCGTGGATGGCGTCGAGGCGACTTTATTTGTATTTCCCTTCCGTCTTTCGCTGTTATATGTCTTTGCTTTTTTTTTGTTTTGTTTTGTTTCTTTTCTTCGTTTGTTTGTTTGTTGCTCTCTCTCTCTCTCTCTCTCTCTCTCTCTCTCTCTCTCTCTCTCTCTCTCTCTCTCTCTCTCTCTCTCTCTCTCTCTCTTTTTTTTTTTTTTTTTTTCTCTTTTTCTTTCTCTCTTTCTTTCTTTCTGATTTTTTCTATTTTTCTTCTTTCTTTCTTTCTTTTTCTGTATTTTTTTTTCTTCTTTCTGTTCGTCCTCTCTTTCCTATCTTTACATTTCCTTTTTTTTCCTTTTTCTTTCTCGTTTCTTTCTTTCTTTGTCACGACTATATTGCGAGCTTCCCTTCTCTACTTTTTTTCACTTTTATTTTGACTTTCCTTCCTTTTTTTCGGAAGGAAGGAAGGAAGATGGCAGAATGGTTAAGACGCTCAGCTGCCAATACAGTGAGTCCGTGAGGGTGTGGGTTCGAATCCCGCTCTCGCCCTTTCTCCCACGTTTGACTGGAAAATCAAACTGGGCGTCTATTTTGTATTTGTATTTCTTTTTATGACAACAGATTTCTCTGTGTGAAATTTGGGCTGCTCTCCCCGGGGAGAGCGCGTCGCTACACTACAGCGCCACCCATTTTTTTTTTTTTTGTATTTTTTCCTGCGTGCAGTTTGATTTGTTTTTCCTATCCAAGTGGATTTTTTCTACAGAATTTTGCCAGGAACAACCCTTTTGTTGCCGTGGGTTCTTTTACGTGCGCTAAGTGCATGCTGCACACGGGACCTCGGTTTATCGTCTCCTCCGAATGACTAGCGTCCAGACCACCACTCAAGGTCTAGTGGAGGGGGAGAAAATATCGGCGGCTGAGCCGTGATTCGAACCAGCGCACTCAGATTCTCTCGCTTCCTAGGTTGACGCGTTACCTCTAGGCCATCACTCCACTAGTCATTCAGATGAGACGGTAAATCGAGGTCCCGTGTGCAGCACGCACTTGGCGCACTGGAAAAGAAACCATGGCAACGAGAGTGTGTAAAAGGAAATCCATTGTGATAGGTTCACAAAATATGTAAGCAGGCACCCAAGGCCTGACAGAGCGCGTTGGAGTTATTTATGCTGCTGTCAGGCACTGATCTGTGTAGCAGATGTGGTGTAGCGTATATGGATTCGTCTGAACGCAGTGACGCCTCCTTGAGAACCTGTAAAACTGAAACTATTTTTCGCTCCTTATTTCATTTTGACTTTCATTTTACCTTTAGTTTTTTCTCTCTCTCTCTCTTTTTTTTATTTTTTTTTTTTTACTGTCATTTCTTTTTCTTCCTTTGCTTTTCTGTCTCTGATGATTTTTTTGCATTCTTTCTTTCTTTCTTTCTTTCTTTCTTTCTTCTGTCTGTCTGTCTTTTCCTTCTTTCTTTCAGGCATTCGTCCACCATGCCCATGTCTTTCCCCTCTCCCACACCTCTCACAACGAATAGTGACTGTTGGCCTGCTTTTTTTTTTTTTGCGTCAGTGGCTCACTGCATCCTCTCTCTGTCTCTCTCATTCTCTCTCTTTCATTCTCTCTCTTTCATTCTCTCACATAAAAGATATGCATATGCACACAAACGCAACCGCGCGCGCACACTCATGCACACACAAACACAGACACAGACACACACACACACACACACACTCTCTCTCTCTCTCTCTATCTATCTTACGCACACATTTTCTCTCTCTCTCTCTAACTCTCTCTCTCACACACACACACGCGCACGCGCGCGCACACACACACACACACACACAGAAATAGAGAGAGGGTGGAACACACACGAGGGCGCGCGCACCTGCACACACAGACAGCATGGAAAGAGACAGTCAAACACACACACACACACACACACACACACACACACACACACACACACACAAACATCGAATTGCGCAATCTTAAAGAACATTATCGGGGCTGATTCATTTGTTGTTGATGTTACCTTGTTGTGCATATTCAAAGCATGTCCTGCTTCGAAAACGATGCCATTTGTGAAATTGAATTCACTGGAGAATTAAATCGATAATAAGATAACAAAATGGAGCAGTTAATATCTGAACCCATACGTGTTTTTTTTTGTTGTTTTTTTCCTTCTGATTTTCTCACACAGCCGCTTTGGTTAAAAAGAATTGCATTAGCGAGGAATACGTTGTTTTATTTTATGGGAATCAAAGATTCGATTATACGAAACTGTTAAATCTGTGGATCGGTGGGGGAGAGGGAAGGGTTTAGTGTCTGCACCAGCCTTGTATTTTGCCCGCTTTTCTTTCTTTCTATCTTTTTTTTTTTTTCGTTCTTTGGTTCTTCCCGTGCCTTATTCATTTCTTTTCTTTCTTTCTTTTCTTTTTTTTTCTTTCTTTTTCATTTTGTTGATATTTTTCCTTTTCTTCTTTTCACTCAACAGAAATACGGCTTTCCCATTTCATACGTACTTTCTTGTTTTTATTTTTATTTTTTTTTTTATTTTATTTTTTTTTTTTTGGTTTCTGTGTTAATGGACGCACATCGTCTATAAATATGTCCCTTCCTCTCCGCTCCGCTCTCTGTTATGCATGTGTGGGTGTATGTGTGAATGCGTGTCTTCATGTTTTTACATTTATTTGCTTATTTATCATCATTGTTGTCTTATTTATTTATTTATTTATTATTATTTTTTTATTATTATTATTATTATTATTATTATTATTATTATTACTACCTTTTTATATAATAATTATTATTTATTTATTTATGTAGCTTTTCTACTATTTATTCACCTTTTTTTTTTTTCTCTCTCTCTCAAGGCCAGACTAAGCGCGTTGGGTTACGCTGCTGGTCAGGCATCTGCTTGGCAGATGTGGTGTAGCGTATATGGATTTGTCCGAACGCAGTGACACCTCCTTGAGCTACTGAAACTGAAACTGAATCTCCGCCCAGCTTCAGACCGGACCGGAGAGAAAAAAAAGGCGGCAGTGACTGTGAGTGTGTTAGGGGGTGAGAGGCTAAAGGAGGGAACGTGGGTTTGTGGGGTCAGGAATGGGGTGGGGTGGGTGGATGGGTGGTGGGTTGGTGGGGGGGATTGGTCAATGCATTGACCGCCCTCCTTCCTCCCCCCCCCACTCTTCACCTCCCAGCCCCATAATAACCTCCTCCAGCCCCTGCGCTTTTTGTTGTCACCAAACCCTGTCGTGTGAGGTTGCGGGGTATCTATTTCTGCTGACATATGTCCACTGCCGTTTTTAATGGTAGCGCCTTCCACATCATCACCCGCTGTCATTCCCCCCTTACACACACACACACACACACACACACACACACACAACCCCTCCCCCACCCCCTTGCGTTTTCTCGCAATGGGGCGTGAATATTGGTGTGGGGTTGCAAGAAAGCGTGGACGAACAACGGTACCTTTTTTTCTTTCTTCCTTTTTTTTTTATATATATATATATAACTTAATTAAGCTGTCACACATTTAGCCTAGGCCTGTGGTGTCTGATATCTGTGCAGTGGGGACTGTTGTGCGTGAATAAAAAACCTGAGTATGCATAATCACACTTTGCTGTCCATGCAGTATGGTGCAAAATTGCACATAAGACCGTATGGCTGTGTCTGGAGTGGCACTGTCTTCATCTGTCTGCTGGGTAGGGGCGGTTTGGTCTGTGGGGTGTGCTCAGCAGCTGGAGGGAGGTGTCTTTTGCCCGGTGGGCTATGCTGTCATGAAATACTGGCTGGTACACCCATGGGGATACTTCTTTTAATTAAGGCTGTCGCGAGTTGCATCCTGTGGTCTCTTTTGCCTCTGTTCGGGAGCAGTTATGTCCCCTTACTTAATGGAGAGTCCTGTGCGTGCCTGCACCCATCGTGAACACAGCGCAGGCCTCCAAGGGTGGTGCAGGATTGTTCCAAGGGCTGGGTGGAGACTGTGCTTCTCTGGGTCCTCCCCAGCACCAACGGGTGTTTCTCTTTCTTTTCTGAGTATGCATAATTACACTTTGCTGTCCGTGCACTGTGGTGCAAAATGTAAATACATCTGATACACAGCCACTCTTTGTTATCTGCGTTTGTGGTGGTTTGGGGCCTTATGACAAAAAAAACTGACTCGTATAATTATAGCTACACTGTCAGTGATGGGGGTTGTGAATAAAAACCAGCATAGATTGCAGCCTCCCCCCCCCCCACTCCCCCTACCTTTCCCCCTTCCGCCCACCCCCTCACTCCCTCCTGCATTGTTGTTGTTATTCATGCGGCGTTGTTATGGCTCCAACTTGTCACTGAGCTTTGTCACAGCCGGCATTGACTGTGCCTTGCTTCGTCTGTCTGCCATCACTGCCGTCTGTATACATAAATGTGTGTGTGTGTGTGTGTGTGTGTGTGTGTGTGTGTGTATGCATGTCTGTCTCTCTGTCTGTCTGCCTGTCTATATAATCTTTTATTATTCATACATTTATTTATTTTTATTTTTATATTTATTTGTTTGTTTGTTCATTATTCTTCATTTTGTATTTGCAAAATCAAAACCAGTGAGCATGAAATGCACTACACGAGCTTATGAAGTGTTAAGCACGCATGCGTTAAGAATCGGTATTCTTTGTGAAAACTGGGAGCCTGATCAAGCTGTGTGTTGTTCAGTCAGTGGATATATATATATATGCTAGCAATGCCTATGCTCATTCTCAGAGACGTGTCAACAACTTTCTCTTTAAAAAAAAAAATAATAATAATAACCACCAGTATTCTTGCATCTTTGTCTTGTATCTGCTGAACACGAGACGTTTCCCCCCCCATTGACTGATGTTGATGCTGTTTGTTGGTCACTGTGTTTCAGAACGCCCATGGGAACTAACAAGCAGACTGGTCTATAGGGGTGGGAGGATTCCCTGGCAAACGGAAGGATTTCCTGGGGACGACGAGGCATTTTGAGGGGTCAACCGTCTGTCTTGGCTTGTCTTGTCTTCCCCCATATCCTTTTCATCGCTCGCTCGACACGTGCTGATGACGACAACCTGTGACCTGTCCACTATGGGATAGAGCTGCTACTGTGTTGGTAGCCCCACAGTCAGCTAGTCACTGTCTTGTCTTCAGTCCTACCGCAGACAATGCCACAGTCAGGAGAAAAGCAACCCACCGCCGAAGGACTACTCACACATCAAACTATGTACCCATATCTCTGAATACACAGAACGTGGACATGTTACATGAGATTTTTGGATAAAAGGCGACGTCTTCTTCTTCGTCTTCTTCTTCTTCTTCCGTGCCACCATCTGCTGCTGGTGTTTTTTTTTTAGAACATGGGTATGTTTTGATAGTTATGATATAAGGGCTACATTATCTCGTGCCTACATCTAAAGTTATTTTTTTAGAACAAGGACATGATTGAGGTCTGTGGATAAACGTGACTTCTTCTGCTTCTTCTTCTTCTGTGCCATCATCTGCTGTTGTTTCTTTAGAACATAATCTTGTTTGAGGTATTTGGATAAAGGCGAATTTTTCTTCTTCCGTGGCACCATCTACTGTTGTTTATAAAACTCATCACGTTTTTTTTTTTTTGTTTTTTTTCCCCCAATCCATCAGAGTTCAACGATACAAGAAAAGACCTCTTCCGTCTGACAAGGGGCAGACTTGGGAAATAATGCTCCATGCTTCTTGGTAGTCTGTGCCTGTAGCTTAGAGGATTCTACAGATGACGCTGGCATCTGGACAGTGAAGAGTTTGTGGCAGTACTGTGTCTTTGGGAGTGTGTGCCCCTTGGGCGACCCCTGCAAGGCTGTGTGTGAGCGAAACATCATCAGCACAGTGGAAGGAGGGTGTCGCCTCAACCTCCATGCAGATCGTGCCGTCGGACGGGAGGTCTGGACGAGGCAGACATTACCAGTAGCAGCAGCAGCAGCAAAGAAAGGATCACGTCCGGAGCCAGCCAGCCAGCTATGTGTTGTTCTGACTGTGTGACCATGACGCTACCTTCTACCGGACCGTCACCAGTGGAGGCGGGGAGGAGGAGGAGGGCGGACAAAGCGGCGGCCGGGGGGAGGTGGTTGGGGTGGTGGTCCCTGGGTCTCAGGACTCCTCCTCCTCCTACTCCTCCTCCTCCGCCTGTTGCCGTCGTTGTCGTGCTCCTCCTACTTGTGCTGTGTGCGGGGTGCAGCAGTGGCTTCTATTACAGGGAGTACGGAGGTGAGTTCAAGTCTGTCATTGTTCAAAGAGTCTTTGTCTTTTTGTCTGTCTGCGTCCATCTGTGTCTGTCTGTATCTCTCTCTCTCTCTCTCTCTCTCTCTCTCTCTCTCTCTCTCTCTCTGTCTCTCTGTCTTTCAATATTTTTCTCTCTCTCTCTCTCTCTCTCTCTCTCTCTCTCTCATACACACACACACACACACAAACACACACAC
>NC_134878.1:21539201-21581701 GCF_041734735.1 Babylonia areolata | reverse complement strand
GGGAGAAGGAGAAAGAGTTTATCATGTGGCTTATAGTTGACTTCATCAAGTTTTTGCGCCTTATACATATCATTATTAGTAGTAGTAGTTCCTTTTTTATGTATGTATCTATTATTTATTTACTTTTTTTCTCAAGACCTGACAAAGCGCGTTGGGTTACGCTGCTGGTCAGGCAAATGCTTGTCAGATGTGGTGTAGCGTATATGGATTTGTCCGAACGCAGTGACGCCTCCTTGAGCTACTGAAACTGAAACTGAAACATGTGACACAGCACAATCGCCACACCACAAGGCGACTTTCAGATGATCACGTGCACATTCCACAATCGCCACACCACAAGGCGACTTTCAGATGATCACGTGCACATTCCACAATCCCCACACCTCAAGGCGACTTTCAGATGATCACGTGCACATTCCACAATCGCCACATCACAAGGCGACTTTCAGATGATCACGTGCACATTCCACAATCGCCACACCACAAGGCGACTTTCAGATGATCACGTGCACATTCCACAATCGCCACACCACAAGGCGACTTTCAGATGATCACGTGCACATTCCACAATCGCCACACCACAAGGCGACTTTCAGATGATCACGTGCACATTCCACAATCACCACACCACAAGGCGACTTTCAGATGATCACGTGCACGTTCCACAATCCCCACACCACAAGGCGACTTTCAGATGATCACGTGCACATTATACAATCGCCACACCACAAGGCAACTTTCAGATGATCACGTGCACATTCCACAATCCCCACACCACAAGGCGACTTTCAGATGATCACGTGCACATTCCACAATCACCACACCACAAGGCGACTTTCAGATGATCACGTGCACATTCCACAATCGCCACACCACAAGGCGACTTTCAGATGATCACGTGCACAGTCCACAATCGCCACACCACAAGGCGACCTTCCGGATGATCACGTGCACGTTCCACAATCGCCACACCACAAGGCGACTTTCAGATGATCACGTGCACAGTCCACAATCGCCACACCACAAGGCGACTTTCAGATGATCACGTGCACAGTCCACAATCGCCACACCACAAGGCGACTTTCAGATGATCACGTGCACAGTCCAAGTGTCCGTCAGAGGCCTGTTATCGTTTATCCCCACGCTTTGTTATTCAAATGGCATTCATGAGGCAGGACAGTCTGCTACTATACAAACCAGCAGAGTGTCATCCGTTCCGGCAGTGTCCAAGTAAATGCAAGTTAAAGCTGCTGTATGAATGTCTTGGGAGTATGACGTCAAGAATGTACGTGTTCAATATATATATATATATATGTATATATATATATATATATATGTGTGTGTGTGTGTGTGTGTGTGTGTGTGTGTGTGTGTGTGTGTGCTATGCATGTATGTATGTATGTATGTATGTATGTATGTATGTATGTATATATATATATATGTGTGTGTGTGTGTGTGTGTGTGTGTGTGTGTGTGTGTGTATGTATATATAAGAATTTCTTTTGTTTCTTCGTGGTAACTTTCTTTGTTGTATCGATGTGGGAAGAAAAACCAAAAAAGAAAAAAAAATGTATTGCTTCGTGATGGACATCTTGATCCAGTAAAGATCTTCTTGAGTTTTTGGATCTGTCAATGCAATACAGATCTCTTGGTGACTACGGGCCTCTTGAGACAATGAAGACATACTGTGCAATATGAATCCTCAACGCTTACTGTCCCAAAGCCCTTTTTCAGTGACCGAGAGAAACAGGGAGAGTGGGCAATACACTTTCCACTGTAATCCAACTCTAGCCCAGATACTACAGTCAATCTTGTCTGACTATCACCATCAGAACAAGCAGAGGAGGTAACTGCTGTCCCAACTATCTGGGCTAGAATTTGAGTATGGTGGAAATTGTCTTGCCCAAGTTACATCCCCACCCTCTCGGCCAAGTGGGTTGTAGAACAGTCGGGCGCTGGGATGGTTCCCAAAAGCGATCAAACATGTGAGTGTGTCGGACTTGGCTGTGTGCTTAGATACTGTGTAGGGTGAGTGACGAGCCTGTGGATGCACAATTTAATTTCCAAATGAATGAATAAAGATATACTGTTTTGTGATATTCGTCATTCGGATTCGAAGATGATCATGGTTTCAAAAATCAGATGGAAGATCGGTGGCTGTGGGTCCGGAGGGACTGATGAGGCCCTGAAAGCTCGCTCACATGTGGGACACAAGTGAGTGGGTGCTGTCGTGGCAGTGGATGCTGCTAGGGCCTTAAGCACAGCACGCTTTCATTGCGCCTCGGTGATGCACCTGGCTTCAGCTGCACGGGCTCATGAGGTGATATCGCTGCGCCAAGCTGGACGGTCCAGAGCAAGCGTCTCCCACGTGTTGATATCGACGCCCAGGTCTTTGAAGGACGCTTTGAAGCAGTCTTTGTAGCGTTTCTTCTGCCCTCCAACTGAGCGCTTGCCCTGACACATGTCTCCGTACAGCAGCTGCTTCGGCAGTCGACTGTCTGGCATTCTGACCACATGTCCAGCCCACTTGGCTTGGGCTTTTGGCAGGGAGGGTGTAGACGCTGCAGAGGCCAGCTCGTTCCAGGACTTCCGTGTCGGGGACTTTGTCCTGCCACCTGATGTGGAGGATTCAGCTCAGGTGGAGGCGATTGAGCTGTTTGGCGTGTCTGCTGTGGACAGTCCAGGACTCGCTGGCGTAAAGGAGGGTGGTAAGGAACACTGCACAATGTTTTATTGTATTGTATTGTATTGTATTGTATTGTATTGTGTGTGTTGCAGCACATTCCCTGGGCCTTGCGACGTAGCGTCATCCACAGCTACCAGCTGGACTACACGGCCCTGCAGCTGACAGGGGAGGAAGGGCAGCAGACCACGGCAAGGGAGGGCGAGGGGGAGGGCGAAGGGGGTGAAGGGGGAGGGCAAGGGGGGCAGCGCAGGGGGGTGAGCGGCAACGTCAGCACCCTCTACCCCAACACCTCCCACCTCCTCCCGCTGCGCAACGACAGCGCCTACTCGGTGCACCTGTACGCCGTCACCTCGGACCACAAGGTGTCACGCAACCACTCCACGCTCACTCTCGTCGCCAAGAAAGACAGTAAGGGCAGGCAGCCAGCAAGCCACGTGGACAGTGGTGGTGTGTGTGTGATGGGTGGTGGTGGTGGAGGTGGTGGTGGTGGTGGTGGTGTGTGTGTGTGTGTGTGTGTGTGTGTGTGTGTGTAGTTGTGGTAGTTGTGGTGGTGGTGGTAGTGGTGTGTGTGTGTGTGTGTGTGTGTGTGTGTGTGTGTGTGTGTGCGTGTGTGCGTGTGTGTGTGGTTGTGGTGGTGGTGGTGGTGGTGGTGGTTTGTGTGTGTGTGTGTGTGTGTGTGTGTGTGTGTGTGTGTGTTGGTTATGGTGATTGTGATGGTGGTGGTGGTGGTGGTGGTGTGTGTTTGTGTGCGTGTGTGTGTGTTATTATAATTACGCTGAGCACTCTGTGTGTATGTGCTTGCGCACGTTTGTGTGTGTGTATGTCTGTGTGTGCGTGCGTCTGTGTGTGTGTGTGTGTGCGTGCGTGTGTGTGCGCGCGCGCTTGCGCGACGACTGGTCAACAGAGCCGCGCGGGCCGGGTTCCCTGATCGTGGAGACGGACTTCAAAGAGGACGGCACGTGGACGGGTCACTTTGACCTCCGCTGGACGGACACCGGCCCCCAGTCCACGGCCGGCTTCCTGGTCGCCTGGTGCCGAGGCAACACCGCCGTGCTCAAGTGTCACCACGAGGATCAGGTCAGTAGCCCAAAGTAGGAGAAGGTACCCGTTGATAATGGGTGAACATCCTGTTCATTCATCGGCTATATCCACGATTTCCCCCCCCAGCCCCCTCCAGACGGAATGAGCAGTGTTCACAACAAGGCGTGGACGTTCACTCCGCCAGTCACACAGAGGAGTGGAGGGGAAGAACTGTGGATATTGGAGTGATGAAGTCAGTGGAGGTCAGTGGAGTGATGGCCTAGAGGTACCGCGTCCGCATAGGAAGCGAGAGAATCTGAGCGCGCTGGTTCGAATCGGCTCAGCCGCCGATACTTTCTCCCCCTCCACTAGACCTTGAGTGATTTTCTGGACGCTAGTCATTCGGATGAGACGATAAACCGAGGTCCCGTGTACAACATGCACTTAGCGCACGTAAAAGAACCCACGGCAACAAAAGGGTTATTCCTGGCAAAATTCTGTAGAAAAATCCACTTTGATAGGAAAAACAAATAAAACTGCACGCAGGAAAAAAAATGGGCGGCGGTGTGGTATAGCGACGTGCTCTCCCTGGGGAGAGCAGCCCGAGTTTCACACAAAGAAATCTGTTGGATAAAAAGAATTACAAATACAAATATTGCCCATTCAGCTTGGCTATCTGCTCGTCTGAAGCAGCTTGCCTGGCTTGTGGCTGTTGAGGCCTAAATGCGGGAATGACAGTCTCTGCCGCAAAGGTCGCACCTATGCTCAAGTGTCACCACGAGGGTCAGGTCAGTAGCCCGTAGCAGACATCCGTCGATCAGGATCGATCATGAGTGAGCATCCTGTTCATTCCATCTTGGCTATTAGCTCGTCAGGAGTAGCTTGCTTCGATTGTGGCTAATGCGGGAATGACAGTCTGTCGCAAAAGGTCGCACCTGTGACCAAAATTAATGTCATCACGAGGATCAGGTCAGTAAATAAAAGTCAGTGTATCTGTGTACAGGTCTTTTCTTCTCGCGTTCACTCGTATGTACACGAGTGGGCTTTTACGTGTATGACCGTTTTTACCCCGCCATGTAGGCAGCCATACTCCGTTTTCGGGGGTGTGCATGGTGGGTATGTTCTTGTTTCCATAACCCACCGAACGCTGACGTGGATTACAGGATCTTTAACGTGCGTATTTGATCTTCTGCTTGCATATACACACGAACGGGGTTCAGGCACTAGCAGGTCTGCACATATGTTGACCTGGGAGATCGTAAAAATCTCCACCCTTTACCCACCAGGCGCCGTCACCGTGATTCGAACCCGGGACCCTCAGATTGACAGCCCAACGCTTTAACCACTCGGCTATTGCGCCCGTCTACACAGGTCTTTTCGATCGTCGGTACAGTGGGTATGGTACAGCTGAGTGGTTTGTATAATAGAGCGTTGGATTATCTCGTCCTGCGTTTGGTTTTGGTTTGGTTTGGTTTCCGGCCTTGAGCTCGATCACCCATACCCTGATTGAGAGGAGACGATAGGTAGAACGGCCTGTTTGTGTAGTGTAGCATGCACTTAGTGCCAAGGTTGTCCCTGGTGGTGGTGTGTCCATCGAGATCGATGATGACCATCGTTGTCATCCAGCTGGGGGATGGGGGGAGGGTGGTGGTGGGGTGGGGGGGGGGGGGGAGAGAGGATGCTCATGAATCTATCTGTGAATGCGCAGATGGCTGAATAGTCCAATCTGCGCACGAAATGTTCGCTGACAGTTGGGGCAGACAAAGTCATCCAGTCCCTGGTGAAGTTCTGTAGAATAATCCACTTTGGAAGTAAAACAAATACACTTGCAAGCAAGACAAAAAGCACCAAAAAAAATGATAAAACAGATAAAATAAATAAATAGATAAAATAGATGTAGGGGGAGTGAGGGCGTGGCGCTGTCGCTGTAGCGATGCAGCCTCCCTGAGGAGAGCTGCCCGAATTTCATGCAGAGAAATCTGTCGTTCGGGGGAGAGTGGACTAGACTTCAACGACCAATAAGAGTTGTTCAGGACTGGGTTTCCTTAGTTTGGTGAAGGTGTTGTTGTTGTTGTTGTTTTTTTTGTTTTGTTTTTTTAATAAATAATAAATCTTTTATTTAAGGGGCTGAGTCCTGGATATCTGTCCGGGAGGGAGGCCTGTCTGGCACTCCAGTGGGGGGGTGTGTCCTGGTAAAGATCCAGTCCGTCATCTGCTTATAAGGCTAAGGCTCTGTGTGTGTTGGCTGCGGCTATAAGCAGCAAAAATTAGTAGATTAGCCTTATAAGGTTGGCTTTAGTCGGCTTGACTACAAGCGGCAAAGATAAGTAGATAGTCAGCTGCCTTATTAAAAGGCTCTGTGTTGTTGACCGAGGGACGTTAACCAGTAAAGACAGTAAATAGTCAGCTGCCTTGCCGGCCATATCTCTTCGCTGCCTTGCTCTGTCTGTCCGCCTTTTTGTCATTTTATCTGTGTGTGTGTGTGTGTGTGTGTGTGTGTGTGTGTGTGTGTGTGTGTGTGTGTGTGTTCTTCATCATACATATCCATCTGCATGAAGATCTTTTTTTTCCTCATATTATGTTCACGCTCTTTGTGGTGGAAGAAAAGGCCATGCCTAAAATCTTGAACCTGGAATGAAACGTTTGGAGGTCTGAGTTCTCTCTCTCTCTCTCTCTCTCTCTCTCTCTCTCTCTCTCTCTCTCTCTCTCTCTCTCTCTCTCGCATGTGATCCAATGCGGCTAATTGATGTATTATAGATTTGATTATTTTATACATACATACATAGATACACACACACACACACACACACATACTTCAGACATACACACATACATACATACATACATATATACATATATATATATATAGTGTTTGTGCGCATACAGGCGCGCACACTTCAGACAGACATATATATATGTAAGTGTTTGTGTGTGTGTGTGTGTGTGTTTGCTTGTGTGTGCGCATACATGTGTGTATGCGTGCCTGCCTGCCTGCCCGGCTGTATGTCTATGCGTGTGTATGCAACGTGCGCGTGCGTCGGTGTGCGCGCGTGTGCACGTGTGTATGCACGTGTGTTTCCGGGATGCGAAACCCAGAACCAGGTGCAGTGGCAGGAGGTGGCCAGCAGCAGCGGTCAGTTCCAGGTCAACGTGTCCAGCCAGGGCGCCGAGAAGCGCGAGCGGCCCGACCACTACCTGGTGGGCGTGGCCAGGCAAGAGCGAAGGCCCGACGGCACGGTGGTCAGCAGCGGACTGACCTGGGCCCAGTGCTACTTCCTCAAGAACACCGGTCAGTCCTCTGTTGCTATGTTTGCGTCCTGTCCCGGGACGTGTTGTATTGCATGACAGTCCGACTGTGAACTGTTCTGTTGTGTCTTGTTCCAGGACGTATTGTATTGCATGATAGTCCGACTGTGTACTGTTCTGTTGTGTCTTGTTCCAGGACGTTGTATTGCATGACAGTCCGACTGTGAACTGTTCTGTTGTGTCTTGTTCCAGGACGTATTGTATTGCATGACAGTCCGACTGTGAACTGTTCTGTTGTGTCTTGTTCCAGGACGTATTGTATTGCATGATAGTCCGACTGTGAACTGTTCTGTTGTGTCTTGTTCCAGGACGTTGTATTGCATGACAGTCCGACTATGATCCGTTCTGTTCTGTCGTGTCTTGTTCCAGGACGTTGTATTGCATGATAGTCCGACTATGAACTGTTCTGTTGTGTCTTGTTCCAGAAAGTATTGTATTGCATGACAGTCCGACTATGAGCTGTTCTGTTCTGTTTTGTTTTGTTCCAGGACGTTCTATTGCATGGTAATTGAGCCCGACTATGAACTGTTCTGTTATGTCCCAGGACATAGTTTTGTATGATAGTTTGTCCGACTATGCACTGTTCTTTTCTGTTCTGTTTTGTTCCAGTACATTGTATTGCTATGATGGTCGAGTCCGACTATACCCAAGTCCTATTCTGTTATATTCCGTTCTAGGACATTGTATTGCATGATAGTCGTGTCCGAGCATGACCAGGTCCTGTTCTGTTATATTATGTTCCAGGACATTGTATTGCATGATAGTCGTGTCCGACTATGACCAAGTCCTGTTCTCTTATATTATGTTCCAGGACATTGTATTGCATGATAGTCGTGTCCGACTATGACCAAGTCCTGCTCTGTTATATTCTGTTCCAGGACATTGTATTGCATGATAGTTGTGTCCGACTATGACCAAGTCCTGCTCTGTTATATTCTGTTCCAGGACATTGTATTGCATGATAGTCGTGTCCGACTATGACCAAGTCCTGCTCTGTTAAATTCTGTTCCAGGACATTGTATTGCATGATAGTTGTGTCCGACTATGACCAAGTCCTGCTCTGTTATATTCCGTTCCAGGACATTGTATTGCATGATAGTCGTGTCCGACTATGACCAAGTCCTGCTCTGTTAAATTCTGTTCCAGGACATTGTATCGCATGATAGTCGTGTCCGACTATGACCAAGTCCTGCTCTGTTAAATTCTGTTCCAGGACATTGTATTGCATGATAGTCGTGTCCGACTATGACCAAGTCCTGCTCTGTTATATTCCGTTCTAGGACATTGTATTGCATGATAGTTGTGTCCAACTATGACCATGTCCTGTTCTGTTAAATTCTGTTCCAGGACATTGTATTGCATGATAGTTGTGTCCAACCATGACCAAGTCCTGTTGTGTTACATTCTGTTCTAGGACATTGTATTGCATGATAGTCGTGTCCGAGTATGACCAAGTCCTGCTCTGTTATATTCCGTTCTAGGACATTGTATTGCATGATAGTCGTGTCCGAGCATGACCAGGTCCTGTTCTGTTATATTATGTTCCAGGACATTGTATTGCATGATCGTGGCGTCTGACAATGAACCATCAGAAACAGTAGAGGAGGCAACTAACTACTGTCTCGACTGTCTGGGCTAGAATTTGATTATAGTGGAGCGTGACTGTCACTGTCATTACTTCAGACAGACGAGAGACCATCGTTACTTTCAACATGCTTGGCAGTCGGTTGTGTCCCATTGTGACCATCAGAAACAGTAGAGGAGGCAACTGCTGTCTCGACTGTCTGGGCTAGAATTTGATTATTGTGAAGAGTTTCTTGCCCAAGTTACCTCCCCCCTATCTCGGCCAAGAGCGTTCTATTAGGACAGTCGGAGTTGGGATGGTCTCCAAATGCCAGCTAGCCTCCAAGGCACAGGCAACACTAAGAGTCATTGCAATATAGTGTCTCCCATTGCAGTGGTGAAACCATTGATCATACAGCTTCCACTTTGCTGTTGGCCCACCTACTCTTTCAGCAAAACTTTTAGGGAATGGAGACAAATTGAATAATGAAGGTGGAGCGGGGGGTGATAAAGAAGAAAATGGAAAAAGGATTTTTTTAATGGATTGGAACAGATAAAAAAAAAGAAGGGAAACTGGTGTTGCAGAAGTATTTCTTTCTTTCTTCTTCTTCTTCTTTTTTTTTTTAATAGAAGAGGAAGGCTTTTTTTGTCATACACACATTTTGCCAAAGTGGTCTGAGATTGTGTCAATTAATTGTCAGATCCAAATATTTTACCGCAGATAAATTTGCCATATATTGTCCTTAACCAATATTAAGGTTAAAAAAAATTCATCATTTACACTTCTTTTTTTTTTTGCCAAAGTATTCTGACATCGTGTCAGTCCGTTTTCGGGTCAAAAACTTTCACCATACAGTTTTTGCTGAAGAATTTGACATTCTGTCATTCCACTGATTTTCACAGAAAATGTTGAGTTTTAAAAGGTGTTGTGACGGGCGCAATAGCCGAGTGGTTAAAGCGTTGGACTGTCAATCTGAGGGTCCCGGGTTCGAATCACGGTGACGGCGCCTGGTGGGTAAAGGGTGGAGATTTTTACGATCTCCCAGGTCAACATATGTGCAGACCTGCTAGTGCCTGAACCCCCTTCGTGTGTATATGCAAGCAGAAGATCAAATACGCACGTTAAAGATCCTGTAATCCATGTCAGCGTTCGGTGGGTTATGGAAACAAGAACATACCCAACATACACAACCTCGAAAACGGAGTATGGCTGCCTACATGGCGGGGTAAAAACGGTCATACTCGTAAAAGCCCACTCGTGTGCATACGAGTGAACGCAGAAGAAGAAGAAGAAGAAAAGGTGTTGTAAGCAAGTACATTGAGAGTGACGAAGTATTTGGACACTCTGTCAATCCATTTTCAAGCCTTAAGGTTCTTCTTTGAAAAATGGACATCTCCAAAGTGTTCCAAGCAGGGATGTTGAGAGTTATGAAGGATTCTGCCACTCTGCCGGTTAATTTCATTTTCAAGTGCAAGCCATTTTATTCTTCTCAACCAATTTCCAGGTCCAAAAACTTAACCATATATTGATAATTTTGCTGAACTATTCTGTCAGTGTGTCCATCCATTTTCAGATCCGAAAGTTCTCCCAGAAAACGTAGACTTTTCCAAAGTGTTCCGAGCAGGAATGCGTTGAAAGTTGTGAAGGATTCTGACATTCTGTCAGTTTCATTTTCAAGCCATTTACTCTTCTCAGCCAGTTTCCAGGTAAAAAAAAACAAAAAAAATCACCATGCATTAATAATTTTGCTGAACTATTCGAGTAGTCAATGTGCCCATCCATTTTCAGGTCCGAAAGCTCTCCCAGAAAACGTGGACTTCTCGAAAGTGTTCCGAGCGGGGACGTTAAGAGTGACGTGGACTTATCGCCCCTGCACCAACATGGCGGCTGATGTCTACATCACGCGTTTCATCATTTACTACTGTGTCATCACGGACGCCGCGAACAACCGATGCAAAGGTCAGTGACCACCACGCAAAAAAATGAAAATGAATGAACAGATTATAGAATTAAAGTAAAAGATAAATGATTAAAAAGAATTAAAAAAACCCATTCTTTTAATGATAATACTTGTGACAGTTTCAGTAGCTCAAGGAGGCGTCACTGCGTTCGGACAAATCCATATACGCTACACCACATCTGCCAAGCAGATGCCTGACCAGCGGCGTAGCCCAACGCGCTTAGTCAGGCCTTGAAACTTGTGACGATGATGATGATGATGAGTACATGCATATGTTATACAGAATTAGGCAAATAAACAGATGCCTATACAGATTTATAATTTCAGATATAACTGTGAATAATGGGGTCAACAAAGGGAATTGTGTAATCTTTTAGTTTACTGTTATTTTTATTTTCCTTGTTTCTTTTTTTTCCTTAGGGATCAGTTATTTCAGTTTCAGTTTTAAGGAGATAGGTAGGTATATATCAAAGCGTGCGGACTAATGTACATGCACGAACTTAGCAGCGGTAAGTTTGCCTATCTTTAAGAATGTTCCCAAGTTTGCCTATCTTTAAGAATGTTCCCAAGTTCCAAGTTTGCCTATCTTTAAGAATGTTCCCAAGTTTGCCTATCTTTAAGAATGTTCCCAAGTTCCAAGTTTGCCTATCTTTAAGAATGTTCCCAAGTCCACGGTAAAAACTCGATATACTTGGGAACATTCTTAACTCTATACAAGCCAGCTCAGTGCTGCAGAGATCGCTTCATACAACCCGTCCTGTATCTCCTGTGAAAGAAAAAAAAAAAGAAAGCTCGAAAGGAACAGATGCCTGCCCTCTGTATAAACCTGAGGCATTGATCAGGGCCTTCATGACAGTGATGACCCTAGGCTTGAGGGATCATCATAAGCGTGACGGATGTCCTATCAAGGACACTGTTTGTATTTGTATTTCTTTTTTATCACAACATCTCTGTGAAATTCGGGCTGCATCACACTACAGCGCCTCCCCCCCTTTTTTTTTTAATTTATTTTTCCCTGCCTGCAGTTTTATTTGTTTTTCATATCAAAGTGGATTTTTCTACAGAATTTTGCCAGGAACAACCCTTTTGTTGCCGTGGGTTCTTTTGCGTGCGTTAAGTGCATGCTGCACATGGGACCTCGGTTTATCGTCTCATCCGAATGACTAGCTTCCAGACCACCACTCAAGGTCCAGTGGAGGGGGAGAAAATATCGGCGGCTGAGCCGTGATTCAAACCAGCGCGCTCAGATTCTCTCGCTTCCTAGGGCAGACGCGTTAGCTCTAGGCCATCAATCAACTCCACAATATACTGTGAAACTGATGTAGTCCTGACACTCATTCCATCCTTATTCCTTTCTGCAATGAGGGAGGTGCCAGAAAGGTTCAAGACGCTTATCTGTCAATGCAGTGTCTCTGTGAGGATCAAGGTACAAATATCGATCTCGCCCTTTCTTCCTTAGTTTGAATGGAAAAACAAAGTTAGTGTCTAGTTATTCGGATGAGATGATAAACCTAGATCCCATGTGCAGCACGCACTTGGTGCACTGAATAAGAAACCATGGCAATGTGAGTGTTGTCCTTTGGCAAAATTCTGTAGTTGAAATCCACCCTGACAGGTGTACACGGCACACACACACACACACACACACACACACACACACACACACACACACCCTTATACATCTAGGCTGATGCCTGACCAGCAGCTTAACACTATGCACTCAGTCAGGCTTTGAGTGTATATATATTTATTGATCTAGATAGATAGATATGTGTCTGTGTCTGTGTGTATGTATGTGTACATGCACTCAAAGCCTGACTGAGCGCATTTAGGTTGATAAAAACTACTGGTGTCAGGTCTCCCTTGCCTAGCAAGATAGATGCGCTGCTTGCTCTAGCGCGTATAAGGTAATTTTAGTTTTGTCCAATAAGAACGCAGTAACGCCTTCTTCAAGAAACAGAAGAAGGAACCTGAGAAACTGAAAACTGAAACTGAAACCCACCTTCTTGTGCAGGGATTGAGCAGAACACGACAGCGCAGAGGGACACCCTCCTTGAGAAACTAGAGAAACTTGAGATGATGGGCGCAACAGCCGAGTGGTTAAAGCGTTGGACTTTAAATCTGAGGGTACCGGTTTCGAATCTCCGTCGGTAACGGCGCCTGGTGGGTAAAAGATGGAGAATTTTCCCGATCTCCCAGTCCTGCTTAGTGCCTGAACCCCCTTCGTGTGTATACGGCAAGCAGAAGATCAAATACGCACGTTAAAGATCCCGTAATCCATGTCAGCATTTGGTGCGTTATAGAAACAAGAACATATCCAGCATGCACATCCTTGAAAGCAGAGTATGGCTGCCTTCGTGGCTGCCGCACGGTCATACAAGTAAAAAGCCCACTCGTGTAATATACGAGTGAATGCGGGGGTTGCAGCCCACGAACGGAGAAGAAGAAGAGGAGGAGGAGGAGGAAAAACTCAAGAAAGTAAAAATGAAACTTAATCATGCCTCCTGTGCAGGAAAAGCAGGAGGAGAAAGCATAGAGCAACCCAAACTAAAAACTGGAACCTTTCTTTCCTGTGCAGGGAGCGAGCAGAATGCCACAGCCCGGAGGGACGCCCGCAGCGTCCTGCTGGAGGACCTGGAGCAGGGGGCCTACTACCGGGTCAGCATGGCCGCCGACTCCCAGTGGGGCACCGGGCAGCGCACCCAGCCTGTCTACTCCAGGGTGCTGGCCGCTCAGCAGCGTACGTTGTGGTGATGAGGGTGTTGGTGGTGTTGGTGTTGGTGTTGGTGCGTGGGAGGTAGGAGGTGGTGGTGGTGGTGGTTGGGTGTGTGTGTGTGTGTTTGGGGGAGGGGGGTGATGGTGTTTGTGGTGGGTGTGAGGGTGATAGTGTTGGGTGGGGGAGGGGGGGGGGACGGTGAGGGTGGTGGTGGTGGTGGTGGTGTAAGGGTGGTGATGGTTGGGGTGGTGGGGAGGGTGTGAGGATGGTGGTGGTGGGATGGTGGTGTGTGTGTGTGTGGGGGGGGGGGTGTTTTAGGGGGTGAGGGTGTTGGTGGGGGGGTGAAGGTGATAGTGTTGGGGGCGGTGGGGGGGAATGGTGGTGGTGGTGGTGTAAGGGTGGTGATGGTTATGGTGGTGGGGAGAGTGTGATGGGGTGGGGGGGGAGGGTGATGATAGTGGTGTGGGGGTGGGGGTGAGGGTGATGGTGTGGCAGGAGGGGGGGGGGGTTGAGGGTGGTGATGGTAGTGGTGAGGGTGATGATGGTGATGGTGGTGGGGGTGTGTGTAAGGGTTATGGTTGTGGTGGTGGTGATGCTGATTGTGATAGTGATGATGCTTGCAGTACAGCAGCATATATTGTGATGATGGTGGTGATGGTGATGATAATGGTGATGGTGGTGGTGTGTGTGATGGTGGGTGTGATGGTGGTGGTGATGATGATGGTGACAGTGGTGGTGGGTGTGATGGTGGTGGTGTTATTGGTGATGGTGCTGGTGGTGATGGTAGTGGTGGTGGTGATGGTTATGGTGGTGGTGGTTGGTGGTGGTGGTGGTTGTGATGATGATGGTGGTGGTTGTGGTGGTGGTGATGGTGGTGGTGTGTTGGTGGTGGTGATGGTGGTTGGTTATGGTAATGGTGGTTGGTGGTGGTGGTGATGGTGATGATCATAGTGATGATGATGATGAGGGTGCATTCACCGATTATGGGCTTTGAGACTGTGCCGCGTGAGTGACGAGCCTTTGAATGCACGAGTATTAATTTCCTATTGGTTGGGAAAAAAAAGAAGAATATGTATTGCATTGTATTGTAGTATGTTCCATTGCGTTGTATCGCACAGTGTAGTGTAGTATTGTGTATTGTAGTGTGGTGTAGTGTAGTGAAGCGCAGTGTGTTGATGTTGTGTCTTTCAGAGGAAGAGCCACGCGACTTCACTGTCATCGGCGTGATCCTGGCTGTGGTCATCGTCATCGTTCTCATCCTCATCGGTCTTTGCAAGATCAGGAGGTGAGTGAAGGGAAGTAACCCCCACCCTCACCCCCCCACCCCCAGTTTGACAGTCAAATTTATTTCATGGCAATCCACACAAAGTCAGGCTAAGCTCTCAAGGCCTGACCAGCATGTTCGGTTTATGTAAAGGTCAGCAGTTTGCTTTTTATTTCTTTCCTTCTTATTTTTCTTTAAAAACAACAAACAAACAAAAAAACCCCCAAAAACCAGGTCTGATGTAGTGTATAAGGATCAGTCCACAAGCTTTAAAAATTCATTTGAAAATTTAGTTTCAGAGTCAGCCTTCGGTCTCTCTTTTTTTTTCCCCCCTGGTGGAAAACGTCCGTCACCTGTGCATGAAATATCTGTTGAATACAAGGCTCCTTTAAGAGACCTAATAGAACAAAACAAAAAAAAAGTGATGATAACAGATGAACTGATTTTTCGAGGGTGGCAGGGGGAATAGTGTGTATTGTGAGTGTGTGTTTGTGTGTGTGTGTTGAGTGTGAGGTAGATAGGTAGATAGGGAGAGAGAGAGTGAGCTTGCACAATTTACAGTTTGTAGAACTGTAGGCTACCCTGATGTGACACAAGTTTACAGTTGGGCCATCAGCCATAAGTAGTTTTTCTTCTGCAATGGAATTAATTTGCAGGGGGCTAGTTGGCTTTTGAGAACCATCCTAACACTGACTGTCCTAAAAACCTGTCATGGCCGAGAGAGCAGGAATATATCTATAACCTGGGCAAGACACAGCAGTTGCCTCATCTGCTGTTCTGATGGTCATAGTTGGACAAGACTGACTAGCATACATACATGGATATACAGTAGTAACCTTACTCTGTCTGGCATACTGATGGTTCTTAGGACCCTAGTCATGTACCTGGTTGCCCTCAGGTCACAGAAAGCACTGTGTCTACCTCCTCTCGTTCTGGTAACTGTTTTGCTTACCTTCACATGTATCTGCTGTAAAAAATCAAAGCGTGTGTGTGTGCTTGTGTGTGTGTGTGTGTGTGTGTGGTTCAGGCGCTTCCAGAAGAATCAGGAGAAATTCATCACGTCTTTTGGGGATCTGCCGTCCCTGCCTCCAGACAGTGCTGTGGTGAGTGAGACCCTGACCCAGATCCTGACCCTGACCTTGACCCAAACCCTGACCTAGACCCTGACCCTGACCTAGATGCAGACCCTGACCTAGACCCAGACCCAGACCCACTCTCTCTTTCCCTTATCCTAACTGCTGTCTGCAGGTGCACACATACACATTATACACACACATGCACGCATGCATGCACATACTCACACACACAAGCATGCATGTACACACACAGGCATGTGCACACACACACACACACACACACACACACACACACACACATGCTTGCACATACTCACACACACACCACTCAACACACACGTATGCACGCACGCACAAACATGCACACACCACTCGCAAACACGCACACATACACACACAAACACACACACACACACACACACACACACACACACACACACACACACACACACTCATACACACACTCACACACACACATGCACAATCACACACACACACACACACACACACACACACACATGTGGCCACATACACTCACTTGCGCGCACACTGACAAACTCGCACACACATACATGCACAAACACAACACTCACACTCCAGCACCAACCACAACCACCCCCTGACACATACACACATCAGTAGCAATGGTGGTGGTGGTGAGGGGGTTTTGGAGGGGGCGGGGGGGGTAAGGGTAGGGGTTGTGGCTGCTAGGAATGGTGACCACATCTGTAGCAGGTACTTGTAACTGGTACATGGTAGTAGTAGATGCTGTTGCAGTTGTTGTTAAGTATCTTCCTATAATGATATTGATGTACACACAAATCTGCCCCTTCCTGTCTCTATGACTGCTTTCGCCTCTGCAAAAACCATCCGTCCCTCCCACGATGATCAGCTTCCGATCCACTCTCAGTGTTACCACGTTCCACAGATCTAAGACACTTCACAGTCAGCCCGCTGACTCTTTCTCTTGTCTCTGGACCTTACACTTACTTACACCTACGAATGATCTGCCCCCCTGTTGCTTCATCAAATCTCTGCACTCAGTTCCTTTTAAGTCTGGCTTTCCGTCTCTGTCTCTCTCTCTCTCTCTCTCTCTCTCTCTCTCTCTCTGTCTGTCTGTCTGGTCTACATTTTCCTTAGCATTCTGTTTACATGTGTTTTAAGTGCTGTATTTCATCCTTCTGAATTAGTTATTGCATGTGTGTGAATGACAAGGTGTGAAAAAGGCTTTGTATCAACACTATATAGATTTCATATTAATTACATTATTAAAAAGAATAATGATGATAATAATAATTATTGTTAATAGTAGTAGTAGTAGTAGTATCATTATAAGAACTAGAAGTAGTAATGGTTGTAGATTCAGTGCAAAATAGATTTGCTGCTGCTTCTTCTAAGAAGTAGTAGTAGTAGGCGTAGTGGTGCAGCAGCAGCAGCGGTGGTGGTAGTAGTAGCAGCAGCAGCAGCAGTAGTTGTAGAAGTTGTAGTAGTAGTAGTAATAGTAGTAGCAGTAGTCAGAAAGATGCTGACAGTGGTGATTGTTGCAGAAGTCGTTCAAGGACCGCCCGTTGCCTCAGGTTCCAGAGGGGACTTCTTCCACCACCGTGGTCTACACGCCGGTAAGTGAAAGCTGTGATCCGTGATACTGTGAGAATGGTTGATCAGCATGAATTAGATTATCAGCATTGATTGAATCATTCTAGTTATTAACACAATTGTCTGTCAAGAACAGTTAGTGAAAGCTGTGATCCTATGATACTGTGAGAATGGTTAATCAGCATGAATTAGATTATCAGCATTGATTGAATCATTCTAGTTATTAACACAGTTGTCTGTTAAGAACAGTTAGTGAAAGCTGTGATCCGCCATGATACTGTTGATCAGCATCAATCAAATTATCAGCTTTGATGAGATCATTATAGTTTTAAACACAGTTATCACAGTTATCTGTCAAAGAACAGTTATAATCTGTTAAAAAAAAAAAATTGAAATGTATGTCACAATGGTTACCTTTAGAAAACATTAAACAACACAAATGGAACTCAGGTGATATTTTTGCGTTTATTATATGACATGTGAGAAATGCAAAATACTGTATGTTATAGCACGAAGACATATGAGAGATATGAAATGATTACTGTATACATTATAGCACCAATGTATAGCTTAGACTATTTTGTATTTGTATTTGTATTTCTTTTATCACAACAGATTTCTCTGTGTGAAATTCGGGCTGCTCTCCCAAGGGAGAGCGCATCGCTATACTACAGCGCCACCTTTTTTTTTTTTTTTTCCTGCGTGCTGTTTTATTTGTTTTTCCTATTCAAGTGGATTTTTCTACAGAATTTTGCCAGGAACAACCCATTTGTTGCTGTGGGTTCTTTTATGTGCGCTAAGTGCATGCTTCACACGGGACCTCGGTTTATCATCTCATCCGAATGACTAGAGCCCAGATCACCACTCAAGATCTAGTGGAGGGGGAGAAAATATCAGTGGCTGAGCCGTGATTCAAACCAGCGCGTTCAGATTCTCTTGCTTCTTAGGCGGACGCATTACCTCTAGGCCATCGCTCCACATTGAGCTCACCTGTAGCTTCTACTGATGATCAAGAACCAGCCATTTCTAATGCAAAACACGTGTCATGTGGGTTGGTTGGGTTTTTTTTTTTTTTTTTTTTTTTTTTGCTAAACCAACCCTCATTACTACATGACTGCAGTAATCACTCCACTCCACTTTGAGACAGTATACTGACTGCGCTCCATTCGCACAACGAGCACATTGTGACTGTATTGTATTGCATTGTGAGCATTGTGATACTTTTGGTTATGATTGATTTCACCTGAGAGACCATGTCGCCACAATTAAGCACCATGCTATTTTGTTTTTTTATATGTTTTGTTTGTTTTTGTTTTTAAAGATTCTAAGTGTTTGTTTTTTGGTTATCATTGTGGATTTTGTTTTGTACAGGTTTCTTGCCAGGGACACACTCTTTATTGCCATGGGTTCTTCTGCATACACCTTCGTTGCAGTACTGTGCAGTACAATACATTCAATACAATACAATACAGTGCATTGCAATACAGTACAGTACAAAACAATACAATACAATACAATACAATACAATACAGTACAAGAATGCTGACCTTGCTTTGTGTGTGTGCGTGCGTGTGCGTGTGATCACAGGGCACAGGCTCGGCAGCAGGAGGCGGGGCAGGGGACAAACGTCAGCGGGGCGGCAAGCACAAGAGCATCACGTCTGAGACATCACTGCTGGGCCATGAGGAGGCGGGCAACGATGACGACAGCAAGCGACGTCACAAGTCGGGTGGAGGGGGCACGGGCATGGGCACCACTTCGGAGCGCTCCAAGCTCTTGGAGGACGAGAGTGGCACTCAGGAGAGCAGCATGACCGTGTCCAAGTATGACTCGGACTCTGGCGCTGACTCCCGCTACTCCGGGGAAGACCACGATTACGCCTCTGTCGAGGGAGGGTCAGCGGAGGAAGGGTGTGGTGGTGGAGGGGGAGGAGGAGGGAGTAAATCTGATACAGGGAGTCAGCCAGGGAAGACCGGTGGAGGCGGTGGCAGCGTAACGCCCGATGATGCCCGAGAGAGTCTCTGGAACCTCCCGCAACACAAACCGGCCCCGACCCATTCCCCACCCCCGCTGCCTCCCCCTCAGCAGCAGCAGCAGTCATCGTCGGGCTACACCCCGGCCACGCTGGTGCCTGAGGTCCGGGAGGAGCTCAGCGCAGCCTGTGCCGTGTCGTCCTTCAACCAGGCCCAGGGAGGCAGCGACAATGGCAACAGCAACAGCGGTCAGCCTATGATGCAGACCTTTAACAGCCTGACCTCCTCCAACAGCCGCGCCCACCATCAGCAGCATCACCCTGCCCAACTGGCGGTGGCCCTGGAACCAGTTCAGACCCTGCACGCCCTCAACACTCTGCCACCCTCCTCTTCCTCATCCCTCCACCACCACCCCCACCCCCACAGACTCCAGTCGGGGTCGTCGACGGGTGTTGGGGGGTACCACCCAGGGTATGAGGACTCCGTCACCTTACCTCGCCGCCTGCCCGGCTCCAGAGTGAAGCACCCCCCAGGTCAGCGGAGTGGCAGACACCCCCTTCACCACCGCTGTCGACCCCTACGCCAGCGCTAGCGTCGCCGCCCCCTTCTCCTCCCACCTCCCACCTCCCCCTGCCCCTCCCCCTTACGTTGGTCACCCAGGAAAGGGTGGTGGTGGTGGTGGTGAGGGTCAGCCGAAGAGAGGTGGTGGTAACAAGCCCCAACCTCCTCACCATCATCACCACCAGCAGCACAATGCCATGAGCCCCACCTGTTCCGCTCCCCCGGCCTCCAGTGCTGCCGGTGCTGGTGCCGGTTCCTCCTCCCTCCCCGGTCACAGCGAGGCCAGCAGGTGGGGTGCTGCCGCCACGGCCGCGACGACAGACTCCAGGTCTGCTACAGGACGCACTGCTGCTGAAGACCTGGAGCCCATCTACTCCCCGCCCTGGGAGTCCAACACTCTGGTTCCCTTCGCGGTGGACAACAGACCGCTCAGCGAGTACATGCTGAAGCTCCCACAGAACTTCTTTGACTCCTCTCTTCACGTGAACGAAGGGCCCACCACGGAACTCTGACTTAACTGATTAATTGATTAACAGACAGACGTCACAAGTCATGTAGCTGGTCAGACTGATTGTGCAGCTTTGCTTCGGTGTCATCAGTTGCCATGGCTTTCCTCCCCCCCCCCCCTCCCCGACCCCTTCCCTCTCTCAATCTTACTTCAAGGCTTTCCTCGCTCATCTTGTGTGATGGGCCCCAAGTCCAGTCCAGTGTTATGTTACAGGCATGTTTCCCCCCATTTGTTATGTGAGCCTGGCTGCTTTGCCTGTGAGTAGGATGGTGGTGGTGAAGGACACAGATGGTCGTGGACACGATATCAAACAAAAGACCAGCAAAACAGGTAGCAAGTTTTGAGAGACAGATTTTGTTCACAGTGTTTGTGCATGACCAGAGTCTGATGGTGTGATATGGACGTCAGCTTTCAAGTATTTTTTTTTTTGTCTTGCCAAAGAATAACAAGTTCTAAGTGGCGCCCGAACCATTTTATGTGTGTTGTCTTCAGTCGCTGATGCCTAAACTGTTGTGTTCTGATCAGTTAGCAAGTGGTTTAGCTAGTGACACCCTGATTGTTGCTGGTGAAAGGGTTTCAAGGTCACAAGATATTCATCTTTTAGATAGTGGGGTGAGGATGAATGCCATAGGAGGCTAAGACCTGTAGGCCCAGAGCCTTTCCTTATGTGTTCTCTTAATAGGCTCTCAGTGTCTGAGAAGCGCGTTTGGTTTAAGCGTAGGTTAGGCATCTGTGGGTGTGGTTTTTTGTTTTTTTTTCCCTTTAAACGCAGAAGTGGTGTAGCATAATTATATGGATCGACTCGCATGCTCTGACACCTCCTTGAAACTGAAACTGAATCTCTTCATTCACCACCACTGCCCATGTTCAGTCAGTCAGTCATTGGTCCCGTCAAAAGCTGGAACAAACGGAACACATTCCTGACCATCAGTTGCGTCTAATTTGTTAGTGGACCCCCGTGTTTTATTTATTGTTGCCTCATGCGTGTGGATTCTTATCTGTTCTTGACCGTCGGCTAGTCGATACTTGAGCTTGACCATCAGCGCCGCTGTGAATGTTCAGCTTGTTCTCAGTGCTGAATGAGTGAGTGAGAGAGAGAGAGAGAGAGAGTGTGTATGTGTCTATAATTATGTGTGTGTGTGAGAGAGAGAGATGTAAAACATAAGAACCAGAATGCACCGATCAATATCTCACAGAAAACAAGATGCAACAAATGCATCACATTATGTAAATATTAGCTGTATTTCTTGTTTATTATGTATTTACCAGTATCTGAACGGATCACGATGATGTTGAATGTTGGCTATCTTCCCTTTATCATGTTAACGGCCAGCTCTTGGATCTTCTGATGTTCCTTACAAGCTTGCAAAAGTGCAGAACAATATCAGGCAAAGAAAAAAAATCAGTTCCTTTGTTTCATCTATAGGGTCTATCTGTTAGCTGGCAGTAGGGCTAACCGTGGACAGAGGAAGCTCATTTGTGGTTGTTGTTTTTTTAATCAGTTTTATTTTTATCAAACACACATTTGGAGGCACGGTGCTGAGGGCGACGCTACATGAGAAGAAACACTGGAACCAAGATGATGCCCGGACCAAGAGAATGGACGTTGTTTGAACAAGCACTCGGAGACCTTCGTGGTGTGTGATCACTGTCATGGCGCCAACTTCACAGAAGAAAACTGAAAACATGGGAGATGTGTTGATGAAAAAAAACAAAAACACAAAAACCCACACTGGACACTCGGGTGTGTTCCTAGCCATTTCTTTCTCTTTTTTTTAAAATTATAAATTGTGTCTCGCCACGGTGATTGTGATGTCTTGAATAATGCCTGCTTGGTTCTATAGTCGCTGCAGAGTTCATTCTGTATTTAACTTATGTCAGTCTGTATTTCACTCCTGTCAGTCATTGTGGTTTGAAATGTAGGCCATGGCTTAATTCTTGAAGATAGCTGGTCATCAACATTGTTGACATCAGCAATTTGCTCCAGCTTTACTGGACAGTTGGGTGTTGGCACATAGTTATGACCAGCGCACAGTGCTCTGTGCACGTGTGTGTGTTTGTGCATGTGCATGTGTGTGCGTGCGCATGTGTGTGTATATGTGTGTGTCTATGTGTCTCTGTTTGTGTCTGTGTTGGTGGGTGGGTATGAGAGACATAGAGACAGACAAACAGACAGACATATATAGTGGACAGAAAGACAGAGAGACAGCGCTAACTGGTGAATTGATAAAAACAAAAAAACAAAAACAAAAAAAAAGGAAAATATTGCTGTTGTAGGTGAGGTGATGTTGATTCTTGAAAGCTTTTGTGTGAATTATTTATAGATCTGATGGTGTAATTAATGCTGTGCTTGAAAACTTTCTGAATTATTTATAAATAGATCTCATGTGCCACATTCCTGTGTTGTATAAAATATTGAAAAAAAAAAAAAAGAGTACATACATAAAGCCTGCTTCTGTCCCTGAGACTTAGGGATAAGGGAGTTTGTTTCACATGCATCAACATTTGAAGTGATGGGGACAGCGCATCCAATGCTGTTTAGAGAGAGACAGAGACGGAGAGAGAGAGAAAGCTACATTTTGACAGACAGATCTGACATTATTTCTGAAGTAATGATGGTCTGTCTGGTGGTGATGTGGTCTGTCTGGAGTCTCAACACTCTTGGTTATATCAAAGATCGCCATAAGCTTTCAGCTGGGCCAACATCAAAGTGAGAGCTGTTTGATCATTGGTTTCTCCGCTGCAATGGGAATTAATTCATTTCTAGCTTAGTCTTTTTGTGAAGGACAGTGACTCTCAAATTGGGAGGCAAGATTGCACTGGCTCTTAGTGCTGCAGCTTTGTAGGCTGTTTGGTCTTTGGGAACCATCCCAATGCCGACTGTCCTAAAACGCTATTGGTTGAGAGAGTGGGGATGTAACTTGGGCTAAAAACAAACCACACTCTCCATTTTTATGAATTCTAGCCAAGATTGGCGGGAAAGCAGTTGCCTTCCCTGGTGTTCTGATGGTTGCTGTCAGACACGACTGAGTGTCATACATTTTTAAGTAATGATGGTCTCTCATCTGTCTGAAGTAATGGTAGTCACAGCGGGTTTTCTGAAGGGAAAGACATCAAGTATGAATGTCAGCCCAGCATGAGTTTCACAGAAATGTTCTATTTATTTGTGCATGCATTCCAGCGGTTCTTAAATTATTTCTTTTAAGATCTCACACACACACAATATTAGTATCTTGTGCGATGGTTTGAGTGCCATAATTTTTTTTAATGTACGATGTCAAAGTTTTTAGTGTCGATCACAAAACTACCAGATATAGTAAACAGTCATTTACAATGGTAGGCAGAAACTGTCCCAACATTTTTTTTTTTTTTTGGTCACTTAATCAGATGAACTTAGGTTTGTTTTCTTCATCCACATATGTTGGTGTCAAGTTCATATTCATGTAGTTGTGATTTTTGACAGTAATGTTCCCTGCCTATCCGTGCCAGTTGTGCTTGCCTTTCTGTTCACTGCTCCCATTCCCTCTCCCCTTGTCTCTGTTTCTGCAACTACAAAATATCTCCCACCCTCTTTCCTGAGCTATCCCTCCCTCCCTTCTTCCTCTCTCCAGAATTAGTCAATTTGCCTCTCTCTTTGCATTTTTAGTAATTTTATAGACGAGCATGCTCCTTCAATTCGCCAGACTCAAAATGCATGGACAACGTCGATTGTCGACAAAGCCAATTAGTGTTACACTATGTATTTTCAGTCCATTTTGTTTCATTTTGTTTTTTGATTTGTCCACACACACACACCCCCACCCCCCCCCAACAGAGGCGACTGTATGCCAAAACTTTCTTCAAAGAATTTTGTTTATTCCTTTTAGTTTCACACATCTTGTGGCCAGCTCATGGTGTTGATTTGTAAACTCCGCTTTCCTCTCATGCATTGTCATGTCCTCAGTAGATGTATTGTTAGTAGAGGTAAGACCAGTATCAACATGTCTTCTTTTTTTGTTTTCAGAGAGTTTGTGTTTATTGTTGTTGGGTCATTTGTGAAAATCTAAACACAAATAATGTAAAAACTGGTAAATAAATAAATTAAATAAAATGAAATGAGGGGGCCGGGTTAATTCATAAATTCAAATGAAAATCAGGATATTTTGGTTGAATTGGAAAGTGGCAAAATTGTATGTTACAAATTGCAGCAGATGAAATTTGTATGGACGGAAACATAAAAACTGGAAAAGAGATTGCACAAAAACTTCATTTGGCATTAAAAGTTGTTAGCTGTGTAATTTTGCAGTTTTATTTATACTGACCTGGTTTGATTATTTTCATTAGCTGTGGATTATACATATAGTAGAGAGGTTTATTTATTCTATTTATCCAATTATATATTCATTATCTGTTTGTATTGCTAACTTTATCACTGAACAAAGCTCCTAGAAGCTGCTGTCAAGTTAATTTTCAGATCATCAGATAATTGTAATGTGTCTGTGAATGTGTGGACTTTCTTCTGTGCTATTGTCGGTATTTCTCAAGGCCTGATTGGCATGATGAGTTTATGTGAATGTCAGGCATCTGCTCCTACTGTTCTTTTAACAACAGATGTGTTGTAGCACATACGGATCATTCTGCATGCTTTGAACCCCATTGAAACTGAAACTCTCAGTGTTTTGACTACGAATCAAATTCTGTGCTCTGGTGTGCAGTGTATACCTAGTGCTGTTAATTCTTTTTGTTTTGTGGGAGGTATTCTCGTTCATGTTATCCACAGAGTAAACATTAGTCATTCATTTTGTAACTTCATTTTTTTTTAATTTTTTTTTTAAGAAAAGTATGTGTGTGTATGCTAGGTTTTATATATTTGTTTTTAAACCTGCAGTTTAGTATTTTAATAATCTGCCTGATCAAAATGGCAAACAGGTCCTTGTTCCAAGGCAGGAATTGTGTGGGTTTTGTTCGTACATTTATTTATTTATTTATAATCAGGATTTGTTATCAGTTTTGGTGGTGCAATATGTTTACAGGTTTTACCAGCTACGTTTCTGTGGTTGTGAATGTCGTGGTCGTCATTTTATGGTTGTGAACTGCACATTCCAGAGCTCCCCCCACCCCCGACACCCCAATCCCCTCCCTTTCAATTTCTGCTCGCATTTGATTCAGCTCATGTCGCGTTAGGTGTATACATTGTAAAGTTTTCCAAACATTGTAAAGTTGTTTTTTTTCCCCCCCGTTGTCCAAACTTTTTCAAATTGTATGATGATAACTTTGACGGGAAGTACTGGTTTGTCTTGGGACTGATTTTGCCAAAAAAAAGTGATTGTTTTTTTGTTCGTTCTCCTCAATTTAGCAACTCTGCCGTTGTTTTTCACTGTGAGCTTGAAGTCAGGGAATGTTTCCAGCATGTGTGTCAGTGTTGGGCTTGTCATGGACTGTGGAACCTGTCAGGGTCAGTCGGAGTCCACAGGACCGAAGTTGAAACATTCTGTCCCAGCCGGTCCTTCAGCCAGTATTTTGATGTGTGGTACGTGCACCAGGATATTATTCATTAAATCAAATGGATTGACACGTGCATGTTTTGTGCTTCATTAATCTTCAGAGGAAAGAAAGAAAAAGAAAAATGCTGATGCCACTTTGAAAACAGGATTTCATTTTTTTTTTTTTTTTTTTACCAGGACTGTACATACATCATAGCTGGAAACAACAAAAACCACCACATTTTACTTGTGATGGTTTGACTTTACTGGTTGCTGACATACCCAGTCAGAAAGATAACATGCTCATGTTTTTATTTAATCATTCTTGGTGTTTCACACACACACACACTCTCATATACATACATTTAATACAGGTGCACAGACACACACCTCTTCCACATGCTAAGAGAGAAACCGGCACATAAGTTTTAACAATCAAAAGTGAAATGCACAGAGACCAGAAATGTCAACTCATGTTAAACTAGGTCTTGTTGACAAAAAACAACAACAACAACAACAAAAAAAACAAAAAAAACAGAACAAACACACAACTTCAAATACAATAACAACAAACCCTATTTTGCTGGAAACAACCTTTATTTTTTTTGTATCATTATAATCAATGATTACATGTTTCTGGACATGAACAAAACTAACAATGCAGTGTGGAACACAAAACAGTGAAGGCTGGAAAACAAAAAAATAGAAAACATACAAAACCACACAGATTATACAAATTAAGGCTAATTTGACCGTTTCACCATGTGATGATTAAAGGTAGGACACACACACACACACGGAGCGGGGGAGAGAGAGAGAGAGACAAGAGTTGCAATCATTCAGAATTCAAAAAGAACGTGCAGTCTTTCAGTACTTCACAAATAAACAAACCCAACACAGAAAAACAAGGATCAAGGTGGAAGTTTCCAATGCTAAAGCCACAATACATTCAAGACAAAAGACATAGTGATCTCGGGGGAGAGAGAGAGAGAGAGAGAGAGAGAGAATGAGGGGCATGGGGGTGGGGGGAGGGATTATTATTATTTGTTCTTTGTAGTCCAGCCGACCGCATAGGGCCGTACGAGAGAGAAGAGGGAGAGAATAAAAGCATGACATTAGACACAGTGAATGCTTGAGTTAACACACAAATACACATGCACACGCACACACACATTCACACACACATGCATGCATGTACAGATATCAACACATGAAATTAGTCATAACAACAAACCAACCCCCCAAAAAAAAACCAACCACAACAAGCAACAAAACAAAAAAAACAAAAACAACTCAAGTTGAACAAATATAGAACATCTTGCTCATGACATACACACACTCAAATTTTATAAATCACAAAAAAAAAAAAAAAAAAAGTGGAAAGACATAAAACCGAAGAGTGCTACATGCACTCATACGAAAGAAAAGAGTACAGTGGGGAGAAACCTACACATAAGATGTCTGTAAATAAAACGGCTCAAACCCAACACATCGATGAGCTGAAAACAATAACAGGAAACATGCGAAAACTTGTTGCATTGTCACGGAAATCTTGCTCAGGCCACCTGGACAGCCTCAGGAGCATCCAATGAAGTCTGCAACAATAATACATGAAATGCATATTGTAGTTACTATTCAGATAAGAAGAAGGAGGAGAAATAAAAAAAGGTTTAAGGTCCCATAGCCTTTTACACCCTACAATCATGAATGAATGATCATGAAAGCATAACCAACAAAATCTACGAAGTAGTTTATAGTCTCAATACAACTAAAAGCATAATCAACAAAATCTGCGAAGTTGTCTCAATACAACTAAAAGCATAATCGACAAAATCTGCGAAGTAGTTTATAGTCTCAATACAACTAAAAGCATAATCGACAAAATCTGCGAAGTAGTTTATAGTCTCAATACAACTAAAAGCAAAATCGACAAAATCTACAAAGTAGTTTATAGTCTCAATACTACAACTAAAAGCAAAATCGACAAAATCCACTAAGTAGTTTACTGTCTCAATACAACTAAAAGCAAAATCGACAAAATCCACTAAGTAGTTTACCATCTCAATACAACTATAATAGCATAATCAACAAAATCTGCGAAGTAGTTTATAGTCTCAATACAAATAAAAGCATAACCGACAAAATCTGCAGAGTAGTTTATAGTCTCAATACAACTAAAAGCATAACCGACAAAATCTGCAGAGTAGTTTATCGTCTCAATACAACTAAAAGCATAACCGACAAAATCTGCAGAGTAGTTTATCGTCTCAATACAACTAAAAGCAAAATTGACAAAATCTGTGAAGTAGTATAAAATCTGCAAAGTAGTTTATAGTCTCAATACAACTAAAAGCAAAATCGACAAAATCTGCAAAGTAGTTTATAGTCTCAATACAACTAAAAGCAAAACTAACAAAATCTGCGAAGTAGTTTGTCGTTTCAATACAACTAAAAGCAAAATCGACAAAATCTGTGAAAGTAGTTTATCGTCTCAATACAACTAAAAGCAAAATCGACAAAATCTGCGAAGTAGTTTATCGTCTCAATACAACTAAAAGCATAACCGACAAAATCTACGAAGTAGTGTATAGTCTCAATACAACTCTTACACTCTAGCGCCTTTTTCACAAATACAGAAGCAAACAACTGAGATAAAGAGGAATCACAACTGAAATGTATAAGTGAATTTAAAAAAAAAAAAAAAAAAAGCAAAAAAAAGAGCACAGTTATCATTTACATACAAGGAACTGACAGAAAGAAAAGGAGGAAATAAGGTATAGGATACAAATAAGGGGGGAAAAGGGGTAAAACTTGGCAATCTTTCTAAAGTTCAAGCCACCCCACCACTCCCACACTCACCCCTGTTCTTTCCAATAACCCATGACACATATACACACACGTAACTGCCATAAACCTGAGACAGCAGAACAACTAAAGGTAGTCATTATGATAATGCACTTCAATACAGAATGCCGCATTATCTCCATAAGAAAAATTCACTGCAGAGTAAGTTACTTAAAAAGTAATGAACGAGAATCACAGTCATTCAATATGGACACAAAACGCTTCACACTTTTTGTACCCTATTATTTATCTGTTGCTTCCCCTGGACTGAGTACAGATATTTCCAAACCGCAGTGGAAACATGTTCAATTTTTTTTTTCCTAATCAGTTGTATTCTTTATTACCCAATACTTTTAGCTTGCTGGTTTAGCCTCTATGTTGTTCAACAGTGTGTTTTTTTTTAAGGGGCTTGAACATGTTTATGATGACATGCGCATTCTGAGTGTGAAGTATAGCTTTGACTAGTGCACTCAGCTGGTGCAGGGCTGGAACACAGAAACTGTAGTGCAGCTGCACTGATGGGGTACAAAGTGCATGCAGTTAATCATGATTATATATACATGAAATAATCTCAGTTGTTATAAATGTGCAAAAATCAGTCTCACACACATGCACACGCACACACACACACACACACACACTTACAATGATCTGATGATGCAGTTCATTGAAAACGCCCATGACACTGGTACTGGAAGACTGCAGCCAGTTTGGAATATGCTGAAAATACAGTATACATACATACATTATTACATACATACATACATATATTATTACATACACAGACTATACATACATGCATACAGTGCAGTTCTATGACATAAACGTATCAACGGGTTCTACAGTACATTGTGATCATAAATTGAAATGTAACAGTTGCCAAAAATACACTGTGTGTGTGTGTGTGTGTGTGTGTGTATCCTCCACACGTCAGTAACAGTATTAGAACTTTTCTGAATCTTCATGTGCATGAAAGACAGAAAAAAAAAAAAAAAAACAACAACAGAGATGCAGGCAGATACTGCAACATACTTTTCCATTTTCATTCCAGAGAAAACAGAAATCAGATCAGATCAAATCAAATCAAATCATGTTGCACACAGCTCTGCTGACCGCAAAAGGCCATTGTATCGATGAACAACCGCCAGCTGAAAAGCACTCAAAATTATGATAAAAGGTCAATAAACAAACCAAAAAATGTTAAAAAAAAAACCCACCCCAAAACACAATTCACCCACGTCTGTTTCATTCAAACGTAAAATTTTAATCAAATTAAAAATAATGATTTCCTTCAGGAACTGAGAAAGAGTATGCAGGGGCACATTATGGAACAAGATAATCAAGGAGCCAGCTAGAGAAGAAAAAAAAAACAAAAAAAAACACCACAAGAACAGAAACATTCTGGATTAGCCAGAAAAGAAGATGACATCAGATGGACCACAGTAAAGAGAAACCCATACACAAAAACACATGATAAGTAATATTAATAATCATATAATTCATAAAGCACTTTTCATGTAAAAACATGCTGGGTTGCATTTGTACAGTACAAGAACCTGATGTGTAAAGCATGCCTTTTAACACTAAGATGACAACTTGCATGCTTGGTCCTGCACAGCCATCCGACCAACCACTAAAACAAGTTACTTACATGTATAACACACACACACACACTCAAAAAACAAAAAAAGCAAAAACAAAAACATACACACACACAAAAACACATTTCATAACTCACATTTCAGAGCCAGGAGTTGTCTTCACAAGAATGACACAGACCGACCATGGCAAACATAAACACATACACACAACAAAAAACACACAGATAAAACCAAACACATTTCATAACTTACATAATTTCACACATATATTAAGTTGTCATCACAAGAATGTCACACAGACAGACCATGGCAAACATAAACACACACGCACACAAAAAACCACACAGATAAAACCAAACACATTTCATAACTCACATGATTTCACACACATGATAAGCTGTCATCACAAGAATGTGACAGAGACAGACAACAGCAAACAGAAAGGCAAATATATACACACATACAAAAAAGTTGCTTTGCAGTCCAGCTGGACATTTGATTTAATCAAGTTCACAGTTAATTTTGTTCTAGGTTCTCAATCCTTTGTATATAGTGGGTTTTTTTTCTTTTCGTCTAAAATCACAGCATGTGGACAGACATTAAACTGAAGAACACACAGACACACACACACAAAACAACAGCAACCAACACATTGCACAACTCACATTCCACACCCAGGAGTTGACATTGCAGGAGCGGCACACCGTATGCCCGCGTCCGCTGCCATCATCGTGGCAACTGCAAATCTCGCACTTTGGTGGCACGGCACTGACGGCGCCCTGTGAGGCGAATGCCTTCAGGAACTCCTTCTGGATGCGGTTCCTGGCCTGCATGTGGCCCGCATCGAATACGGAGCCGTTGGTGGAGAAGGCCACGCGCGCACAGGCACCTCTGGGCTTGTCCAGTGCCTGGAAGATCTCCTTCTGACGTCTGGCGGCTGACCTCTGTGTGTACGCCTGCTTGCTGTCCACCCCTGTTGGATCAAGAGAGTCAATGGATGTGAGAAGAAAACAACAACAAAAAACAAAACAAAAAAACCAAAGAGTGTCATGTTTACTTTCTCATTTGTTCTATTGTCGTTTGTTGTGTTATACAATATGTCTGTTGTTGTCTGTTGTGTTACAATAGCGTCTGTTGTCGTTTGTTGAGTTACAATCTGCCTATTGTCGTTTGTTGAGTTGCAATGTGCCTGTTGTCATTTGTTGTAATAAAATGTGACTGTTTCACTTGTCAATAAAGAATCCTCTAGAAGTAACCATGTGAGATACCCAATGTAAAATGGCATACTCTCAAAAGCAGATTAATACACATTAAAAAGAAATTGAAAAAAAAAAATGTAATGCATCCATACATTTCCTGTCTCTATTTAGTTCATTCGTGATAAAATCTCTGATGACCTTGTACTGTCCAGCTCTCCCTAAAGTTTCTTATCACTGCAAATACAACAAATGACTCGAAACAGACATGAACAGTTTACTGTAGCTTACATATCAAATGAAAATGTGTATATATATATATATATATATATATATATATATATATATATATAGATATATAGATAGATAGATATCCTCCCCCTCATACAAACACACACAAAAACACAACACACACACACACAAACACACATGCTTGCGTGCACACACATCACACGCACCAATACACAACACACGCACCAATGCACACACGCACACACACACACACACACACACACACATGCGTGAGTGGGCACGCATGCACACACCAACACACACACACACACACAAGCACGTACCGAATACACGGACAGGGCTGGAGTTGGGAGAAGTGGTGACGCTCAAGTCCTGGGAGTTGAGCACGTGCAGTTTGAAGCCATGTGACGTGAGCACTTGTCCCACGGCAAAGAGGTTGTCAGTGCAGCTAGAGCACGGCAGCAGCACCAGCAGTTTGGCCACACCCACCCGGAAAGGGTACTGAACTGCCTTGCGTAGCGCTGCCTCTGCGTTGCCAGGCCGGCTGGTGTACGTCAGTCTGTGAGGGGGCGCAGAAGGGTCTTTTATTTATATTTGTATTTGTACTTATTTTTTTAATCACAACAGATTTCTCTGTGTGAAATTCGGGCTGCTCTCCCCAGGGAGAGCGCATCATTACACTACAGCGAAACCCATTTTTCTGTATTTTTTTTTCCTGCCTGCAGTTTTGTTCGTTTTTCCTATCGAAGTGGATTTTTCTACAGAATTTTGCCAGGAACAACCCTTTTGTTGCCATGGGTTCTTTTACGTGCGCTAAGTGCGTGCTGCACACAGGACCTCAGTTTATAGTCTCATCTGAATGATTAGCGTCCAGACCACCACTCAAGGTCTAGTGGAGGGGGAGAAAATAACTTCCTAGGTGGAAGCGTTTACTCTAGGCAATCACTCCACATGCGTGGAGGTTTATAGGTTTCTGGTTGCACATATGTTGACCTGGGAGATTGGAAAAATTTCCACCCTTTACCCACCAGGCGCCGTTACTGAGATTCGAACCCATGACTCTCAGACTGAAAGTCCAATGCTTTAACCACTTGGCTATTACACCCGTCGGTTTATGGTTAAAAGTATTGCAGTGGATTGTGGTGACCCCACCCAGTGGTGACGCATCCACATGGGAAGCAAGAGAATCTAAGCATGCAGGATCGAGTCCCACACACTCGCCAGAATTTTTCCCCCTCCTTCTGCTAGACACTAAGTGGTGGTCTGGACGCTTGCCATTCAGATGAGACAATAAACCGAGGTCCAATGTTAAACGTGCACTTAGTGCAAATAAAAGAACCCAGGACAACAGGAGCTGTCCTTGCCAAAGTCATGTAGAAAAACCAGTGCTAATGACACTTACCTGAGGTTCTCTGTGTCCTGTGACACTGGGTGATGATGCTGATGACACTTACCTGAGGTTCTCTGTGTCCTATGACACTGGGTGATGATGTGATACTGATGACACTTACCTGAGGTTCTCTGTGTCCTGTGACACTGGGTGATGATGTGATGCTGATGACACTTACCTGAGGTTCTCTGTGTCCTATGACACTGGGTGATGATGCTGATGACACGTACCTGAGGTTCTCTATGTCCTATGACATTGGGTGATGATGCTGACGACACTAACCTGAGGTTCTCTATGTCCTATGACATTGGGTGATGATGTGATGCTGATGACACTTACCTGAGGTTCTCTGTGTCCTGTGACACTGGGTGATGATACTGATGACACTAACCTGAGGTTCTCTGTGTCCTATGACATTGGGTGATGATGCTGATGACACTTACCTGAGGTTCTCTGTGTCCTATGACACTGGGTGATGATGTGATACTGATGACACTTACCTGAGGTTCGCTGTGTCCTATGACACTGGGTGATGATATGATACTGATGATGCTTACCTGAGGTTCTCTGTGTCCTGTGACACTGGGTGATGATGTGATGCTGATGACACTTACCTGAGGTTCTCTGTGTCCTGTGACACTGGGTGATGATGTGATGCTGATGACACTTACCTGAGGTTCTCTGTGTCCTGTGACACTGGGTGATGATGTGATGCTGATGACACTTACCTGAGGTTCTCTATGTCCTATGACACTGGGTGATGATGCTGATGACACTTACCTGAGGTTCTCTGTGTCCTATGACACTGGGTGATGATGCTGATGACACTAACCTGAGGTTCTCTGTGTCCTATGACACTGGGTGATGATGTGATACTGATGACACTTACCTGAGGTTCTCTGTGTCCTATGACACTGGGTGATGATGTGATACTGATGACACTTACCTGAGGTTCTCTGTGTCCTGTGACACTGGGTGATGATGTGATACTGATGACACTTACCTGAGGTTCTCTGTGTCCTGTGACACTGGGTGATGATGTGATACTGATGACACTTACCTGAGGTTCTCTGTGTCCTATGACACTGGGTGATGATGTGGTACTGATGACACTTACCTGAGGTTCTCTGTGTCCTATGACACTGGGTGATGATGTGGTACTGATGACACTTACCTGAGGTTCTCTGTGTCCTATGACACTGGGTGATGATGCTGATGACACTAACCTGAGGTTCTCTGTGGCCTTCAGGAAGTTGTCGGGCTGTCCAAACACCTGCCCCTCTATGGTGTGCACCAGCTGCAGGTCCTGAGAGCCGTTGCCAGAGTAGCTGACCAGGCCAAAGCGATTGGCTTTCAGACCTGGACACCCAACACAAACACTGTGACTTGAACACAGGAATTAAAATTATAAAAGGTTAGGCAAAGGTCCAACACACACACACACATACTGAACTATATAAGCACTTGCAAAATGTTGAAACACAGAACAGTAATCCCATGAGCTACACAAAGAGGTTAAACTGACTGACAGAGACAGACAGAGAGAGAGACCCGTACCTTGTGTCGTCATGGCCTGGGAGAGCTGGGTGGCTATGGAAGCCAGCGACTGCTGGGCCCAGGCATTACAGGCGCTCTCCTCCACCACAAACACCACGTCCGCTGACCGCAGTCCATCGTCCTCGTCCTGCCCCTCCACCAGCTGTTCATCCCCTGCCCCTAGCACCGTCATCCCTGGCAGCTGACAGCTCACTGCAACATGGAACAAACAAAACATTCAGACAGCAAAGTGACGGGCACAAACCGAGTGGTTCAAGCGTCAGACTTTCAATCTGAGGGTCCCGGGTTCGAATCTCTGTAACGGCACCTGGTGAGGGTGGTAAAGGGTGGAGGTTTTTCCGATCTCCCAGGTCAACATGATTATGTGCAGACCTGCTCGTGCCTGAAGCCGCCTTTATGTGTATACGCACAAGCAGAAGATCAAATACGCACGTTAAAGATCCTGCAATTCATGTCAGCGTTCGGTGGGTTATGGAAACAAGAGCATACCCAGCGTGCACACCCCCGAAAATGGAGTATGGCTGCCTAATGGTGTGGTTAAAAACGGTTATACATGTAAAAAAAAAAAAGTGGGAATTGCAGCCCTTAAACGAAGAAGAAGAAGAGACAGCGAAGTGCCAAAGTCAGAAGAAAAAACCTGATGATGAAGATGATGAAGAAGACGAAGGTGATGATAATGAACATAGAGAAGATGATGAAGATGATGATGAAGGACAAGGAGGCAGAGGAGGAGAATATGAGGGGGACGGGGGGGAGAAAATAGAAGAAGAGGATGGAGAGGGAGAGGAGGAAGAAGAAGAGAAAAAAGAGTAGGAAGAGACGGAAGAGGAGGAGAAGAAGAAGAACAACAACAACAATGTTCTAAAAAGAAAAAAAAAAATTGGAGAAAAACAGATGTAAAAAAGAGAAGGAGGAAATGATGAAGATGAAGAAGAAAAAAAAAACATAAAAAGAATCGACAGAGAAGCAACACATCCCCTTTGCTGCTAAGCAACAAATCTTCATAGCTCAAAATCTTTGAAAATGGACATATTCGTAAAACAGTTATCACAATATTGAGCTGAATAGTTTCTAAAGAGCAAAGTTACAGTGTGGTTTTTTTTTTTGTTTTGTTTTCTAAACATTTCCCCATAAACCAGATAGCCAATTCTGACAGACAATCCTTGAAGAAGACTCTCGGATGCATCACTCACATTTTAACAGAGGAAAAAACTTGGTTTGTGCAGACAGAAATTCATAAGACTGAGAGAAATTCAGCTAGACAATAAGATGGGCGTTAAAACAGACAAGCAGACAGTGAAAGTTGAAAAAGGGCTAAGATTCCATAGCCATCTGCAGCCTGGATTGAGTCAGGAAAATCAGAGTGGAGTGCCTTTCCCAAGGACACAGTGCCATGCTGAAACATGGCCTCTTATTCTCTGATCACTGGTGAACTCTGGATCAGAAGTCCAACATCTTACTGATTTTGCCATGGAGCCTCCTAACCTTAACTCATTCCACTCCAGGTATGAATTAACTTTTCTTTTTTTTAACTTTTTTATTTTAATTTTCCAAAAAACATGTATACAATACAGAGAATAGTATGAAACAAACAATATAAAACGAACAGTAGCATCTTCCACTTCAGAGAGAGCGATAAAACAAAACAAAACAAAACAGACTAAACAAGGCAAAACAAATCTGTAACAACAACAACAACAAAAAAAAGGAAGGTTTGTCCAATCATTCAATCAATCAATGTTTACACATTAATGATTGTAGTAATCATGATGATTTAAGATTACATTAATAATAAATAGCCTGGACCAGTTGTAACATAGCAACAGCATCAATTGTGTCAACTATTACAGTAATGGTATCTAGGGTAAGGCGAAAGCGAGTGGTGGCATTATAATATCATAATAATAAGGAGCATGAGTATACCACTTCTGCATTATTGGAAAAGAAAGCTTGTAGTTAATCACATTGTAAAGACAACAGCAACCATAAAAGTTCAAAAAATAGACAAATGATACATATAAGAATGAATTAACTTGTACCATAGTTACTCCTCCTGTGTGGACCTGGTACGAGTATTCCCCTTACCGACACTCTATTCTAATTTCGTTTATTCTTGCTTGGTACAGGTGGCATGTTTACAGATTCCGGAACCCAAGGAAATGAAGCTTTGTCTGGACCGATTAAATCAACAATCCTCCATCGATTTTCATCATTTTAGTGAACAACCCTACTTTTATGGCAGTGGTCTCATGTAGTGCTGGTCCAGGAGAGTTGTAGCAGGCACGTCGCTGTGGGACTGAACGAGTTAACCTAGCAAGAGAAACCATGACTAAAAGAACTCACCACACTCAGCGGGTGTCCCAATCTTGATGCCAAGACGCCCACACATGTAGCGGTAGTTCTGGCCTGCCTTGCACTTGGCCTCCTCAATGCTGAGGCCTGACTTGACGTAGCCCACGCACACGTTCACCACCTCAGTGGCGTTCAACTGTTCACATGACAAACATAGCGTTCTGTGGCTCTGTGTTATTGTGATAATAATACCAATACTAATAATAATTATAGTAATGTTCATCAATATAGTGCTTATTGTGGAGTCAGGCAGGGTCCTTGCAATGGAGTGCAGACTTTACTACTGCAACAAACCTGACATAGAGTGCTTGCCCTGCGAGTTCTAAGTGCATTTAACAATTACATTTTCTGAAAAAAAGGTTATAAAAGCATTTTACAAATACATGTGATCTGAATTTAAGTTCTAAGTGCATTTAACAAGTATGTGTGATAGACATAAAGTACAGAAATATAATTAAAAAAAAAAAAAAAATCAAAATAAAATTTACAGATAAAAACTTGTAAAAAATACACACACATACACAAAAAAAACACAACACAGGAGTGTGTGTGTGTGTGTGTGTGTGTGTGCATAAAAAAACCATGAAAGAATGAGGAAAAGGAAAGGGAACAGAGAAAAGAAAAAAAAAAAAGACAAGAGGGTATCAAAGACACACACACACAAAAAAAAACTCTTTGTTGCAGTCGGTACACATCCCGCCTTTGAACCTCACCTGACCGAAGCAAGGTGAGAAGTAGGAGGAGGAGTGGGAAAGGAACTTCCGGCAGGCCTGCACCTCCTCCGCCTCGGGGTCCAGCTCTTCAGGGTCAGCCAGGTTCCGGGAGCGACAGAAGCGGCGCCCCACCTCCCAAGAGTTGGTGAAGGCCTCCACGTCACCCGTGATGCGGTGCTGGGAGTCCATCAGGTCGTTGAACGGCTCGTTGTCATAGGTGCCCAGCAGGCCGGCCGTCCGCCCGTGGTACCAGCCGCTGAGCGCAACACTGAGGAGGGAAACGAAGCAAAACAAAACGAAATTATATTATATTTTACCAGGGTAATGAGATGAGCATAACATAGGCTTTTTTCCACCCAGCCCTGGGGTATAAAAAGAAAGAACAAGAGAGGCAAGGCCTTCAAGACTCACTTGTGATAAATTACGTCCCCTAGCATTAATTACAGAGTTATTTCCCTTTTTTACTATCTGCACCAAAACGTTTGCAAAATAAATAAAAATTCCATGCTTAGCAAAAGAAGTTCCTGTTTGAACAAAAAATGATAATAATGACTCCTCTTGCTGTTGTGTCAGAATAAGAGGTCAAAGTGCCAAGTTTAGAGAATACAAAAAATATAAATATAACAGTAAATGCAGTTTGCATATAATTAGGCTTCATTTTTTTTGTGTGTGCCCATCCCAGAGGTACAATATTGTTTTAAACAATATGACTGGAAAGAACTGAATTTTTCCTATTTTTATGCCTAATTTGGTGTCAACTGATAAAGTATTTGCAGAGAAAATGTCAATGTTAAAGTTTACCACAGACACACAGACACACACAGACAACCGAACACCGGGTTAAAACACAGACTCACTTTGTTTACACAAGTGAGTCAAAAAAGACGGATGTAGGGGGTAAGGCTACATCAAAAGAACACATGAGCACAGAACCATTACCAAGTAAGATATCAACGACAAAAATCCACTGAAAAATCACATGAGAAACTAATGAAATAAGACTACTACAAAGCAACAAACTACAAGAACTCTCTATCTCAACCCTTACCCAAGTCTCCTTCCCTCCAACCCCATCCCATGCACAAGGGGAGGATCATGAGGGTCTCTTTTTGAAATGCCATGATATAAGTTTAATGTCTGACTCAATTCAATGAGCACTTTATTTATACCAGCTGCTGAGCAACACTGAGGAACGATCATTAGGGTCTCTTTTTGAAATGCCATGATATAAGTTTAATGTATGATTCAATTCAATGAGCACCTTATTTATACCAGCTGCTGGTGCAACACTGAGGAACGACCATTAGGGTCTCTTTTTGAAATGCCATGATATAAGTTTAATGTATGGTTCAATTCAATGAGTGCCTTATTTGTAGCAGCCGTTGAGCACAACACTGAGGAATGGACATGAGGGCCTGTCTTGTAATGCTGTGATAGAAGTCTCGGTTCAGTTTGTTTCTCTTGAAGTTGAAGGAGGGTGCCACTGTGTTTGGACAAACACGCATATGCTACACCAGCACTGTAACCCAGTGCACTTCGTATAGTCAGGCCTTGAATGCATGGGGATAACAATTGTGTACCTATCAGAAATTTGCCAGAGGACAATGCTCTCATTGCCATGGGCTCTTTTGCAGTGTGCCAAGTGTGTACTGCACATGGGACCTTGGTTTATCGTCTCATCCAAATGACTAGATGCTCAGCTGATTTTCCAGTGATGCTAAGCTGATTTACCAGTGATGCTAAGCTGGATTTCCAGTCAAACTTGGGAGAAAGGGCGAGAGTGAGATTTGAACCCACACCCTCACGGACTCTCTATACTGGCAGCTGAGCGTCTCTTGATCATTCTGCCACATTCCTCCTTACCCTTATTATCAAGCTGACTGGGAATGGGATATGAGCAACAACAACAAAATAAACAGTCCCCCCACCCCACCCCCCACTCCTCCCTTGCTTCCATTCTGCAAGATGTGTGTGTGTGTGTGTGTGTGTCTGTGTATGTGTGTGTGTGGAGCGCTGACCTGTAGATGCCTCTGGCGCTGTCGATCTCCACACTGAGGGCCTGGCCGTCCTGCACACGGATCAGACTCTGCTGCCGCGTAGCGCTGATGATGCCGGAGAAGAAAGGCAGCTCCCTCTCCTGGTTGTTCACCTTTACCTGCATACCACACACACCACGGAGAAGAAAAAGGAGGTTACAGGATGTCTTTTCACTGTCAGTCATGTGAAATCTGGCCAAGCAGAGCGAACTGATAGGCTTAGTTTACATCAGTTTGATATGGTACAGTATACAACACCAAACATGATTTAAACTCTTTCACCACGAAGTTTCTGTATAAAAAAAACATTCCCCAGTGGCAAATATTTTAGAAACGATGGTCTCAGTCAACAGGCTTCAGTTCGTGTCAAAACAATACAAAAGATTTGTTCACTTTAAACTTGGTCAGGGGGCATAGGATGGTGATTGTTCTATTGGTGGGAAACTGGTTGCAGCTGTCGAGCTTTGTCAGAATGTGGAAAATGGTCTTATCAATATGACCCCTTCATGTTGACAGAAGCTGCCTACAGCGATGCACTATCTAGTCAACTAAAGTCGGCTATGGCAGTGAAAGAGTTAAAAAGTCTTCTACTACAGTATAATACATTTTCGAAATCTTTTTTATGCCACAAAAAAAAAATCTACATATTACTATTCAATAATTTAAAATGTGGGCACTGGGGTTGTTTGTTTTTTTTTACAAAAGATATCAAAAAGAATGAGACAGAGAGCACAATCTCACATTCACATACAAAATCTGGGAGAGGTGTTGCTACAGGCATGAATGGAATACCCAGATTGACTTGTGGCAGGAAAGACAGTGACCATTAAAAGAAGGGGTCTTATCCTCAAAGGGTCAGAATGCGTATGGTAGACTTGGCGGGCAGTTAGTTCTGGAACCACATAGGCACATGAAGCATGAAAAAATTATATTTTCGCGATAGCATAATAGCTATATTACTAGTACATAGTCATTACACTTCCTTCACGCTTATTAAAATGAAAGTGAACTAAATCGATCCATGTGACTTATTGTCATAACAGCAATAAACAGGTTGGATGGCCAAATGTGACCAGCTTCTACAAAATGACAGATAATTTGATTCTTGAGGATACAAAGATATACCATTGGAAAGAACACGAAAAGACCTTTCCAATGATATACAAAACATGTTCCTAGGTTAAAAAATGGAGAAGTTATGGCAGTTCAAAGTGTGTTAGTAATGCGGCAGCCATTTTGAGAAATACAGATTAAAAAATCTGCAACTGACTCTTAAGACTTTTCCCAAGTAACAGGGTTTCTGTTTGCAGGTTATCAAACTAGGGTCAGTACATACTTTGGGCCATATTCACACTTGATGATAATACTAATGTGATTTTGAATGGTTGTTTTGGGGTGTAGAAGAGTTTTTTCATCTTGATCTCTCAACAAACAAACCTTTTGTTTTCATTTCTTTTACATCAAAATTAGAACGATGCACAACTAAATTCTTATTCTGTTAAGAATTGAAATAAACTTGTGATTTCTTTAAAATCTATTTTCTATTTTTTGTACTTTGAATATGCCAGTGTGTGCCTGTGTGGGTGGATGCGCAGTGGTTTGCTGTGTGTGGCCCATTTTTGTTCATTCTTTATTTCAGTGATTTGCCCTCTAAGTATCTTCCATTTCCACTTTATTATGTTTTTATGTATTTACCTACATGCTTCTTTGATGTTAATGTATTCTATTAAGATATCTAATAGATATCGATATAATATATTCTGTTTTTGGGATAATTGCTCTGCAATATTGGCACGTAGGTGTGGAAATTAACTAAATTTACAAATTTATAGTTTGAATTCGGCAAAAACAGCGAGATATTTTGTAATTTAGAGGTTGAACTGTGCAATGGTGCAAAAAATTTTAATTTACCCCAGATGGACCCTCAGCACTGTTTTTGCCTGTAGCGCAACTGAATGCAGCGTGAGTTATCAATCATTTCATGGGAGATGGTCACAAATGGTTAGAGCACTGGATTCTCACCAGAGTTTCTAAGTTCAGAAATCCCCTTGGGTGAAGGGTGGAGATATTTTCTGATCTCACAGATCAACATATGTGCTGAACTGCTAGTACCTGAACCCCCTTTTTTGTGTGTATGCACTCATACCATACATACTTTATGAATCCTGTAATCTGTGTCAGCGTTCAATGGATTAAAGGAAACACTAAAGTACCCAGCATGCACCAGCCATGACACATTCATCATCAAGTTAATGTTGGCTGTTTAACTCACTCTGGATGGCCAGATTTCTCCCCTTTTCATCCAGAAACACTGGCCATCTGATATCAAGGGGGTGTGCCTGAATGGCTCAGGCCAAAACTTTGTGTAGTTTTAGAGTTCTGGTGTTCTTTGCCTTCATCCAGCCCTTCAACGCGAGAACTCTGTAACATTGTAATGATCTCAGCAGTGGTGAAACACTGTCAATGTCACCTCTTTTAACTCACTCGGGACAACAAGTTTTCTCCCTTGCTTTTCCCCACAGACGGCCCATTTGTAAGGGTTTGGAAAAAAAATTACAAAAAATACAAAATACTGTGTAAGAAAATGAAACTTTCAGAACTGGTTTATTACATGTTGAGCTATTACATATAAAAAAAAATCAAATTTCTCATCTTATTTTTACAGTTTTGCCATATGTAGAAAATACTGCCAATTTTTCACCCCGAATCACCATACCCATGCTCGCTTTCTGCATTAAACTGGCTTTCTTCTTCGTCATCATCCACCTCTTCAATGTCCGACCCTTCAGTTTGTAGCATTTCAAGTACTTCGGCAACCCTAAAACGTTGCTGTCACTGCCTTGTTCACTTCACAACATTCTGAGAAG
>NC_134878.1:21454201-21534201 GCF_041734735.1 Babylonia areolata | reverse complement strand
TAAATCTGCTGGAACTCGGGTCTCTACACAAATATCACCACCATCATCAAGTAACTCACACACTCATACCTGTTGATAGATTTCATTGTCAATGATATAGATCAGCTGGAACTTGTATCACCACCATCATCAAGTAACTCACACACTCATACCTGTTGATAGATTTCATTGTCAATGATATAGATCAGCTGGAACTTGTATCACCACCATCATCAAGTAACTCACACACTCATACCTATTGACAGATTTCATTGCCAATGGCATATATCTGCTGGAACTTGGGTCTCTGCACAATGTCGTGAAACAACTATCACCACCCACGTCAAGTAACTTACATACTCATACCTGTTGATAGATCTCATTGCCAATGACGTAGATCTGCTGGAACTCGGGTCTCTGCACAATGTCGTGGAACTGGTCACCGACAAACTGCTTGGTCCTGGTGACAACGGCCAGGTAGGCCTCCTTCAGTCCCAGCTGCTCCAGCGCCTCCAGCATCTTCAGGTTGGCGGCATCAGCCAGCTGCCTGTAGTTGCTGCCGGACAGCTTGCGCAGGCCAGACTGCGCCGAGCCGTACATCTGTGACAGGCCCTGGTACTGCGGGCTTTGACGCAAGGCAGCAGTGTATCCTGGTAGTAGCAAAAGGATTCTCTTGGTGATAATGACGACACGTTTCTCCTGAAAAGCTTTTCACTTAAGAGATATAGTTATGTCATAATTAACTGTTCTTGTGACATACAATATTGTTGTTATCACCCCTTATTCATATGGGGCTATGGCCTTATTGAATAAACCATCTGAATCTGAAAACGGAGTATGACTGCCTACAAGGCAGGGCGTAAAATAAAAACAGTCATACATGTTAGAAAATTATTTTTTTTAAAGCCCACACTTGTGTATGAGTGAATGTGGGAGTCACAAAGCCCATGAACAAAAAAAAAAAGAAGAAGAAGAAGAATGACGATAATAAGAATAATACTATGCAAATTGATGATGTTCACACCTCCAAGACAGCAAGCTTGAAAGACACACATACACAGAGATGCCAACCCCTCTCTACTGTTTGCAGGAACAATCAGGAAATTCAGTAAGAACATTCTGAATTTGGTAGGAACACTCAAGACTCCGAGCCACATCAGCAAACAAACATTTTGTCTACTGGGCATACAAACCCTTGGGCACATACACTGTTTGACCGAAATGCAACTTGATTCAGCCACGTTCTCTCTTGTTCGGGCAAACGATAAAGCCGATTGGTCTGCTCAATGCTGTTTCAATGTAAACACGCACACGGTTAGCTGAGCATCAACACATGAGACCAAGGTTTGTAGTGACTGCCCAGGCCTCCTAATTGATAATTCTATAGCGTCTGGGTAATGCTACGACAGGAAAGCATGTGACTATGCTATGTAGCCGAAAATGAACTTGTGGGAACAATTTTGACATTGGCGTAATGTCGGAACAAACTGCATAACAAAACACAGCGAAACTGTACTGTGGACAAAAGACAAAACTAGACCACTACCAAATCTCTTTGCTGCAAGGTACTACCTTGCAGTTTGCGGTCAATCTGTCTGGAGATGATGAGGTATCTGCGGTAGGTCAGGTCGGAGAATCTGGCCAGCTGTACGCTAAGCTTGTCCAGTGCTTCTTCCAGCACCACTCTACTGTTCTGTCAACACACACACACAGATATGTATCAACCTTCAGATAAAAATGATCACAAACACATCATCAAAAGTTAAAGATTATTAACTCTTTCACCTCCAAAGGCGACTTTGGTCAACTAGACAGTGCGCTGCCATTGGCAACTTTAGTCGACATCGAAGGGTCATGTTAAAAGGGCCTTTTTTCACATTGTAACAAAGTTTGACAGCTGCAGCCAGTTTCCCACCAATAGAACAATGGCTAACCTTTGCCCCCTGACCGAGTTTGAAGTGAACAGGTCCATTGTGTTGTTTTGACATGAACCGAAGCCTGTTACTGAGAACATCATATCTTAAATATTTGGTGCTGGGGAGTGTTTTTCACACAGAAACTTGGCAGTGAAAGTAAAGATCCCACAAACAATAAAGGTCCCATACCCTTTTACTGTCATCAGGGAAGTGATTTCATTTCCACGGTGTCTAGGGCTCAGTTTCGGATGGCAGAGCCCAATCCATTCCTTCTGCCATTTTAAACTTCCCCAACTAATGTAGGGTACCCATGAGGAAAACTGGACTAAAGTACCTTTCCCAACACTGGATCTTAATCTAATAATATATGTGTCCTATGTGATATAAGCCATGTGCACTTCTTTCATAGGAAACATGAAAGGAAAATAACATACACATTCTCAACACTGAATCTTAATCTAAGAATGATTGTGTCCTATGCAATATAAGCCAAGTACACTTCTTTCACAGGAAACGTGAAAGGAAAATAACATACACATTCCCAACACTGGATCTTAATCTAATAATACATGTGTCATATGCAATATAAGCCGTGTAGACTTCTTGTATAGAAAATATGAAAGGAAAACAACACTCAAAAACACAAGCTCACACACACACACACACACACACACACATACACACATACATATGCTCATGCACACACACAGACACAAGTATTATCACTTATAGTGAAAAGACATTTAACTAATGAAAGCACACACACACACACACGCACACACAGAATTATAGCCAAGGCTGGCGAAATTTGTTCACGAATGTTTCTCTTCTTATTATGCTCATGTTTATGTTTTATTGTGTCTTATAAAGTTTAAGGTTTTATGACAATAAAAAGTATTCTATTCTATTCTATTCACACATCACTTCAAAGGCTGATAATTATGTATCAGATAAAAAAAAAAAGAAAAAAATGATACTCAACTACAACAAGTTTGCTCATTCATTCTTCAGCATAACATCTTTTCACCACAAAAAAAAAAAAATAAAATAAAAAAATGACTGCCAACAACACATACAAGGAACACACCAATGAACACCAACCTTGAGCCCATTGGCAAAGTCAGCTGCAAGCTGGGCGTATCTCTGAGCCATGGGGTATTTACCCATGCGCTGAACAAACTGTGCCATATCCTGCTGCATCTTGATTTGTAGCTGCTGGAACTGCAGCACCAGGCCCTGCATGCCGCCCCTGAAGAAAGAAACGGACAAATGTAATTAAAACAAGAGAGGCATGGTCTTCAAGACTCACTTGTGATAAATTACGTCCCCTAGCATTAATTACAGAGTTATTTCCCTTTTTTACTATCTGCACCAAAACGTTTGCAAAATAAAAAAAATACCATGCTTAGCAAAAGAACAAAAACATGATAAAAAAAAATGATAATAATGACTCCTCTAGTTGTTGTGTCAGAATAAGAGGTCAAAGTGCCAAGTTTAGAGAATACAAAAAATATAAATATAACAGTAAATGCAGTTTGCATATAATTAGGCTTCTTTTTTTATTTTCTTGTGCCCATCCCAGAGGTGCAATATTGTTTTAAACAAGATGACTGGAAAGAACTGAATTTTTCCTATTTTTATGCCAAATCTGGTGTCAACTGACAAAGTATTTGCAGAGAAAATGTCAATGTTAAAGTTTACCATGGACACACACACACACACACACACAGACAACCGAACACCGGGTTAAAACATAGACTCACTTTGTTTACACAAGTGAGTCAAAAAACAACAACAAAAAAAAAAACAACCAACAAATGAATGATGATAATGATAAACGCACATTTCAATGAAATATTTTCTAAACCCTGTCCTGTCTCTCCACATCCCTTAACCCTTTCAGGCTTTGAAGGTCTTCTGCCTGTGCAATCCTCCCAGCCTGGTATGTTTTGGCCTGGCTGCATCAACGGGAAGGGGTGCTTCACTTCAGGCACAGATTTATAGCAACCACTCAACCAACAGCTATCGAACTTCACATAATGACTGACATATGATTTTGACACAAGTTGCTGAAGTCTCAAGACAAGGGATGCACTAGTTTACTTGTAACTTAAAATCAAAAACAGTAATAGTAAAATGTCAGATTCTGTTGATGTTGAAGGTTGTGGTGTATCTTCTTGATTGAAATGTCCGCCACTTTTGTCTAGACTGGTTGATAATTTCATCTCCTTCACTTTCCTAAGAAATATCAAATGAATTATTAGACAAATCATCATTATATGGGGCGAATTCGCTGCACAAGTCAATAATTTCACTCAGCAGTTACTGCACAGTAAGCCTTTGACGTTTTACCATATCGATGCGATAAACTGGATTAAAAAATGCACTAATCGTTCGATTTTCGGAGCGAAACTTCGTGCGCAAGTGAGGAAGGAAATTAAATTAGAGTTACTTCCCTTACATAGCAGTTTAATGCATAATAATGAGCTGAAGAATCGGTTTAAATAAACGCGTTTCTTTGCCCCCCTGTCAGGCCGGCTCAGGCAGAGAACAGCAATCAGCGGCACACACCTCTCAGGCGGGTGCAGGGTTGAATGAGTTAAGAGAAAATGACAAATGTCAAAAAAATGAATAAATAAAAGTAGAATATAAAAAATTGATGAGGAGAAGGATAACAATAAATGCATCTATCATTAAAATATTAACAAATAGTAAAGAGTGGTAATTCTCTCCATTCACAAGGTACACAACTTCAAGTCAATGCTGCTTACGCTACCGATTCAGCTAGCACACAGGTAAATAAAAGGTACATTAAAACAGTTTCTTCCCCCCCACCACCCCCCGACCCCTCCACACACACCTCCCCACCCCCTTCCACATCCCCCCCCCACACAAAATAAATGAGAAAATGACAATCAAAACTGAATGATGAACAACAATGACAAATGCACATTTCAATAAAATATTTTCTGTTTTTAGGTCTCCCCAACAGCCCTTGCTACCAACCCCAAAAAAGGAAAAAAAAAAAAAAGAAATTGAGAAATAAAAAAAATAACAATGATCATAATGGTAAATATGTGTTTAGATAAAACATTTTCTTAACTTAAACAATCCAAGGACAAAAAAAAAAAAAAAAAAAAGGGATGTCCTGTTACAGTTGTTCTGTCCAGATAGTCTGTTCAGTCATATGAACTGAATAATAACCATGAAAAGGTGCTAAGAAGGTAAATGGCAGGTTTGGGAAGAAAGGTTAAACAACTAGAGGACCCAAAGCCTTTTATGGCCACTGGGACAGTGACCAGTTCAGTTCAATAACTCAAGGAGGCGTCACTGCGTTAAGACAAATCCATATATACTACACCACATCTACTTAGCAGATGCCTGACCAGCACCCTAACTCAACGCGCTTACGTAGTCAGGCCTTGAGGGAAAATACAATAAAAATGAAATAAAATATGACAAATGTTCAGTGTGTCAAAGGCTCAGCATACGGAGGTGGCGGCCTAATCTTCTCTTACCTTCCATCACATTTAACCTTCCCCAACTGAAGTCAGGTACTCATTCACACCTGAATGGAGGGAGAAAAATCTGAGAAAGGAGTTTGTATTATACTCCATGTTTGGTGATACATATACTTACCATGTCAAACTGATGCAAACTAGGCCTATCGGTTTGCTCTGCTTGACCAAATTTCGCGCGGTTAACAGTGAAAAGACAACCAGTCTTGCCCGGTCTGCTCTTAGCCAGTCAAACGCCTCTAAAAGCTACAAGCACTGAATCATTCCGTGGCCATCAAGAAAAATGCCCCACGAGAACCACAGCAGAGACGTGGGGATGGACGGGCCGGCATTCAAGTTAGACATGGTAAGTATATGTATCACCAAACATGGAGTACAATACAAACTCCTCCTGCCAAAATGCAGCCTCAAATCCTGATCACTGACGAACACTGGATCAGAAGTCCAATGCTGAACTAATTCTACCACGGCGCCTACTTCTTATCCTGAATGAAATGAAATAAAGGAAAGAAATGATCTCCTACAGAGTCTGTTCAGCCACCTAAATCCAAGGAGTGAATGTGAGAAAAATACTGTGAGGGGAAAACCTCTGGTTTGGGAAGAAAGCTGAGGTCTAAAAAGAATAACTGGACAGTTCATGTGAAAAAAAAAAGAGACAGAGAGAAAAAAAAAAGATGAAAATCTCAAAAGGGTGCTCAGTTACCACTGATTTTCTCCTGGACCATCACCTGGCAAACAATCCCAGATACAACTGCTCCATAATAGTTATCTGCTGAGGTTTGCTTGTTAATTTTTTCATTTATTTCAGTAAATGGTTATATTGTCAGTGACGTTGTTTGTAGCCCAGTGGATTGCAAATGTCGTAAAGGGTCACATGGAGTGTTGGCCTAGAGGTAATGCGTCCGCCTAGGAAGCGAGAGAATTTGAGCACATTGGTTCGAACCCCACACTCGCCAGTATTTTCTCCCCCTCCACTAGACCTCGAGTGATGGTCTGGACGCTAGTCATTCGGATGAGACAATAAAGAAAGGTCCCATGTGCAGCATGCACTTAGCACATGTAAAAGAACCCATGGTAACAAAATGGTTGTCCCTGGCAAAATTGTGTTGAAAAATCCATTTCAATAGGAAAACAAACAAAAAATCACAGGCATAAAAAAAAGGGGGGTGACACTCTCAGTGTAGCAACATGCTCTCCCTGGGGACAGCAGCCCAAATTTCACACGGAGAAATCTGTTGTGACGAAAAGAGAAGAGAGAGAGAGAGAGAGAGAAAGAGTAAGAGAGTAAGAGGGAATCAACTCATGAAGAAGTAGACAGACTCACAGAACAGATTTGATGATTTCATTGGTCGCTGCACTCATGTCTTGGACATGCAGTGTGTTGGTGAGGTAGAATCGTCGCAAACTGGTCTGCGCTGCATCCAGGTCAGCCTGAAGAGCTCCCATCTCTCTCTGGAAAAAAAAAGAAAGAAAAAAACCAATCTGACTGTCAAACTAGAGGCAAAAATAAAATCAATCTGACTGTGTAGACAGCAAACTCATGAGTCCACTCCAGCAACAACAACAAAATCAATCTGTGCAGTCAGCAAACTCATGAGTCAACTCCAGCAACAACAACAAAATCAATCTGTGCAGTCAGCAAACTCGTGAGTCACCTCCAGCAACAACAAAAAAATCAATCAGACTGTGTAGTCAGCAAACTCATGAGTCAACTCCAGCAACAACAAACAATTCAATCCGACTGTGTAGTCAGCAAACTCATGAGTCAACTCCAGCAACAACAAAATCAATCTGACTGTGTAGTCAGCAAACTCATGAGTCAACTCCAGCAACAACAAAAACTTCAATCTGACTGTGTAGTCAGCAAACTCATGAGTCAACTCCAGCAACAACAAAATCAATCTGACTGTGTAGTCAGCAAACTCATGAGTCAACTCCAGCAACAACAAAAACTTCAATCTGACTGTGTAGTCAGCCAACTCATGAGTCAACTCCAGCAACAACAAAAAATTCAATCTGACTGTCAAACTAGAGGCAAAAAATTAAATCAGACTGCAGTCAGCAAACTCATGAGTCAAATCCAGCAACAACTGAACATTTTTGCAGAAAATCTGCTCTAAGCACAAAAGCATACGTATCAATACTCAATGATTCAACCCATCAGCTTAACCTTTCCAGCTTTGATATATCATAACAAAATCACCAAACACATTTTGGGGTGCAATATACATAATAATCACCCCAGAGGAGTCAAGTTCTTTTGGCAAAGTTGTGGTCAATCAAAATCGATGCGTTATCCCAGTCCAAACATTTTGATCATGTTGTCTTCTCAGTGACTCAAGTCAGGGTGACCTGAGGTTGTACACTACAAATGTGACTAACTGTTTAATTTCTAAGCTTGTTTGAACTTCTCTAAGCACTATATTTTTGGCACAAATACCATCAAAATGTATGTTCATACTAAAAAAAAAAAACCTACAAATATTTCTCTTCAAATGACAGGAGAAATTTGCATCTAACTGATCTGACTAGAGAACTCTATAGACAGCATGCATGTGTAGTTTGAGTTCAGTTTAACTCTGATAAATCCGAAGGGTAAAGGTAAGTTATCTGTTGATTTAGATGGTCATTACGCACTAAGTGATGAGGCCTTAGCATAAATCATTCTGTGAATGAAATTCAGCATCAAGATACATGATAAAGACACCTTAAATATACAAGAAGGAAAAAATTGTAATAGTTCTTTTTCTTTTCTCATTTCTTTTATATGCGTTTGTGAGTGAGCGTCTTCTACGCATGTGTCTGTGTGTGCTTGTGTGTGTTTGTTGGTGTTGTGTGTGTGAAGGTGAGTGAATATATGAGTGTCAGAATGTGTGTACGTATGTGTGTGAGTGTGTCTGTGTGCATGCATACATGCTCGTATTTACCCCATGACAACAAAAAATAAACAACAAACAAACGAACTTCTTCTTCTTCATTCATGGGCTGCAACTCCCACATTCACTCGTATGTACACGAGTGGGGCTTTTACGTGTATGACCGTTTCTACCCTGCCACGTAGGCAGCAATACTCCGTTTTCGGGGTTGCTAACAAACAAACAAAAACTGTCTTTTACCTGCAAGTGTTCCAGGAGTGGTTTGGCTTCCTCCTTGATCTCCTCCATGATGGCCTTGTACTTAGCCTCCACTTCACGCCCCATGGCCTCCACCACAGACCGGATGGCCCCACCGGTACCGTGACTGAACACCGTCAACTGGGTGCCCAGGTATTGCTGCGCACACAGGTACATCTGTTTCGGATCAGTGAGCTACCTTTTGGTGAAAAGTCAAAACACATAGTCAGAGTACAGCAGAACAGAGCAGAGCAGAGGAGAGGTAGGCAGCCTGTTACGCAAATGACTGCATGTTGTATTATATTGCAGTACTCTTTTTTGTCGCAACAGATTTCTCTGTGAAATTCGGGCTGCTCTCCCCAGGGAGAGCATGTCGCAACACTGAGAGCGCCACCCTTTTTTTTTTCTCTTTTTTTTTTCCTGCCTGCAATTTTACTTGTTGACCTATCGAAGTGGATTTTACTACAGAATTTATGCCAGGGACAACCCTTTTGTTGCCGAGGTTCTTTTATGTGTGCTAAATGCATGCTGCACACGGGACTTCGGTTTATCATCTCATCCGAATGACTAGCATCCAGGCCACCACTCAAGTTCTAGTGGAGGGATAGAAAGAACTGGTCACTATGGGATTCGAACCAGTACGCTCAGATTCTCTCACTCCTAAACGGACGCATAACTTCTCGGCCAACACTCCACTTGAGTTCATAAAGTGCTACCTGAGGACAGGTGCTACATAAGTATCCATCTCATGCCATCACCTTCACGGAGCTAGCAGTCACACAGACAGTGCAGAGATGCCAACCCCTGCCAAGTGTTTGTAGGAACCATCAGGAAAATTGGTAGGAACATTCTAAGTTTGGAAGGAACACTCGGACAGCAAATGTACAGTTTTTCTACAATGCATACAAACACATTTTTCAGTAGTGTTTGTTTGGCAAAAACTTCTGTTCCTACTGCTGCTTCTTTACAGCTGACACACCTATGGCACTGTGTTGCTTCCCTGGTCTTTGTTCGTCTTGTTTCTCACAACTGGAATCCAGGGCTGACTTTTCTGTTTTGGTATTTGTATTTCTTTTTATCACAACAGATTTCTCTGTGTGAAATTTGGGCTGCTCTCCCCAGGGAGAGCGCGTCGCTACACTACAGCGCCACCCATTTTTTTGTATTTTTTCCTGCGTCCAGTTTTATTTGTTTTTCCTATCGCAGTGGATTTTTCTACATAATTTTGCCAGGAACAACCTTTTTGTTGCCGTGGGTTCTTTTACGTGCGCTAAGTGCATGCTGCACACGGGACCTCGGTTTATCGTCTCATCCGAATGACTAGCGTCCAGACCACCACTCAAGGTCTAGTGGAGGGGGAGAAAATATCGGCGGCTGAGCCGTGATTCGAACCAGCGCGCTCAGATTCTCTCGCTTCCTAGGCGGACGCGTTACCTCTAGGTCATCACTCCACCGTTTTGAGCCGCTTGTTCCTTCCTTGCACTCCATAGCTTAATCCACCAGGCACAGATGGTGTTTGACTAAGACGCACCTTGATTTAGCCATGTTCTCTTTTGTTCGGGCAAACGATCAAGCTGATTGGTCCACTCAATGTTGTTTCAATGTAAATACACAGGCGATTAGCTGAACGCCATCACGTGAGACCAAGGTTAGTTGTGACTGCCTTGACCTCATGATTGATAGGTCTACAGCGTCTGAGTAATGTTGAAACAGCAAAGCATGTGACCATGCTATGTAGTCGAGAATAAAATCGTCAGAACAGTTCTGACGTTGGCGTAATGTTGGATCAAACTGCGATCAAGAGTAACTTCTTCTTCTTCTGTGTTCGTGGGCTGCAACTCCCACGTTCACTCGTATGCATACGAGTGGGCTTTTACGTGTATGACCATTTTTACCCCGCCATGTAGGCAGCCATACTCTGTTTTCGGGGGTGTGCATGCTGGGTATGTTCTTGTTTCCATAACCCACCGAACACCGACATGGATTACAGGATCTTTAACGTGCGTATCTGATCTTCTGCTTGCGTATACACACGAAGGGGGTTCAGTCACTAGCAGGTCTGCACATATGTTGACCTGGGAGATCGTAAAAATCCCCACCCTTCACCCACCAGGCGCCGTCACCGTGATTCGAACCCGGGACCCTCAGACTGACAGTCCAACGCTTTAACCACTCGGCTACTGCGCCCGTCGATCAAGAGTAACAAAATACGGTGAAATTGTAACCGTTGGCATCTCTGACAGTGTTACCTGCAGGTCCCTCAGCATGCTGGGCCTCCAGTTGAGGCGGGTGTGCAGGACGTGGGAGGAGTTGAGGCGCAGGGTCATCAGGGTCTCGCTGACCCGCTGGCCCCCGGCCATGCGGTACACCTCCGTCTGCAGCAGCTGGTCGTTGACCATGTGGCCAAACAGCTTCACGCTGTTGCTGGGAGCCGCTGTAATCATGGCAACCATGCCAGACCAGTGGTAACATTATTTCAACTTTTTCTTTTATTTTAAACAAATCAAACTTGTTTTTTTATAGGAATTTTCTGCTGATCTTTCTCTATGCGTGCACGTGCGCACACACACGCACACACATGGTCTAAAATCACAATTGTGTTGGGATGCAAAAAAAAAAAAAAAAAGAATAAATGCATCTACCTATCTATTTATCTATCTATCTATCTATCTATCTATCTGTCTATCTATCAATCAATTTGATGGCATGTTCTATATTTGTTCTTGTATTTGTCTATATCTATGTCTATATATCTATATCAATCATCTGTTTTTATCTATCTATCTTTATCTATCTATATCTTATCTATCTCGTATCTACACACATATTTATATATAGAGAGAGAAAGAAAAAACACAGCAACAAACACCCATCAACATGTTCAAAACTACAACCACCAGCAGCATGAACAGAGCTCTACCTTTGTCATGGAAGAAAGTCAGCTCAAACGTCCTTGTTTCAGGGTTGACGTAAATGTCGGTGACACGTGACTTCTGACCGTCCTCTTTGCTGACCAACTGCAAGTTGTATTCTGTGTCGCCTGACAGTTGTCCTTCCAGTGCCCAGTTCTTGACCGGTGACCTGAACTGTATATTGTACAACGCAAACCAACATCCACCTTCGTTATCATTCAAACAGAAACAAAAGGTACAAAGTTAGGCTATGACGCTTCCAAATGTAAGGTGTTAGCAATTAACATTCAAACAGAAACAATAGGTGTGAAGATAGGTTATGATGCTACCAAATGTGAGATGTAAGTAATAATAAGACAAAATGCAAATACCCAATAGAAGAAAAAAAAAATAAAATAAAATAAAGCAACATCTGGCTGATGCTGGTATAATGTCAAAACTTTTCAGAAATATCTCCAAATTTCAAGATATCTTATTGCCCACATTGCCAAAGTTTCTAGTCAGGTGTCTTTGGCAGCTTGTCATGTTTCAAATGCCTAATATTTGATGAATCGTTTATTTTTTTTTCCTTTACTAACACTGAATGTGTCTGTTTACTTATCTGTTAAAATACAAATCACACACAAGCAAGTCAATCAATACATCGGTCAATCTTCAACAGCAACAGCCAGCCAGTCAATACATCATTCAACTGTTTACCTCCAAACCCATGATTCTATTCAACCCGTCAAAATACAAGCACACACAAACAACGGCCACCCAATAAATTATGATTCTCTTCCAGCTGCTGTCAAAATACAAGCACACACAAGCAAACAACACATCATGATTCTCTTCAACCTGCTGTCAAAATACAAGCACACACAAACAACAGTCACTCAGTAAATCAATCAATCAATGTTTTACTTACCTCCAATCCCATGATCCTCTTCAGCTTGTCAATCTCTCCCCGAAGCTCAACCATCTTCTTCTCCCTGTCAGCGGTCATGTACACCATGCTGGTTCCCGCGGATGTTCGAGCTCGTGACTGACCCACATGTGAGGTCATGTGGACATCGAGGTCAGTGATGGGGTGAACGACGCCCAGAGCCAGACTGTAGTTGGTGCTGTCGCGGCCGTAGGAGATGTCGTCGATGCGCGTGGTCACCACGATAAGCTTGCGAGGATCCACGGAGTAGGAGAACTCCGTTCTGGCATCCAGCACCGTTTTGCCCGAGTTGACGGCTGCTTCTGTTGACAAGGAGTACTCCTGGAAGCATCAGAAGTGAGTACCGAAGTTGCCATAACATTACCAAGTAGGCAATATAATACCAATGAAAAAACAGAAAATCAACAAAAATATTCTACATATGCAGCCAAAAGCCTGAAGAAGCCTACAAGCTGACATATTATGTAATATGGTATAACATATGCAACATAATCTTGTTACATATTCATTCATTCAATCTTGAGAACTGAATGAATGAATATGTAACATGATTATGCTGCATATGCTATGCCATGTTCTTGCAGTTGACCAATAACAGAATGTTGAGCAGTCACAAATTCTTTTTATTTTTCATTTGCTCATCCACCTGTTTCCTAGATTAAAAGCAACCTTTTGAATCAAAATTTTACGCTCCCGTCAATTTAAAACAAGCAAACAACTAAATCCAAACTGTTATCGAGCTGCTCAGTCACAGCACCCAAATGCTGTTGGAAGTAACATAATAATTACGTCCTAGCCGAAGTTCACTTGGCACACTTCGCACCAAAGCCTTGACTCTACGCCAGTTTTTAATGATGGGCTGTCTATGATTAAAAAAAAAAACAAACCAAAAAAAAAACAAACATTTTGCATGCAGTAACAACAAAGGTTAGTCATTGTTCTACTGGCTGGGAAACTGGCAGCAGCTGTCGAGCTTTGTTTCAATGTGAACAAGAGAGGCAAGGCCTTCAAGACTCACTTGTGATAAATTAAGTCCCCTAGCATTAATTACAGAGTAATTTCCCATTTTTACTGTCTGCACCAAAACGTTTGCAAAATAAATAAAAATTCCATGCTTAGCAAAAGAAGTTCCTGTTTGAACAAAAAATGATAATAATGACTCCTCTTGTTGTTGTGTCAGAATAAGAGGTAAGAGGTCAAAGTGCCAAGTTTAGAGAATACAAAAAATATAACAGTAAATGCAGTTTGCATATAATTAGGCTTCTTTTTTATTTTTTTGTGCCCATCCCAGAGGTGCAATATTGTTTTAAACAAGATGACTGGAAAGAACTGAAGTTTTTCCTATTTTTATGCCAAATTTGGTGTCAACTGACAAAGTATTTGCAGAGAAAATGTCAATGTTAAAGTTTACCACAGACACACAGACACACACACACACACAGACAACCGAACACCGGGTTAAAACATAGACTCACTTTGTTTACACAAGTGAGTCAAAAATGCGTCTTATCAACATGACCCACGGCAGTTCACCCTCTTCCGAAATCGCACATTTAGTCCTGGCTTCTTTATATCATGCACATGGCCTCCTGCCTAACCCGTTCAGCCACAGAGCGCACGGCACGCGGCGCACTGTATCTAGGTCACAACTTTCCCTGACTATTGCAGTCTTTTGGCTGTGCGGTCATGCGTTGGATTGCCTGTGTTTGTGGATCTATAAAAAGTGTGCATCTGTTTTTTTGTGGAAAAAAAATAGGGACGAATCTAGCTCCAGGTGTTGTCTTTCGCCTGACAAAATCTGGTGTCTGAAACGCGTATGTGAGTGACTTACTTATACGAATTAATAACTGACGATTTAAGGTCTTTGTGAGGCAGGTCAGATAGATGCTACACACTGGCACTGTGCCAGGAAGCTGAGTCATTGCAGTGAACTGGTGGTGACTTGTGTGTATAATCGTTCTAGTTAGCAGCGTCGCAGAAGAAAGTCACATTTGATATTTAGAAAAATAAAAAGAGTTAAGAAAAATAGCAACAGTAATAGCAGCAGCATCAGGTGTAGTTGCAATTGTGGTGGTAGTGGAAGCGGTAGTCAAAGTCGTATACACGTAGTACTTTTCATAGCAGTGTTGATTAGCTCAAGTGTGTGTGTGTGTGTGTGTGTGTGTGTGTGTGTGTGTGTGTGTGTGATTGATGGGCCATTGAGTGTCTACACTGCACACATATATGTACCTCTCAGTAACACATTCATTGTAGAATTTCATATATAGATATGCGTATATTATGAGTGAAAGTCAAGAAAAGTGAAGTTTGTATTATGCTGGTTATGTTTGGTTGTGCTGGTTTTGCGCTCAAGTTACAAGATCATAAGCAAAATTGATACAACTACTGCTCAGTACAGCTCAAAACACTAACAAAGCAGAAGCAACAGTGACAGTAGCAGTAACAGCAAGATCACGAATCAACAAGAGTGAAGTATTAGTAGTAGTCAGTCTTTTATTTGTCTTTTCTTTCCGCTCTTTTCTGCATCTCCTTTCTTACTGTTTGTGAGTGTTGTTGTATCTAGACATTGAAATCAAATATGGAGCAAAGTGATCACTCTCTCCCAAAGCATATACAACATTTAAATTCTTTGTGTAGACTTTGTGGGAAAAGGTCCAAGAGGCTTCAGAAAGATAAAAAGAGGCCATCAACAACATGTCTAAGTATTGCTTCTGATATCAACAGATTCTACAGTCTGAATGTTTTGGAGGACAGGGAGGGGATGCACTCAAAAACAGTGTGTGTGTGTTGTACCGTGCGGTTGAACATACTGCACAAACGCACAAATACTTCAGGATCAATAGCCACTGCACTGGCACAAATTGGTGAAGCTTCTCGTTTATGGTGTCAGTTTGATCCAAATCTAACAGAAAGCCAGTGTCCAGTATGTGATCACTTTCGACAACAGAGTAGGGGTGGAAGACCAGAAAAAAAAGGTAAAGAAATGTGGTGTTCCCAAACAACAACAGTGCCAGACACCCAACTGGATAATGATATTTCCTTCTGTGTCCCTGCTGCGTCCACGTCAACCCCAGAAAAAGATCCAAGGACAGCATCAGTGCAGACAGTTTCAACAGGCATCGATAAAGCAATGTCTCCTTTCAAACAGCAAATTCTACGGCCCCTGAGTCAGTTGACGGCACCTTTGACCCAGCAAGAAAAAAAATATTTGACTAAACTTGTTTGCATTGAGATGTCACAATCCAGTGACAAAATGACTGTCACATGCAAAACTGGTGGGCAACCTATTGTTTTGAAAAAAAATTATCAAACCGCGGAAAGCATCAGCGCAAGCCCGGACCCCACTCAGAAAGAAACGTGCAAAATTCATGAATGCAATCCGGATGAATGTGTCTGGAAATACTGAAGAAGACGCGGCCAAGCAGCAGGGCACAGAACTGAAGGCAGCAAACAAAGCCCGCAAGAAACTGGTTCTCAAAGAAGCCAACTGTGCTCCAGTGACCATATCAGCAAAGGAAGGTGCTGCCATCCGTGCAGGGCTTAGCATCAGTTTGACAAAATACAGGCAAGGTAAATGTTTACTCAGAAGACTTGGGATTAATTTTGCCAGTGAAAGGAAAGAGAAAAAAGAACAAATTAAGGCACAATGTGCAGAAGTAGAAGGCCAGATGAGAACCCTAGAGGTATGGAATGATAATGAGGGGCAGATGGAACTACTTCCAACTCCATCTGCAGGCATTAAGGATGTCCCAGCTTTTGTCAACAAATTGCTGGATGCTTATGACAGTCAGGGCCGTCTAACATGGCATGATGGGAGCATACCTGAGAGTGAAATCTGGGTTAAGATTGGTGGAGATCATGGTGGTGGGTCATTTAAACTTATGCTTCAGGTCGCAAACCTTGCCAATGCCAACTCAAGATACAACACTTGTGTCTTCAACATAGCAGAATGCAAAGACACCCCAGAAAATTTGAGGAGGCTGTTGGATCCCTACAAAGACCAAATCAAAGAACTCCAGACCATGCAATGGAGAGGCAAGCAAACTCGCTTGTTTCTGTTTGGGGATTATGAGTTTTTAACTAAGATGTATGGATTGTCAGGTGCACAGGCAATTCACCCATGCCTGTACTGTACATCATGCAAGACACAGATCCAAACACCACCTGAATACAATGATGGAAACATCACCCAGAGGACCGTAACTCAGATCAAGAGAAATTATCAGAAGTACAGACAGGCAGGAAAAGTGAAGTCAACAGCAAGACTGTACAACAATGTGATCAGGAAACCAGTTTTAGATATAGAACTGGAGCAGGTCACACCACCCTACCTTCACATCTTGCTGGGTATTGTGAAAAAACATCATGACCTGTTGGAGCAAGAATGCCATGCACTTGATCAGCAGTTAGCAAGAGCTTTGGCTCGTAGGGAGGACATAAGCTGTAACACCTTCACTGCAAAATTTTGGCAGCATGTAGAGCAAATTAGATCACTTGAAAAGAGAAAGAAATATTTGAGACTTCTCAAAGCCAAAGCAAGATTTCAGAATAACCGTGGCCTTCGAAAAAAGGTACAGGAAACACAAGAAGAAGTCGATGAAATGGAATCTTCAATGAATCCATTGCCATTCCGTTCAGGGCCAATCACTACAAATCTGGACACTGTACTGAGGGAAAACAGGATCATCCCACAAGTTTACAATTCCAGGGCCTTCAATGGAAACCACTGCAACAAGTATCTTAAAGAACCAGTGTACACAAACATCTGTCAGAGTGTTGTGGACAAGACAGATGAAGTCACTGACAACAACACACTGCAACTAGCTGTCAGCGCCAGGATAGTCTGTGCCAAGTTCATTGAGTTAAATGCACACTATTCTGATGTACATAGGCGAATCTCACACCAAAGACCAGTGACTGAAGATGACATTGAAGGTATTGAAACATCCATCAGATGGTATATGTCATTTTTCAGAGTGAGGTTCCCCCAGATACAAATAATTCCTAAACAACACCTGCTGGAACATCACTGTGTCCCCTGGATCAGAAGATGGGGGACAGGTCTGGCACTTCTGGGAGAACAAGGAGGAGAGGAGACACATGCCACAATCAACTTCTTGTTGAAGAGGATCAAGGGACTGAAGAACAAACAGCAGCAGCTCACATTCCTCCTTACTGAGCATCTGACCCTAGTGTCACCTCTGTTACAAGGACTGATTTTTCCTCACAAAGTTGTGCACTGAGTTCTGCAGAGTTTTCAAACAACTGTAAAAGGCCTATCTTCACACACCCAAAGTGTATAAGACATGACTGTATTGTAAAATCAAAATAATACTATGTATATTTTGTACCTCTTCAGAAACACACACACACGCACGCACACACACACACACACACACACACACACACACACGCAAAGAGCACGCACGCACACACACACACACACACACACACACACACACAGCACACACACACACACACACACACACACACACACAGAGCACACACACGCGCGCGCGCGCGCCCACTACCGCACACGCACATACTGTTTACATGTTTTAATTTGTCCTTTCCCTCATGTACATCTTTCAAATGAATAGATATGTCATAAAAATGTATTATATTCTGTTGTATTCATCCACATACCAAAAATTTGTGTTTGTGTGAGTGTGTGTGTGTGTGTGTGTGTGTGTGTGTGTGTGTGTGTGTGTGTGTGTGTGTGTGTGTGTGTGTGTGTGTGTGTGCGCGTGTGCGTGTGTAAAGTCAAGATTTTATTTATTGATGGTAAATTGAATAAGCAACAATTGCTTTTTTTACATCATGTGTGTGAGCGCGCACGTGTGTGTGTGTGTGTGTGTGTGCGTGCGTGCGTGCGTGTTGGAGGTGGTGGTGGTGGTGGTGAAGTGCAAATAAACAGTTTGTTTAATCTGAAGATACGCATCCTTATGAACTTTTTGTATATGGTATGATATGCTTGCAGATATAAAAAAATATTCCAAAATTAAGCTTTTTATTATTGTAAGTTACAGTATAACACATTTCCATATATAACATTTGGAAATAATGTGTAGACGGGTGTTGGGTTGTAACAGGAGGAAGGTGGAATTAAAGCAGATTAAAACAAAGCTTTAAACACAGGTTATAGATCACAAGGAATACAGGCGCTGGGTGGATGAAACATTTATATTTTGAGCAGCAGGTGAGTTCAGAAGTCTATACCTGATGTGCTGAAGTAGTTGTTAGGAACATGTATGGTGCTGAGACTATCAGAGAGCCAGTAGTCAATGAGTTTTTTTAACATTGTGATATGTGAGTGGAGTACATAATCAACATCATAAAATGGCTCCATTTGGTGAGTACAATAATGCATGCATGCATGTGTTTGTGTGTGTGTGTGTGTGTGTGTGTGTGTGGTCTATTGTCATTTCATGTGCATATGCCTCCTATTCGTGTGTGTGTGTGTGTGTGTGTGTGTGTAAATATATGCATGTTACAAGCACTTCATGTCTATGGCATGCAACACGCACAACATTATTTCTTTATAAAGTAAATGCTATAATAATAATAATTCCAAATGCATGTTACAAGCATTCCGCATACAAAGCATGCTACAAGCACCTCAAATGTATTTTTGTGTGTGTTAATGTGTGAATATTACATTCTTCTCTCTCTCTCTCTCTGTCTGTCTGTCTCTTTCTCTCTCCCTCCCTCCGGGCCCTCCATCTGTGTGTGTGTGTGTGTGTGTGTGTGTGTGTGCGCGCGCGCGCGCGCGCTCCTTCTCTCTAACTATTTTTGTTCGTTTTTGTTTTGTACAAATGTGCATTAGTGCTTTGTCATTCATTTTCACTCATGTTTTCCATATTTCAGCATGTCACTTTTTGGAACCTGTTAAAAAAAAAAATTACAATCACCTCTCCCTCCCTTTAAATAAAAAAAAAAAGAAAAGAAAAACAAAGTGGCGAATTTCAGCTTGCACAATGAACAGGAATATAGTCATGTGTGTCGGGAGGGGCGTGGGGTGATATAATTATAAAAGGTGTGTGTGCGTGCGCGCGCGCGTGCGTGCGTGCGTGCATGCGTGTGTGTGTGTGTGTGTGTGTGTGTGTGTGTGTGTGTGTGTGTGTTAAACAGTGGGAAGGGGACGTATGATTGGGTTTGGTTTGCTGTCGTGTTTTTTATCTCTATGATGTATCACATACTTCACCAAAGTTAATTTGTCTTATGAGGATCATGCACTTATTCTGATACTGATATATAATGTACTGGTATGTATATAAATGTATGTGTATATAATTATGTATATGTATACATGTGTATATATGTATTGTTGTGTTTTGCTTGTGTGTGTGTGTGTGTGTGTGTGTGTGTGTGTGTGTGTGTGTGTGTGTGTGTGTGTGTGTGTGTGTGTGTGTGTGTGTAAATATATATATATATATATATATATACATATATACAGAGAGAGAGAGAGAGAGAGAGAGAGAGATTCCCTCATGTGAATGCAAATATTCGCAGACACATCACACTGGCACCGTTGTGTGAGTGTGAGAACTAACACATGGCCGGGATGCCACAACTAACAGTACTGTAGCTGACTATTCCCTCTCTCCTTCCCTTCTCAAGCCCCTTCTCAGCAGGTGGCCTGCGGCAAGGTCAGTGGCAGGCAGCGTATTATCTAGCTGGTCCCATTCTACAGCGCGCTATGCATGGCTTTACTCTGGGCAAGTCGTTTTTCTGTTCTGCGGCTGTGGGTTATTCCTTGGGTCTGGAGTTACCAGAGCTTGAAGATGTTTCGTTACTTCAGTTTTTCGTCTTCAGATAAGTAAATGCCGCCTACTTGGAACTGAAGTGCAAGGCATAAACTGCCGTGGACCCCTCAATGTCAACAAAAGCTGCCTATGGTGGTGCACTGTCTAGTCAACTAAAGTCGCGCCAGTGGCGGTGAAAAGAGTTGATCAAAATGAGAGGAATCGAACCAACCTTGCCGACGAAGGGCAGGTCCAGACCCAGCTCCACCTTGTTGGTGTTGCCGCGCTTGTCCAGCTGTCCCTTGGCCCCCAGCTTCATGCTCTTGTCTCGGTCAGCGTCCCACATGATGGAGCCCTCCGCCGCCCTCACTCTCCCTGTGTTGCTGTACATGCCTTCCACCTGCACGCTGCGCATCGGCACTCCCACCTGCATCACACGTAGAAAATAAAATAACACATACTGAAATAAAGTAAAACAAGATAAAAATAAGATAAAATAAAACGAAATAAAATAAAATAACACATAATAAATAAAGTAAAATAATACAAAATAAAATCGAATAAAATAAGATAAAATGAATTAACACAAACTGAAATAAGATCAAATCAAATCAAATCAAATCAAAATCAAATCAAAATAAAATAAGACAAAACAAAGTAAAATAAAATGAAAGAAAACAAAATGAAATAAAATAAAATAAAATAAGATAACATAGAATAGAATAAAACAAAACAAAATAAAATGAAATAAAATGAAATAAAACAAAACAAAATGAAATAAAATAACATAAAACCTGCGTATCATGTCAGCCATGTTCCCGAGTTCGCTTCAAGATCAGTTTTCACTGTCGCATAAAAAATTAGATAAAGGTCAAAGGTCCCCATACATATGGCTATATACACAGCAGCAGTGATTTCATATTTTCTCTGTGGCAAAGTGATCGACACAGGACTGAGTGGGGCCCAATCCTTTCCTTCCACTTTTAACCTTCCCTGCTCGAAGTCAGGCACCCAGTTCGCAGGTGGGTGGAGTGAGGAGAGCCCATGTAAAGCATCTTTCCCCAAGAACACAGTACCATGCACAATCTGGGCCTAAAACTGTCATCACTGATGAAACAGGATATAATAATGTCAATGTTAAAATAATGTCAATGTTTAACTGATTTGGCAACAGTGCCTCCTGTGCTGTTATATAGTTATACCCAATACTTTTAACATACCACACAAACTACATCATCCAGTTTTGTGATGGTTCATGCTTATAAAAGTCACCCAAATATATTCCTTACAAGCCCCCCAGCCCCCCAGAAAAAAACCCAACAAAACAATCTCATCCATTTGTAAAAATAAAATCATCGATATGTTTCTGACTTGCTCCAACATACTTCAACAGTTACATTACCTATTGTTACAATGGCTTAGTAGGGAAAAGTGTAAACACTGAATAACTTGCACCTGGCATCCAGTCTTCACTAAGTCTGGTACTCTGATAGGACTGACGAAAAACAATTTTCTGGGTCAAAGGTCCAAGATCAAGGTCACAACATGGCATGACACAATCTGAACCTGGTGTCAGTCTTCACCAAACACTTTATTCTTTCCTCTTTTTTTGTTGCCATTGTTCCATCTGATCACCCATGATTAAATCCTGCTTCCAACCACATGAGGGGGGTCCATTTATACAGGATGGAAACTATACACATGTGGGAGGTCCATTTATACAGGATGGAAACTATACACATGAAGGAGGTCCATTTATACAGGATGGAAACTATACACATGAGGGAGGTCCATTTATACAGGATGGAAACTATACACATGAGGGAGGTCCATTTATACAGGATGGTAACTATACAGACAAATGTGAGTTCTGATTCTTCTTATTCTCCCTTCATGATGTAATGTCATCAGTCTGTCACTTTTTCTGCCTTCCTTTCCGTCTCCCTCCCTCAACAGTTCCTCCTTGAAGGACTGTTTCAGCAAGGCCGCTGAGAAGGGGACTGAAAATCATGCATGATGTGAGTCAGCACCCAAAAACCCCCACTCACCTTCACCACAGCATCATAGGCAGAGCTGAAGCGTGAACTGCGGTCTGTCCAGTTGATGATGTAGGACAAGGTCTGACCAGCAGACTTGTTCCACGTCAGCAGGAAGTCACTCTGGAACTCTTTGGCGGCTTTCTTCACCAGGTACTCCATCCCCATGATGCGCACTGGGTGAATCACCCACACCTGCAAGTTTCAGTTTCGGTTTCGGTTTCAAGGAGGCATCAAAACGTGCAGACTGATCCATGTACAGTACACCACGTCTGCTTTAAACAACAATAACAATATAAATAAAAAAAAAAAAAAAAAAAAAAAAGAGAGCGGATGCCTGACCTACACATACCTGAAGAAATGATAATAATGATAAAAAATAATAATTGACTGATTGACTGATATGGATACTTACATAGCACCTATCCTCGCTCCAAACTCTAAGCGCTTTGCAAACACAGGGTCATTTACACAACAGGATGCCTACCTGGGTAGAGCCGACTGACGGCTGCCATTGGGCGCTCATTATTCGTTTCCTGTGTCATTCAATCAGATTTCAGGCACGCATACATACACACTCAGACAAACATGTAACATTTAACATTTTACGTGTATGACAGTTTTGTTTATTTACCCCGCCATGTTGGCAGCCATACTCCATTTTCGGGGATGTGCATGCTGGGTATGTTCGTTTCCATAACCCACCGTACGCTGACATGGATTACAGGAAATTTAACATGCGCATTTGATCTTCTGCTTGCCGTATACACACGAAGGGGGCTTCAGGCACTGGCAGGTCTGCACATATGTTGACCTGGGAGACTGGAAAAATCTCCACCCTTTACCCACCAGGCGCCGTCACCGAGGTTCAAACCCAGGACCCTCAGACTGAAAGTCCAACGCTAACCCAGGACCCTCAGACTGAAAGTCCAACGCTTAAACCATTTGGCTATTGCGCCTGATAACAATAATAATAATGATAATAATAATAATAATATGAAGGCTTACATAGCAACTTTCCCGCTCTCAAGAGCAGGCTCACAGTGCTTTACAGTAAAAACAGAATAGTGATATACAACACTTATAGCTGGTTGTATGGACTGAGTGACTGGGTCTTTTTTTTTTTTTTTTTTTTTGCAACATGCTTGAAAATAGGTACAGAGGAACAATTAAATCCATAATTTTTTTATACTTGTTTATCAACAAGCTGACAACAAGCTTTCAGCATTACTGGCTCAAAGTTGTTTGTCCTCCATCAGCTGACACATGAGTCAGGTATACTTTAAAGAGAAAATCAACAAGTGGCCATGTAGCTCATGCTCACAATACAAACATAAAATTTGCATTTTTCAAGCGACAAACACATTTCAAAATATATTCATGGAGATCATATAACATTACACTGACGCATCTATGTGCATCAAAGACTGAACAAATACCAATCACTATGTACATACCTTCATGCTGGAGTCTGTTCCAAGATGATCAGTATGGTCTGTGTAGTCTCCCGTCAAGTGGATGTTCATGGCAGGGTCCAGTTTGTCCCAGTTGAGCATTAACTCCCCTGTCATGGTGTGTTCTGTGTATCTCCCACCAATCTTGAACTCCATGGGTCTTGGCTCACGGAACTCTACGGTGCCTACTCGCCGATCGCCCACATCGTAGCGGAAGTCAGCATCCAGGTATTTCTTGTCGTTGAAGTGAACGACGGCTGAATCCTGGATGAGGCGATCATCGTGACTGTGATCAAAGGACACGCTGAGCTGAGACACTTCAGGCAGAGGGCTGGTCAGGGCCAGGCTCCCTCTGTACCTGTTGGAGGAATCAGAGTCTGGCAACTGCACTGTAGTGTCCAGAATGATTTCTTTCAACAGCTCCCACCCCACGATGAGACGGGAGGTGTACTCCTTGCCTGACTGTGCATTCTTCACGGCCAGCTTGAGGTTCTCTGCGCTGTCCACAGAGCTGGACAAGGTCCAGAGACCGTCCAGGTCTGAGGGGGAGGTGTAGGTCCAGACCACTTCACTCTCAACCGTGCCGACAGCTGGTGCTGTCAGAGAATAGCTGCTGGTGAAATCGGTCAGTACACCATCATGGGTGTTGGTCAGTTCCACGTTCTCCCATCCCTCGAACGGTGTCTTCGCCTTGATGTTGGTCATCACTGGCCAGATTCCCGCCCTCACCATGTAGGTAACAGTGATGGCCTGTGGGTGAGAGGCCAGTCTTATGACGGCGTCTCCTTCAAGACTCTTGTCTGCGTCGTCGTAGTTTCCGGTGGCAGTGAAAGATTCAAAGTCCTTGTAAGGGCCCTTCACTGACACAGTGAGTTTGCTGTCGTCCACAAAGTCCAACTTGCCGTTGATGGGTGCTGCTGATCCCAACTTGAGAGTGCCTTCTGTTGACACCTTGTTTTTACGGTTGACATGTCTGAGCGTCAGTTTGTTCTCCCGGAATTCTTCATAAGGAAGGTTCAAAGTCACGGTTGTCACTACACGCTTCCACTTGTTGCGTTGGAAACTGACACTTCCTTTCGCTTCTTTGTCATCTTTGTATTTGAGGTAAATGGTATTTTGGAAATTTTCAGAGTTACCACTGTGGTTGAATGCTGCTGCAAGATTAGTATAGTCTTTGAAATTTGAGCGGATGTTAAGTGTGCCCGTCTTCTTCTCCCCATCTGTATAGTGTACATCCACAGTGACTTCTTTCCCCATGTACTTTGTAGTGCATGAACATTTCAGATTGTCCAAGGGGCCATCTCGTTTAAAGAGAAATCCAATGTTGCGCCCTGATCCACCTACCATGTACTCAAATTCCCCACCCACCTTCCACAACTCCTTTCTGATGTTATAATTGACAATAAAGTTGATTTTATCACGAGGCCCATACATTCCAAACAGCTTCAGTTCTACTCGCCGTTTTCGAGCAAAGCCAATTTCTATGCCAAGATCTTTTGTATGAGGAGTCTTGAGGTCTGTGGAAAAAGCAATCATGTCATCTGAGTAAACGGTCATCAGGCCTAGGTCATAGGGCTTGGATGCTTCTCCGTACTGGACAGTGTATCGTGCTTCAAACTTGTCTTCGGTCAAGCGCTGGAAGAAAGTGGTTTTGAAGAAATCAATGTCGGGATCAGGAGTAGCCAGCATGAACAAGCCACTCCGGCCATCTTTGTTGGAGTAGGCCACTTCAGATTCCAGACGGTCACCATTCATTTTGAAGCTGGCTTTTGTTCTGAAGTCTTCCCATGTGTGTCCTTTGTGGCTCAGGAGCAGGTGTACTTTATTACGACCCTCACCATTATTCTCCACACTGAACAAGCCATCAATTTCATTGTCCCAGCTGACATCTGTACGGCTAGTCCATGCATTCCAGGAGCCAATCACAGTGTCCACTTGAGATGAGAAAGACTTTGGACTCTGCTGTTGTCTGAAACTAACCGAAAGTTCATCATATGGAATGGCAGGAGTGATCAATTTGACAATGCCGGTCACCTCAGAGTCTGAATGCTGGTACCCCAGGTGACTGTGCAAGGAAGGCAGTTCTTTGTGTGGAGTGGTAATGTTCACCATCAAGTCCAAGTCGCTGGGGAAATGGCAGTTGTAGGTTGTCTCCAGCTTGTACTTTTGCTTTGGAGAAAACTCCACTGCCAGCAACGCACGTCGTTTGTCACCTTCCTTCCTGCTTTCACTCCTCACTTCCATGTACCGCAGCTCCTTGAATGGCGTATCCACCCTCAAATTTCCTTTGAACTGATCTTTGTTGCTCCAGGAAACAGATGTTGAAATCGTGTCAAATAGAGGGGTGACGGTTAAGCTGCATGATGCCGTCATGTCTTTTGCATTTCCTGAATGGGAGTACTCCAGTCTGATGTCTCGCGCTTCATCAAAAGGCGTGTCAATGTCCAGTTTGATCATCTTTCTGTCCTTTTCCACGTCCACGACTGACGTGAACGCAACCTTCTTCCCCACCTCGTATTCTACGTCTCCTTTTGTGATCCACTGACCACGCCGGTTCTTGTCATGCCTTGTGCTGACAGCAATGTCCTGCTTGATGTCTTCGAAAGCAAACACCATCCTGCTGGAAGTCCGGTATTTGTCTGTTTTGGGATTTTCTACTTCCACATCCAGGTTCAACAAGGTTTTCTTGGCCAGCTTGAGTTCAAGAGACAGTGCATATGGAAAGTCAGAGTGCTTCAGACTGGAAGTGAGCTCAAAGCTGTGCTGGGGAAACCTGCTCATCTCCAAGCTGGTGGTGGTTTCCATGCCACTGTTCGTCTGCTTCCTCTTGTCATGGAAACGGTATGAGTCCTTGTCAAGCTGTAGGTTGGTAGACAGATCATACCCAGATTGTATTGTAGCAAAATTCACGTCCAGCCTGGAGACATGTTCAGCCCCATTGTCCTTCCAGGGACCACGTAACTTGGCTTGAGCTTCATACCTGACACAGATGAAAAAGCAAGTTGTTTCATGTGTGATCTTAAGGGTAGACATCAAACACACACACACACTTGTCTGTATCTGTACAACTACAGCTCACACATGGGCTCTTTTTTTTTTCTTTTGGGGGATTTTTTGTTGTTGGTTTGTTTGTTTTGGCTTTCTTTTACAAACTGATGCCCTCAGGCCATTGGACCATGGTACAAGAAATCAGAAAAGAGAGCTTTGTGTCACCTCATGACAAGTTATCTACTGCTACTATAATCAGCATTGCACCAATGTTCTCTGTGTGTGTGTGTGTGTGTGTGTGTATGCGCATGCATGCAGACGTACATGTGTGCATGTGCTTGCATGTTTGTGTGCTTGCATGTGCATGCGTGCCTGCAAGCATTCTTTCTTTGATTTAACCTCTTTTCACTTTGCTTGTATGTATGCATGCGTGCGTGCGTGCGTGCGTGTGTGTGTGTGCAAGAGCTCTGCTTACACTTTAGTGACAATGTTGACTTTGCCGTCGACTTCCAGGTGCACCTGTTTGTTACTGGGGTAGTCGACAGTTACTGAAGAGGTCACATCATGAAGGCTGTTTTTGTGTTTCCAGCCCACTTTGACAGGTGTAGTCAGCTGCGGAGCCAAGATAGTGATCTCACCATTGGTGTTGATCTGTTGAAGAAAAAACAAAAAAAATGAATGAATGAATGAATGAATGAACACGTAATTGGATGGGTGAATGGATGGATAAATGAATGAATGAATGAAAGAACGAATTAGCAAATGAACAAAATGTTCAAGCCAAATAATATTCAAGAGGACACAATATCCTGAGAGAGGAAAGGAAACCAGAGAAAAGTTACCTGATTTTTTTTTTTTAAGTGCCTGTTTTAGCTGGAAGGAACTTAATCTTTTCTGATACTCCATAACAACCATATTACAGATCAAGCCAGTGAACCAACCAAACAATTTATGCGATAACGAAACCTCTTAAGGTACAAATCAACCAGCCAATTGCCCCAGTCATTCCATCAGAGAACCTGTCACTAGTCAATCATCAATCAATAAAATTTACCTGATTGTGGCAGCACCAAAAAAGAAAAAGGTTTACTTGATGACAGTAGCACTCAAACTAAAAACAACAACAAAACTGTACCGGATGGTAGAAGAATAAAATCAAATCAAAGATATAAGCAAGGGGGCTGGGGGGAGTTTACCTGATAGTAGTACTAGCAGAACAAAACAAAATACCTAATGTTAACAGAAAAATAGTTTGCTGATGGTGGTAGAACAAAATAAAACTACCTAATGTTAGAAAAAAAAAAAAGTTTACCTAATGGTGATAGCACCAAAGCCTGATGATAGCAAAAAAAACAACAAACAAATAAAAAAAAGAAATATGTTTACAGATACAGATAATATATATACATGTATATATCTACACACACACAACCAATGCTAGTGAAACAAAAAACGTTTACAAGACAGCAGTAGAACAAAAAGCATTAACCTGATATACCTGATAATAGTAGAACCTAAAAACTAAAGACAGTAAGTTTATCTGTAATAACATAATACCTACAAATAAGTTTACCTAATGGTTGAAGTACCCCACCACCTAGAAACAAAAAGCTTACCTAATAGCGGTAGCACAAAGAAAACAAATAAATATATATAAAAAATTTACCCGACATTAAATCAACAAAAAAAACAACAACAAGAAAACAACAACAACAAACAAAACCCACAACAACAAAAAAAAAGTTTACCTGATAGTGAACCTTCTGAAAGTCAGCTTCCATGGTGACAGTGTAGCGGTCTCCATTGGCGTCCAGCATGCTCTGGGAGTTGTAGTGGCCGTTGGTGTCCCTGTGGTTGAAGGTCAGGCGGAAGTTGCGTGCGCCAGGCAGCATGGTCGACTTGAAGAACGCCGCCCCTTCCAGCTCCCTCACCATCAGGTCCCCGCTCTTGCTGCCAGACACCCCCATCTGCACGCTCTGCTGGTTGAAGGTTCCCTTCAGCACCGTGGACAGCTTCCCCCAGTCCTCAAAGCTGTGGTCGACCTTCACCTCCACGTGCCGGACTTCGGGGTTTGGGATCTTCACCCACGCCTGGGTTTTGAACCTCCTCCAGGTCACCGGCTTGGACAGCATGAACTTGGCCGAGTACTTCCTACTCCTGTCGCCTAAAACTGTCTCCGCCACGGTCTGAATTCGCCGGCGACTGTTCTCCAGGCGGAGCTCGCATTTGACGTGTTGGTACTCCTTGAGCGGGGTGAACACCTCCACCATCCCTCCGAAGTTCAGGTCGTCAGGGTTGGCTTTGTCCGCCATCTCCATGGTGATGCCCGCCTTCTGGCTGGGGTCCCGGTCTGCGTCCCAGAGGACTTCGGCTCTCGCTCGTTTCACCGCTTCCTGCGTGTCCCGGCCTCCCTCCAGCAGCGCCTGGATTCGCCGCTGTGGATGGATGAAGGTCAAGGTGAAGTTGGCGTATTTTTCCTTCTGGATGTCTGAAGTGTACATCAGGCGGTAGGTTTCACCTTCCATTGTGAGTCTGCCTTCTCCTTGCATGTTTCGAAGGGCGTAGTTGCCGGAGACATCCAGTTTGATGGGTGGGCGCTTGTGGATGTTGACCTCACTGGAGATTTCCACCGAACTTTTTGTGGGCTGTTTGTACGACACGACCAGGGAGTGTTTTTCGCCTTTCTGTAGAGACGCCAGAGCTGACAGCACGTGATGGTCCGAACTCTGTTCACAGACAGTTCATCATCACTAAATTCATTTATTTCTTTTCTCTTTCTTCCCCTCTCACTCTCTCAAACAGGAAACTGAAACCCGGGGGGGGGGGGGGGGGGGGGGGGAAGAAAGAAATTCAGTGTAATCTGTAAAAGGAACAAGATGATTGAATACAGGAATGCTGAATAAATACACCTATTTCCAAAGAAATCTGTCAATACAAGAAATTGCTATATTCTTCATAATGTGGCCCGTGTTGATATACAGAGGAATTTAGAGACTGAAAAGTGTGTGCACGCTTGTATATGTGCATGTGTGCGCACACATCTAAGTGTGCGTTTTTGGACATGCATGAGCATCTGATTGTGCGTGCATGTTTTGTGAGTGCAAGAAAATAAACAACAGCAGTACAAAACAAACCAAAAAAAAAAAAAAAAAAATGACAAGCCTCAAATCTGACAGCATTCACCTTCTCTGTGAGATCTGCATTGAGCTTGACATTCCTAGCAGGGTAGTTCTCTCCAGCTGGGTAGCTCAGATCAAATGTGGCAGACCTCTTTTTCTTTATCTGGGACAGTTTCAGGTGTGCATCCACGCCTTTCCCCTTGGCGTATCGCAAAGTAAGGTAGTCCTCGACAGAGCGCTTGCTGTGCTCATGTTTCCCTTTCAGCTGGTACTCTAGGTTCTGGAAGACACAAGGAAGCAGATTGATCAACAGTAATACTTTAACTGATTTCGTAAAAGAACGCTTAGAACCCACAACAGTTTTAACTCTTAACTGACTAACCAATCTGTACTAATTGACTGGGTTTTTTTGTGCCCAGATAAACTCAATTCCCAAAAGACTATATATCTATTATCTCTGTGTGTGTGTGTGTGTGTGGGCGTGTGCACGCGCATGTGTGTACGTACATGCTTTGATGTGTATATTCTATGTGCGTGCGTGCATACGCACATGCTTGGATGTGTATATTCTATACTCTGTACTGATGTTTATTTATGGAATGATATTTTGTGTCCAGTCTCTTGCAGTGATTATTGCATGTGTATGATTGTGAATATTGCATGTAAGGTATTTCAACTTAGTATTTAAACATTTTATGACTTTTTGTATTCATAATGAACGACTGTGATAGGAGGTGGCAGAGGTCTGGAGTCGACCGGAGGGAGCGGAGGAAGTGGAGAAGGCGGCGGGTTGGCGTTGTTTAGAGGGCCAGGAGTAGAGGGCCCAGAGTGTCAGCGAATCGATTGCGATCGCGCCTTAATTTTAGCACGATTCCCCAATCGAGCTACATAATTATGTGACCTGGTTGGAGACATAATTTGACCACAAACAAGAACGCCAGAGAATCGACACACAGAAAATACGAAAAGACTTAGCCGTATGAAGAGCACAGGTACAGGAGTCATGATGGCTGCCGGAAAAAAGAGGGCGATAACCAGCGGGACAAAGGGGAGGTTACCTACTTCCGGGAGGTTATCGGCCGTAGTTTCGTCTGCTCCGCATAGGCGGATAGTAGTTTGCACAGGACAGGAATGTCAGACCCCTGCCGGAGTCTGCACTAGTTGGGTCACGGTTAAGTATGTGTAATTAAATCTCACTTTAGCATTCACCATTTATCTTACTGGAGATAATGAAGTAGTCTGCAGTCTATACATGTTCTGTCAACTAAACAGGGTATGCTAGTTTGTAGGAAATCACTGATATCTTCCACTGGCTGGAATAATTACATATTATACAACGCCAGTTTGTAGGAAATTTCTTATGTCTTCAAAGATAACCACAGCTCGAGGGCCATGTGAGAGAAAGAGATGGACAGGCACACTTTGCAGAAGAAATGAAAATGATAGTAATATCATTGATGATATCTATACCGCACCTATCTTCGGTCGAAGACCAAACTCTGAATGCTTTATGAATATGCTTGGATGAAAAATATATATATCTGAAAAAAAGCATGTCTCACCTTCTCAGGATAAATGGCTTTGAGGTCAAAGGTGACGACAGCCTGAGGGTCAGCAATCTTGTGGGCGACCATGCCGGCAATGACCAACTCCTTGTCTTTGTTGGCCTTCAGCTTGATGTTCTGTCCATGACGAACCTTGACCTCCAGCTTTGTCAATGTCTTCTTGTGGCTCACCTCCCCATTCACCTGTAGGTTGGCCTCAGGGCTCTGCTTGGAGTCAAAGTTCCTGAACATCACAGCAAGTTCCTGAACATTTTAGGAGAAGAAATTCCAATTCTGTAGAAAATATAATGCAAAATTTACATACAAACTTTGCACTGAAAGACAAAAAAAAAAAAAAAAAAAAAAAAATTCAAATTTGTCATCATGAAAATTCACATATCCTAATTTTTCACTCAAAACTATGCACGATCTTCACAGTGTACTTTTTCTTGAAAATCACATGATGGAACGAAACTTATGACTGATTACAAATTTTACCAATTTCAGGGCAGATAATATATCTCCTCAACTAAGGCAGTGTTTGATGAGAATCCCCCATTACTCGGTCCATTGTTTGTTGAGCAAATTGTTCCCTTGTTAGCCACATTGTATTTCTTGAAGATCCCCCATTACCAGGTCCATGGTTAGAGCAAACTGTTCACTTGTTAGCCACATCATATTTCTTGAAGCAATCACCATAAAGACAAAATTTCTTGATAAGGCTGACCTTCAAAATGTTGTTCACCCAAAATGGATGCTTCCTCTTTGCTTCACATTTCTTTTTCCACAGCAAAAGAACTGCATTCAGAATTCTCTGATTTTTGGCACAGACTGCTGGCTTCGATTGTTCCCATGCCATGGTGTCAATCAAAACTGTCAGGTGAATTTTGTGTATGAGTCTATGGATGGACAGATCTCTTTTCTTCGCTTGCACATTTTGCACAAATTCTTCACATGCCAATTTTGCACCTTTTTTGACTCACTTGTGTAAACAAAGTATGTTTTAACCCGGTGTTAGGTTGTCTGTGTGTGTGTGTGTGTGTGTGTGTGTGTGTGTGTGTGTGTGGGTGTCCGTGGTAAACTTTGACATTTTCTCTGCAAATACTTTGTCAGTTGACACCAAATTTGGCATAAAAATAGGAAAAATTCAGTTCTTTCCAGTCATCTTGTTTAAAACAATATTTCACCTCTGAGATGGGCACAAAAAATTTTTAAAAAGAAGCCAGATCATATGCAAACTGAATTTACTGTTACATTTATTTTTTTTTTTTTTTTTATTCTCTAAACTTGGCACTTTGATCTGATATTCTGACACAACAACAAGAGCAGTAATTTTTATCATTTTTTTTTCAAACAGGAACTTCCTTTTGCTAAGCACGGAAGTTATATTTATTTTGCATGTCTTTGGTGCAGACAGTATAAAAAGGGAAATTAATCTGTAATTAATGCTAGGGGGCTTAATTTGCATTAAACTGATCTTTCTCATCTTAAACATTACATTTTGAAATTATACTCAATACATAAAAAGCTTGTGTGTTTTACTCTCAGTGTACAGGGCTTTCACTATGTTCATTCGCCCAAGTGGTCTTTTTCGGAAAATACTAAAATCAATACGACCAGTGGACTTTATAGATCTAATGGCTGAGCCCTGAAGGTCATGGGCAAAAATCAATTGCGTACACATACATATTCAAAGCGCGTGCTCATATTCTTCGCAAACGCGAACAACGCCATTTTGTTTCAAGTTGTTGACCTGCCCGTTCAATCCTATATTGAATCAACAATACACAATAACATGTGATGGAAAGTTGGAGAAGGAGACTGTTAAATATTTATTCAGAGAAAGATTTGTGAACACTTCATCACTTACTGGATTATGCCCCAAACTGCCATAAAAATATCCACAGAGTCAGTTGGAATTCACAGTTAAAAACAATAAACCATGCGAGTTAATACCCTTGAATTGATGAAACGTAAAAATTTCCAGTCTTGACTTTTCTGAAAATGAAGTCCTTTTCACTTCATACGACGTTTAGAAGTACTTGTACTTGGCTCTACATGTTATTAGTTTAACAAAATACTCAATTTTCAAATCAACTTTAAATCTATAAAACTAGAATGAACATAAAAGAGAAATTGAATCGACCGTGTCAACCGGGTGTAACAAAACTTGTACATCTATCTAGATCCAGAGAAAACGGCTAAATGTTGCAGTGTGATTGCGGCGATAGCTATGTCTCCTTTACTGCGGACTTAAAAAGAATTTTTAATTGCCCTTAAAGATTTTTTGAATGCCCAAGATACACCAGAATAATATGATTTAAACAGCGTTCTCACTGTGAATACCGCAATCGATTTATCGCCATTTAAAAAAGCATGTTTAAATGTTATATTTTTGCACGTCAGCTAAGGAGCCCCGATAGTGTAATGGGTAAGACAGTTTCTTATCACCCGAACACGCGGGTTTCGAATCTGGCATTAGGACTTTTTTTTTTCTTTTTTTCTTTTTCTTTTAACCTGAAGCTTTATAATAACAAATACAGAACACATTTTAACAATTAGAATTTTTTTAAGTGTATCACAATTGAGTCTTGAAGGCCTTGCCTCTCTTGTTTTCAGGAGTATGGACTTTGACCAGTATACTTAAGGCGCAATCTTGTAATTCCCACTGAAAAAAAGTGTCTTGCAACTGCAGAATGTCAACCCATTACATTGTAAATAAATCCCACTTATATATGAACGCTTTAAATATCTAATCTTTATTCATACACTTTCTCCAACACATTCATGCATTCCCATCCCCATCCTCTATTTTATCTCCAACATGCATTAAAGTCTATATAATATGTATATTTTTTTCTAAAAAAAATATGTAAAATTAGGCAAACGGATGTGATTGCTTACCTTATTATACCTTCAAACTGAAAACAAGCTTCAGAAAGGTTCCTGAAGGTTCATAGCAATTACTGTTTCAGTTTGCTTTTGTTTTTTTAAATAAATTTGTGATAACTGTGTACCTATGTGCAACACTACTGCTATGTTCGTATATTTGAAATATGATGATTGATCCTTTCTGTTTTTACATTTGATAAAAAATATTACCTGCAACAAGTGGAGTAAATATGTGAAATAATGTATGCAATGCTTTTACATTTGTGTCTTTGTCAGATACTTAATATCTGTTTCTACAGCCATGTTTCCATGCTGAGCACTTGTCAAAGCTGTGATAATGCACCTGGCCAAATTTCACTAAATAAGTAATTTCACATGCACATGCACGTGCGCACACACTCACACACACTGACGTGTGCACATGTACACACACACGCGTGCGCATATACACGCACGTGCACAGTTGTTTCACTCTATCTTATAATGGAATACTATCTTACCCAAATGTTTTTCTTTTTACAAAATAACTGATGTGTGTGCGGTGATCAGTGAAGGGTGTGTCAGTTATTTGATTTTCTCTTTGATATTTGCTGACGGGCATACTAAGTGAGCCGAAAGATAATTTTCTGTTTTGGTTGAAGCAGACAATAAAGTATTTTGAATTGAAATGAATTGAATTGAAAATAAAGCTACTCTTTTCTTAAATGATCTCATTTTATCAATGGAAGCGATCATTGAAAGCTGCAATTCTAAATGATTAATGCGCATACATACAGAATTCAGCCTTATATGTTTTCTCGATCGCTTGGCAGACATGGTGATTTAAGTAACTCACCACTGGAATCATAAGCACACAATCTAAAAAATATATTTAGAGACATGCTCATTTAAAAGACAGGCTCAAACAGATGTGACAGGGATATATAAACGAAAAAAGAAGATTTTTTTTTTTTTTTTAGACCTGTCAACAATATTTTTGTTTCGTTTAAATCATGTTTTACAATCCTACCATCCATCTAACATAGTGTGCTATCAGAAAAAAAAAAAAAAAAAAAAAACCCACAGAAAATGAAATACAGGAATAATATAAGAGAAACAGAACCAAACCCATAATCTGGTAGGCCCACATACATGTTGACGCCGTATTTCCTGAGAGCCGGTGTGCTGCGGTCGTTCAGCTTCAGTCCCAGGTTGAGGATGTTCCTCTTGATGCTGGGCCAAAAGTGCAGCTGGTAGTCCATGCGCGAGCGGACCGTCAGCAGGGACGACCTCTTCTGGGCGGTGAAGGAGCCCACGAGGGCCTGCAAGGAGCTCTTCACCGTGGCAAACTGCGAGGACAGCTTCAGGTTGTTCTTGTACTTCATCTTTCCTACACGGCCTCGGATGCCCAGGGTGTCTGTTTTGAAAAAAAGGGAACATCACAACGTGATCGTGATGTGGATGGGCAGAGACATAGTAATATTAGGATGATGATCATGATGACGATGATTAAGATAATCATGATTATTATCATTATTATTGTTATTATCATTAGTACTATTATTATTACCATTATCATTACCCACTGTAATTACTGACAAGCATAAGGTCTTTTATAAATGTTAAAGGTCCCATAACCTTTTACAGTCATCAGGGCAGTGAATTCCTATTCACAGAATCAGGAGCACAGTATAGAAAGTCAGAGCCCAACCTGAGCTCAGCACAGGAAGACAGGGCCCAACCCGAGCTCAGCACAGGAAGTCAGGGCCCAACCCGAGCTCAGCACAGGAAGTCAGGGCCCAACCCGAGCTCAGCACAGGAAGACAGGGCCCAACCCGAGCTCAGCACAGGAAGTCAGGGCCCAACCCAAGCTCAGCACAAGAAGTCAGGGCCCATAACCCTCCCCCTCCGCCGTTTTATCCTTCCCCAACCAAAGTCAAGTACCCATCCATACCAAGATGGAGTGACTCAAGTTGGAGTAAAGAGTGCCTTTCTCACAAGCACAGCACAAGGCCAAAGCCAGGAACTCAAACCCTGATCACCGGTGAGGTGAACACTACAGATCAGGAGCCCAACGCCTGATTCAACCATGGTGCCTGCATGCTTGAAATTAACTAGCCCTGTCCTGGTTGGGTGCAGTGCAACATGCCCATAGGGGCTAACAGTTGTTGTCTAATCAAAACACAAAAGCAGACAACCCAAGGGGCACAACCATGCCATCCAGCCAGCTGCACTGGTACTATAACTTACCCCAGTTTGACACAGTCATACCTTACGCTAATATTACAGTCTGTGAAATAAATGAACTGTTCTTTTGGAAAAAACACCAGGAGCAGACAGTCTAAATAGGCACAACAGAAATTTTTATTATGATAGCTGTATCGTCATTAGACTCTGACCCCGAGCAACTATAAATGATTAATTGCTATTAGCTAATTTATTTTATTTTCAAATGTCAACATAAAGCCTCTAACCCCAGCCTGAACACTTTTATCAATGTGTAAATGATTAGATTCAATGTGGGAAAACAATTTCTTTGAAAACTGAATCAATTTAACATGTCCGGACAGCTAAATAACCTCTACTTACCTCAATCCAAAACAATTCCAAAAACTGATATGGGTAACGTCATTGTATAAAACTATGAAAACTGAGCCAATTCTGAAAAAACCAAAACCAAACCAACCAACTTGTTATGCCAGTATAAGTGGTATATCTATCTATCTATCTATCTATCTATATATTGCTTACGTTCTATCATTATTCTATACAGTGTCATGTGAACAGATTGTGTCACACAACCATATTCCTTTATTATCCACAAGCCTGACAGCATTTTCGTCTCTTCCATTACCAAGTTTTGTTGCTCTGTGTGCATTTATTTGTCTCAGCTGTTTAATCACATCAACATAAAAATGAATGAATAAAAAAAAAATTAAAAAAAATTAATAGACTTACGAATAAAAAAAAAAAGTTAAAAAAATAACAGACTTATGTGTACTTTAGTCAGCAAGGCACCCATGTGTTTGTTCTGTATTGTCCCTGTGTTCTGTGTGGCCTATTCAAGATCAAAGAGGCTATACCAGTCTTGGATAAAAGCTAATTTGTGTTTGCACATTTCTTCTGTCACTGTTGCTGTGTGCACATGTCAAGTGATCGGCATAAGGACAAGCCCGGCGCTTCCTTTTTTTAAGGAAGTGTCTGGGTTTGTTCCAATGTACCTTTTCTTTACCTGTGTGCTAGCTGAGTCGGTAGCATAAGCAGCATTGACTTAAAAGTCGTGAACCTCGTGAAAGGATAGAGTTAACACTCTTTATTATTTGTTAATCATACATGTGCTTTACTCACAGTCCACAGTGATGGGTTTCTTCAAGACGTCTTTCATTTCCACCACCAGACTGGATTTGATCATCTTGTTCTGTTTGTAGTCCATGCTTGCTTTCACTGACATCAGTTGGCCATCGGAAGACGTCACTTCCAGTGTAGGTTTGACCTTGAAAATAAATCACTAAGATTAAAACTCAGTGACAGAGGGAGTGACAGTGAGAGTGACAATGAGAGCAAGCAACAAAAAGAGAGACAGACACACACAGAGAAGACAAATGGAGGCAAACAGATGGAGAGAGAGAGAGACAGAGACAGAGAGAGAGACAGAGACAGAGAGAGAACTGAACACTGAACACTGAAAGGTTTAATGTCATTACCTATACAGCTCTCGTGACATGAGGGTGCAAATCGGAACAATAATGGTGAAAATAATGAAACAAAATAAAACGGAAAAGAAACATATTGGAAGTCAAATAAACTAACGTTCGACCATCCATTTTCCAAGTTCATGAAAACAAAAGCATTCTTTATCTGTCAATGTAATTAAGCTATTGACACGAATTACTCTTCGTTCGAATATTATAGGCTTCAGCAATATACTTCACCAGTGATCTTACTGTATCATCACAGAGAGAGAGAGAGAGAGAGAGAGAGAGAGAGAGAGAGAGAGAGATGAGTGGAGGTAAGGGTGTGAGATATCGTCTTTATCAAGCTTTTTTCAATTTTTGCCAAATAATGATCAGGTCCTAAGCATGAAGGGTGAAACTTTTTAACACTGATATCTTTAATTCCAAGGGGTTGATCTCTTTGCCCAAGTTGAGACTGTGTCTCACTCACTCACACACACACACACACACACACACACACACAGATAGATAGACAGATATATATATATATATATATATATATATATATGCCATTCAAATACACGTTCAAATTTTCAATGTGAGGTTTTAAAACCTTTAAAGCCTGACTTTCCAAAAGGATGATATTTCTTGCCACTGTTAAAAAACCCCAAAACATTTTGAATGTTTGCTTCATAGTCCAGTTGGAGACATTTGCTGATTGTTCTTTTTTGGTTAAAAAAAAAAAAAAATAATAGGTTTGCAACTTACACAGTATTTAAGCTTTCACTCATTTATACATAGATTTTTTCTTTCATCTAAAATCCCACTGCATGAACAGACATTAAACTGCAGAACACACAGACACACACACTTTAACACACACACACACACACACACACACACACACACACACTCATACTTACACACACACACACTCACACACACACACACACACACACACACACACACACACTACACACACACACGAATGCTCCACAGCTTCACCTTGGCCACTATTTCCTTGTTGGTGCGAATGTCCTTGTCAACCTGGGCGTGCACCTTGTACTCTTTGTCCGAGTCGATGGTGACGGCAGCATCAGCCTCATACCGTTTCTTGCTGGCGTCCACCGACACTGAGAATTAATGTCAGTCTCAACATCAGCGCATCAGTGAATTTGTCAAATGTTCAACACCATTGCAGAAGTCTTGTATAGTTAGTGGCATAAGTTTCAGTTTTGATAATCAAGGAGGTGTCAAGGTGTGTGTACTGCTTCCATATAAGAAACACCACATCTGCTTAGAAAAAAAAAAAAAAACAGAGAAAAAAGAGAACAGACACTGAGAATTAATGTCAGTCATAATATCAGGACAACAGTGAAACTGTCATCTGTCAACACCATTGCAGAAGTCTTGTATAGTTAGTGACATAAGTTTCAGTTTTTATAATCAAGGAGGTGTCAAGGTGTGCGTACTGGTTCATATAAGAAACACACATCACATTTGCTTAGAAAAAAAAAAAAAAAAAAAACAGAGAAAAAAGAGAACAGTCATAATATCAGGGCATCAGTGAAACTGTCAACTGTCAACACCAGAAGTCTTGTATAGTTAGTGGCGTATGTTTCAGTTTCGATAATCAAGGATTGAGGTGTCAAGGTGTGCAGGCTGATCCATATAAGGAACACCACATTTGTTTAGAGAAGAAAAAGAGAAAAAAGAGAACAGACACTGAGAAGTAATGTCAGTCTTAACATCAGGGTATCAGTGAAACTGTCAACACCATTGCAGAAGACTTGTATAGTTAGTGACATAAGTTTCAGTTTCAATGATCAAGGATCGAGGTGTCAAGGTGTGCACACTGATCCATGTATGCAACACTACACTTGCTTTAAAAAAAACAAAGGGGGGGAGGTAAGGGGGGGGGGGGCAGATGCCCAACTTATCCACGAATCCAACACATGAAAAACCATGGGGGCACATGAAAATGTGAAACATGTCATATAACTAATACAAATATGAATAGCATTTGATGTTGTACTCACAATCATTTACAATGGCCATACCAACTGTTTGGTTAAAACTCATAAGACAAATATTCCAAGGTTGAAAAGAAAAGAAGACCAAAAAAAAAGTAACATACAAGAGATAAAGCATTATACAATGTATACATGCCAGAAGTTAATGGACATTTATCCCAAAAGCAAATTGGAAAAATTCAACAACATCAACAACAGCAAAGTAGACATGCTGACTCAGAGATACACAACTTGTCAGTTGAGTAGAATCAGAAAGCATTCATTACAATGTTCAGGCATATGATTAAATGGCGTCAACAATCGTTTGTTCGTACTCGTGAATAATGAACAAAATTTCAATCTCACTGACAACACAACTTCTTGTTTCATTACACTGAATGTAAAATCCTGCATAGTTTTTTTTTTTTTTTTTTTTTTTCAGCTACATGCATAAAACTGTTACATACTTTTGGCAGACACTTTCTTCCATGGAGATAACAGATCTGCTTCCAGTGTCTTGGCTTTGTGGTTGAGCACGTAGCCCAGAGAAATGGCACGGTCCACTTTGGAGCCAGGGGTGTCCAGAGACACTTGTGTGATCATGGATGAACTGGTCTGAAAGTATTGCGATCAACAGTATGAATAATGATAATAAAAAGACTACCACCACTACTAATGACTAGTACTCATCATAATCACCATCATAATATAATCATGATAACAATAATAATAATTGGTATCTATATTGTTCTCTACCTTGTTAACATAGGTACCCAAAATGCCAGCAATTAACATCAATATGGAAAAAAAAAAAAAACATTGGTTACAAAAGCTAACAATACTAACATGTGAAATCAATAGAAACTATACAAATGACTGAACGTTATTTTAATGCCGTTTGCATTTTCCAAATTTGTCTGTTTGAAGCCAATAAAGAATACTGAAATCTTGAAGGGAAACAGTGTTTTTTTGTTTGTTTGTTTTTTTATCATGCTTATCAAGCAGGTTCAAAGCTGAGTATTTTTCCTATCATTTTTTTCCAGGCTGCCCCTACTGCTCCATGTGTAGAGCCAACAGTCTGTAAGATATAGCTGGAGAAAGTGATGAGGCTAAGTGCACCAAATAAGGGTTGAGGGCAACAACTCATGCTTTGCTTTCAGTTCTCAAGTGAAGTGTGTAAAATTTACAAAATGGACCCATGAACAATGGTATATCGATCAACAGCAGTTATGAAATACATACTGATTACTTTCCTTTTTAGATCAGGACTAGCCTACACAGACTGAGAGAAAATACCAATGGAAGCAAAACTTTCCCTGACTTACAGGTGATTCCTACTTAATTTTCCACATAAATTACATAAGACTCCCCCCCCCCCCTAAAAAACAACAACAAAAGAATCATTTGTTATCTGACCTACTGCAGTGAATTATGTTATTTGGGAAGCTTTTGCTATTGTAGTTTAAAAAACAGCAGTCACATTCATAACTGAAGAAAGAAAATATGGAAGGATAAATGGGCCAGAATAATAGTTACAATGTTTGTGCTTAATGATGAAATAAAAGATCAAAACATTTTATAAAAGTTGAATATTGTTTGTTTTTGGGGTGGGCTTTTTTTTGTTGTTGTTGTTGTTGTTTTTGTTTTAAGCAAAAACCTGTCTATTTCTCTGCCACCTTTAAAATTTATTTTGACTTGCCCAAGATTTTAAGGCCAGTTTGTGTGTGTGTGTGTGTGTGTGTGTGTGTGTGTGTGTGTGTGCACATGTGAGTGTGTGTGTATGTGTGTGCGTACATGCGTGTGTGTACACATGCATGCGCATGCATGAGTATGTGTGTGTGTGTGTGTGTGTGTGTGTGTGTGTGTGTGTGCATACATGCACATTCACACAAACACATCCTGTTATCTACCAACCTGAATCTGTTTCGCCAGCAGTCGGTAGCCGGAATGCACATCATGCTTGCGGAGGACGAGGGCAACAGAGGTCGGCCCTGTGAAGGGGAAGTAGGGGGCGCTGAGGGCGGTGGAGGCATTGGGGAAGGACAGAGAGGCGCAGAGCTCCATGCCCACAACCTTGGCCAAGGCTTGCCCAGTGCATGCCGTCTTCTCCTTGCGGTTTGCCATGATCATCTGCTGCTCCTTTTCGTAGGTGTCGTGGACGATGAAGAACTTTGACCTGCAAAAAGTGTATTGTTGGAACGAGAAATCATCGTTTAGTTTTCATGGTAAAATGTTAAAAACGGGGAGAACCTGAAAGAAATGGGAGAGAGAGCAGTGTCAAAAAAAACCAAAAAAAACAAAAAAACAACTACCCAACTGACCCACATATCCTACAAAAACACTGGTGCACATTTTCACCACAGGCAGAGAAGACTAACAGACAGGCAGATAAGACAGGAGAAATCTTCAAGCACTGCACAAGGCTCCACTCTCTCCCACCATTTACCACCACTTCAAAAATAAAACAAAAACTTGTGTTTAATGGTAAATATAGTGTTGCCTGCAAGTTACACCTCCGCACCCCCCCCCCCACCCCCCAACCCCACCACCATCACCAATGTTGGTGTGCTTTGTGTCAAATCTGAATAAATGAAAGTCAAGACAATAAATGAAGACTACTCTCCATGATCTAGTAACTACAAAAATCACTAGTGGAGCCATGGCCAGGTGGTAGAGCACCTGACGAGGAAGTATCCTGGGTTTTGATTCCCAAACAAACTGAGATCTTTAGTCCCCCTCCCCTTCCATCAGACCTTAAGTGGTGGTCTGGGTGGAAGTCTTTCAGATAAAATTAAGGTCTTTTGAGCAGCACACAATTAGCACTCATTAAGAGAACCCGTGTCAACAAGGAGAGTTGTGCCCTGCAAAAAATTACCTTGAAAATACCACCTTTGTGGTAAAAAGAAATATACCTGCAGATAGATTAAAAAAAAAAAGAAGAAGAAGAATTTCAATAAAGTATCACAACACATAAAAATAAAGCAACATATTACAATAAAATAAGCATGATTAGAGTTACAAAAAAAAACAAACCTACAACAATTCAATAAAAGAAGAAATAAAACAAATTTTAAAAAAATCATAAAATACAATAAAAAAAAAAGCAGGATAAGAGTAAATAAAACAGTAATACAACACAATAAAATAAGCATGATAAGAGTTTTTTTTTAAAATATTAAAAAAAAGAACAGAAACACAATACAATGAAATAAATATGATAAAAACAAAACAAAAAAACCAACACAACAGTAATACAATACTATGAAATAATTAAGCATGATAAGAGTAAAAAAACCCACAATAATACAATACTGTGAGATAAGCATAATAAGAGTATAAAAAACAGTAATACAATACAATAAGAGAAGCATAAGAGTAAAACAGTAAAACAAAACTGTGAAACAAGCATGATAAGAGTAAAAAAAAAACCAACAACACAGTAATACAATACAATAAAATAAGCATGATAAAAGTAAAAAAAAAACAAAAAAAAACGAACAAAAAACAGTCAAATGATACTACAGAATAAGCATAATAATAAAAATTGTAAAAAAAAAAAACCCCGAAAATTTCCATACTGGAAGTCAAAGATTTCCATGGAGTGCCAAGCATGATATATAGGAGTTATAACAACAGTAATACAATACACTAAAATAAACAAAAAGCATTGTAAAAACAAGAACAAATTCCATACTGGAAGTCAAAGATTTCCATGGTGTCCCTCGGGGTGTTGATTTCCACGCTGAGGATCTGTCCCCTGGCCAGCTCAACGCGCCCCTTCACCGCCGTGCTTGTGTGCAGCCGTGACGTCATCTTCAGACCCACCTGGGTCACAAAGGCGTCCACGCTCATCGCAGACGCCACCTCAACAGCACCACTGCGGTAAAAAGGCAGAGCAACGTGAACATGGACACCGTCCCTTCATTAAGCAGCAACGTGCCAATCAATAAATCAAATCAAATCAAATCATTTTCATGGTCTCATTAAAAAAAATTTTTTTTTAAATACAAGGGAAATTGGCTTGTGGGCGAAAAGACAGCACAACAGTAAAATAATGTTTTACCTGCATAAAGGTGTAAAAAAATTTTAGCTCATTCAAAGCGAATGATTTTCAAAATCACTCAAAAAATATCAGTTCTTTCCCTTTCTCACATAAACTCTCCATCCTCCTCCTCCTCTGTTTTCTCCTCCACCCACAGGCCCCATTCCTTCTCCATCTCTCCCAACTCCAACCCTTCCTCCTCCCATCCACATTACAGCAGTTAAAAAATCCAAATATATCAATAATGCACCCACTTTAACTCCTTAAAAAACCCAATGAACACAGGTTCAACATACGGTATGAGCAGTATCTGCATTCCTATCTCAAATGCCTGTCACACATACCACAGAAACACGCATGCCTGAGAGACAGGGGAGCATATGCTGGGAAGTAATTTTTGCAACACTGACTCAGGCACAAACCACAATACGACATGGATATATCTGGCTCAGCAATTCAATCTGATTCGCTGTTATTAATGTTTATTTGATTTATCGTATGTTGTGACAAGTAAATGTACATGAAATCCATTGTGAATTTTGTATGTGTGTGCATAAGTGTGAGAAAATGAACTGGATGAGGTTTACCATGGCCTCACACACACACACACAAACACACACACTCACTCACTCACTCACACAAAAGCATGCCAACACACAGACGCATGGCAAACCTAAATACGGTTGCAACACAACCTCAGCACTTTGTTCACTCACATGAGCCAACACCAAACACCAAAGAGAACCAACACAAACCCCATACCTGGGCTGAAGCATGGCAGCCACCTCAAAGGCCTTGGATTTAGCGTTGATTTTCTTGAAGTCCATTTTCTGGGAGGCTTGTAGTTCCAAGGAAGCTGACCCGTTGATTGTCAGATTCAGAGGCAGCCCGGCCACTTGAAACAACAACAACAAAAACAAAATGTTGTCAACAAAAGTAGCTGTGCAGTTACATAGTCTGTCAACACTCTCTCACTTTCCCTACAGTTACATTGTCAACACTCTCTAACTTTCCCTACAGTTACATAGTCTGTCAACACTCTCTCACTTTCCCTACAGTTACATAGTCTGTCAACACTCTCTCACTTTCCCTACAGTTACAGTCTGTCAACACTCTCACTTTCCCTACAGTTATATAGTCTGTCAACACTCTCACTTTCCCTACAGTTACACAGTCTGTCAACACTCTCTCACTTTCCCTACAGTTACATAGTCTGTCAACGCTCTCACTTTCCCTACAGTTATACAGTCTGTCAACGCTCTCACTTTCCCTACAGTTACATAGTCTGTCAACACTCTCACTTTCCCTACAGTTACACAGTCTGTCAACACTCTCACTTTCCCTACAGTTATATAGTCTGTCAACACACTCTCACTTTCCCTACAGTTACACAGTCTGTCAACACTCTCTCACTTTCCCTACAGTTACATAGTCTGTCAACACTCTCACTTTCCCTACAGTTATATAGTTCATCAACACTCTCACTTTCCCTACAGTTATATAGTCTGTCAACACTCTCTCACTTTCCCTACAGTTACATAGTCTGTCAACACTCTCACTTTCCCTACAGTTACACAGTCTGTCAACACTCACTTTCCCTACAGTTACAGTCTGTCAACACTCTCTCACTTTCCCTACAGTTACACAGTCTGTCAACACTCTCACTTTCCCTACAGTTATATAGTCTGTCAACACTCTCACTTTCCCTACAGTTACACAGTCTGTCAACACTCTCTCACTTTCCCTACAGTTACATAGTCTGTCAACGCTCTCACTTTCCCTACAGTTATACAGTCTGTCAACGCTCTCACTTTCCCTACAGTTACATAGTCTGTCAACACTCTCACTTTCCCTACAGTTACACAGTCTGTCAACACTCTCACTTTCCCTACAGTTACACAGTCTGTCAACACTCTCACTTTCCCTACAGTTATATAGTCTGTCAACACACTCTCACTTTCCCTACAGTTACACAGTCTGTCAACACTCTCACTTTCCCTACAGTTACATAGTCGGTCAACGCTCTCACTTTCCCTACAGTTACATAGTCTGTCAACACTCTCACTTTCCCTACAGTTACATAGTCTGTCTACACTCTCTCACTTTCCCTACAGTTATACAGTCTGTCAACACTCTCTCACTTTCTCTCCATCTCTTCTTTTCTGCTTTAAATAAAGTGCAGCAAAAGACATGGACAGACAGAATCAATGAGTGGTCAGAAGGGAGCTTTGCTGGAATTCAGGCTCTACCCTGTGACCACCAGAAACTGGAGTCAGCTGGTGATGCGTTCAGGAGTGCAGTGCGGCACCACAAGACCCAAGCCAGTTAATGGGACCAGCAACAGCAAAAATATTCAAATGTTCACTTGACCCTTTGAGCCCTGAGTTCCTGAGCAATTTTAACCCTTCTGCCTGAGCTCCTGAGCCAAAATTTGCAAATAATTGGTATTTAATGTGTCACGGCAGATATAAAAAGAGTGCCCTGACCACCGCTTTACTGGTGGTAGAGAAAAATGACATAATGCCTAGCCACTGGTTGAGCGGTGTGTAAACACTTGTGTCATGTTTTGCTATTGGTTGGCTTATATTGAAATCGATCTTTTTTATCCAAAGCACATGCATAAAACAATGAAAAGGCATGGCCATGTTGGTATTACGTTCACTGACATCAGAATATTACGGTTTTTCTGATTGTCTCTTAATATAAGTCAACCAATAGCAAAATATGATACAAGTGTTTTACACACCGCTCGACCGGTGGCTAGGCATTATGTCATTTTTCTCTACCACCAGTAAAGCGGTGGTCAGGGCTCAAAGGGTTAAAGAAGGTGAAACATCAACTATGAACTAAACAATTCCAAGGAAGGCTGTGGCATCATCATAAACAATAAAATCTTTTTTTTAAAAACATGATGCTTGTGAAATAATCCTGAACCAGAAAACTCATTATGTATGCTCATAGTTCTTTGAAAAGTAAAAGAAAATCTGTCACCAGCTTAAGTGACAAAGTTAAGTTAAAAAACAAACATATAGACAAAAATGTTACATACACATGGAATACTGACTATTGAAGCTTATTAGCAACAAGAAAATGTAATAATGTGACAATACAAAAATATTCTGAAAACAAATTGTTAAAATATCAGGAACACTGTGCAAATTCATTTGTAAGTGTCCAGGCTATACATTATCAACTAAACAACACATTTCTTGGAAACCAAAATCCAGAATCGTTTTATTGGTTCATTCTATCACAGCTGGTTCATTTCTTCTTTTGTTCAGCAGAGTCGGGGCAAATGAATCTTTTCTTTTTCTTTTTATACAGGTAAATACATGTTCATATTTCTAACTGACAGGCTTTTGCAGACAAGGGTGCTTTAATCTTCTTCTTCTTCTTCTGCGTTCACTCGTATGCACACGAGTGGGCTTTTACGTGTATGACCGTTTTTACCCCGCCATGTGGGCAGCCATACTCCCGTTTTCGGGGGGGTGCATGCTGGGTATGTTCTTGTTTCCATAACCCACCGAACGCCGACATGGATTACAGGATCTTTAACGTGCGTATCTGATCTTCTGCTTGCATATACACACGAAGGGGGTTCAAGCACTAGCAGGTCTGCACATATGTTGACCTGGGAGATCGTAAAAATCTGCACTCTTTACCCACCAGGCGCCGTCACCGTGATTCGAACCCGGGACCCTCAGATTGACAGTCCAACGCTTTAACCACTCGGCTATTGCGCCCGTCAGGTGCTTTAATCTAAATCAAGTAGTCAGTGCTTTATGTTTTAGAAAAAAACATTGTTTCATAACTTAATGTTATCGTTACAGAAAAGAAAGAGCTCATGCTATTAGTACAGCAAACAGAACGATGGGAGACAAAACATTTCAGTTTCAGTTTCACTTGCTCAAGGAAGCATCACTGCGTTCAGACAAATCCACATTTAGTACACCACATCTGCTGGGCAGATGTCTGACAGCAGCATAACCCAACGCCCTTGTCAGGCCCTGAGTGCATGCTTATATATTTGTGTACCTATCAGAGTGGATTTCTTTTTACATAATTTTGCCACAGGACAACACTTTCGTTGCCATGGGTTCATTTTCAGTGCGCCAGGTGCGTGCTGCACATGGGACCTCAGTTTATCATCTCATCCGAAAGACTAGAAGCTCAGTTTGATTTTCGAGCAAGACTTGGGAGAAAGGGTGGGAGTGGGATTAGAACCCACCCCCTCACACACTCTTTATATTAACAGCTGAGCATCTTCACCATTTTGCCACATTCCTCCATAAAAAAGATGGTTCGACAGGCACCATAGCCAAATGGTTAAAGCGTTGTCAGCGTTTGGTGGGTTATGGAAACAAGAACATACCCAGCATGCACCCCCCCGAAAACGGAGTATGGCTGCCTACATGGCGGGGTAAAAACGGTCGCGTATATACGACTGAACGTGGGAGTTGAAGCCCACGAACGCAGAAGAAGAAGAAGAAGAAGGTTCAGCTGGAGGTCAAACTCAGGACCTCTGGTGTGTGAGGCGAGCGTGATAACCAGTACGCTAGATGAACAGACAAAGACGGACCTGTGGGGATGATGATCGTTGTGTCCAGGAAGACAGCGCTCTGTGTGAAGGACACCTGGCCATCCTTCATCAGTTTCTTGGCCAGGTCGTCAAAGAAGGACTGAGCCTTGCCCTCTCGCAGCTTCCTGATGCCGCTTCCGTCCAACACACCGTAGGCCAGTTCGTTGCCAAACACTCGCATGTACAGCTGTCCCCTCAAGTCGTCCTTCACCTTTCCGTACTGTATTGACAAAAGAAAACAAGAGAGGCAAGGCCTTCAAGACTCACTTGTGATACACTTAAAAAAAATCCAAGCTTTTTATGTATTGAGTATAATTTCAAAATGTAATGTTTAAGATGAGAAAGATCAGTTTAATGCAAATTAAGTCCCCTAGCATTAATTACAGAGTAATTTCCCTTCTTTACTAACTGCACCAAAACGTTTGCAAAATAAATAAAACTTCCATGCTTAGCAAAAGAAGTTCCCGTTTGAACAAAAAATGATAATAATGACTGTTCTTGTTGTTGGGTCAGAATATCAGATCAAAGTGCCAAGTTTAGAGAATACAAAAAATATAAATATAACAGTAAATGCAGTTTGCATATAATTAGGCTTCATTTTTTTGTGCCCATCCCAGAGGTGCAATATTGTTTTAAACAAGATGACTGGAAAGAACTGAATTTTTCCTATTTTTATGCCTAATTTGGTGTCAACTGACAAAGTATTTGCAGAGAAAATGTCAATGTTAAAGTTTACCACGGACACACAGACACACAGACACACGGACACACACACAGACAACCGAACACCGGGTTAAACCACAGACTCACTTTGTTTACACAAGTGAGTCAAAAAGAATCATGTTTAGATCATAAACATCATTGTTACATAATTATGACCATCACCACCTTTATTGAAATGACAGAAAAACAACAACAACAGGATTATCAGTGTCACAAACATCCTTAGTGATAACATCTCCATGACCGTTACCACCTAACTATCATCATCAACATCATTGTTATAATCATCATCAGCACCTGTGTTGTCACTCTTACTGTTGTTAACATTGCGTCACAGCTAATAACATATCTCATGTCAAAAAGTAGCAGATAACACAGTGTATCAAACAGCATGGTATGATGATATAATCTAATTATTTGTTGGTGGCACCAACAAACAATCATCAAAAAAAAAATCATTAAAATTATAGAACTTGTAACATAATTTTACATTTCATGTATATCATGTCAGTTCAAAACTGAAACAGACAAGCACCTCACCTCTCATATGGTGGGTAAAGAAATGGAGGGAATTATAAACCATACTGACAATGGGGGCAAGCATTTTGATGGTGAACACATCAAATTCCGTGTGAAATATTTCAACCCTGCTTGGTACAACAACAAATGTGATCAAGAAGATACTGAGCACCATATATAAATAAGTGTGTACATGCATGTGTAAATGGAGTTTGAAATGAGCTATAGATCCTTGGCATGACTTTTATGGACATATATTTTTTTTTCTTCCAAAATCCACACAGCATACAATGAGCTAATCATATTATCAAGCTGAGGGTTTTATCATTAAGTGTGAGATCAACACTTCACAAAACGCTTACATTTGCTTTGGTTCGGACCAGCTTTGCAGTTTTGACAGCATTGGTTTGGCCGTATCCTCCTTCGTTGCTGGTGCTGTCCGCTCCAAAGTAGGTCTGCAGAAGGTATTCAAGTCCCTGCACTCTGCCTCCCAACTCCAGAAGGTTGACAGAGTGACCAAACATGTCCACCGTCAAATTCACCATGGCAGACCTGCAAGAAACCATGCACAAGCAGTTAGTTCATTCCAGCTCAGTACAGGTGAAGACTTTGTACCCCACCAGTGCAGTTCAGTATAGGTTAAGACTTTGTACCCCACCAGTGCAGTTCAATACAGGTTAAGACTTTGTACCCCACCAGTGCAGTTCAATACAGGTTAAGACTTTGTACCCCACCAGTGCAGTTCAATACAGGTTAAGACTTTGACTTTGTACCCCACCAGTGCAGTTCAATACTGGTTAAGACTTTGTACCTCACCAGTGCAGTTCAATACAGGTTAAGACTTTGTACCCCACCAGTGCAGTTCAGTACAGGTTAAGACTTTGTACCCCACCAGTGCAGTTCAATACAGGTTAAGACTCTGTACCCCACTAGTGCAGCTGCACTGCAGTTTCTGTGGACCAGCCCTACAACAACTGAGTGCACTGTCAAAGCCCTACTTCATGCACCACACACACACACACACACACACACCATCATCATCAAAAACACCCACGAACAACGTAGAGGCTAAAGCTAACAAGCTAAAAGCACTAAGTGATAATACTACTGATTGTGAAAGCAAAACTGAATGTACCTGGAACGGGTGACTTCAAAGGTGATTTACTTGTGTAATGGAACGATTATTATTTAGTTCATTTCATCTTATCCCGTTTTATTTGATTGTTTCTGTAAAATAGGTCATAACTTTTATTTTCACACTCTGATGAAAAATGCATAAGATAAATTTCCATACACTGTGCGTTTCACACATTAAATTGATTGATTGATTGACTGGTATAGTGAATGAATGATTGATTGATTGATTGATTGGTTGGTTAGTTGATTGATTGATTGGTTGATTGATTCAGTGAGTGAGTGAATATACTCGCTGATTATACTGATTATAATGACTGATTATATTGATCAACTGACAGATTGATGGACTTCGCTGATTATATTGATTATACTGACTGACTGATTATATTGATCAACTGACAGACTGATGGACTTACTCACTGATTGTATTGATTATACTGACTGACTGATTATATTGATCAACTGACAGATTGATGGACTTACTCGCTGATTGTATTGATTATACTGACTGACTGATTATATTGATCAACTGACAGATTGATGGACTTACTCGCTGATTATATTGGTTATACTGACTGACTGATTATACTGATCAACTGACAGATTGACAGACTTACTCGCTGATTATATTGGTTATACTGACTGACTGATTATATTGATCAACTGACAGATTGATGGACGTTTTGATTACCTTGGCTGACTGACTGGTTGTACTTTCTAATTGATTATATTGATTGACTGACTGACTGACCTTGGCTGAACTAACCTGGGAAGGAAAAGCTGGGTGAACAGACGGCAGTGCTACTGACTGATTATCCGAACTGATTGTACTGACTGATCAATTATACGGACTAACTGAATGACTAGAGAGATTTTAGCTGAACCAATCAACCTGGGAAGGAAGGAAAAGCTGGGTGAGCAGATGGCGTTGCTGCTGACTGATTATCCTGACTGACTGACTGTTTGTACTGATTGATTGATTACACTCACTGACTGACTGATTGACTGACTGATCGATTTTGGTTGAACCAACCAACCTGGGGAGGAAGGAGCTGGGTGGACCAGACAGCGCTGCTGACTGACTGATCATCCTGACTGACTGGTTGCTACTGATTGATTGATCAATGATACTGACTAACAGACTGATTGATCAATCAATTTACCTCCCCACCACCCAGACAAACCAAACAATCTTCCAACACTAAAGTTTTGCAACGTGATTGTCCATATATGAAGAAACAGACAGACATATAATTGTGTATGAATGAAGGTGAAAAAAAACCCCAAAAAAACAAAGAAAAACATTGATTCCAAGTTTTGTACACTTAATTGTATGACTTGTACATTTTCCTTCCATATTATTGTAACAAGCCCAAAAGTCGTATTTATTCCTTAAACGCTATTGATTACTTTGGCATTATGTGATTTATATACAAAATAAAACGGTGGTCGACCCAAGAAAGTCCGGGTACAAAAAAAAAAAAAAAAAAATCAATCAATTTAGGCTGAACCAACCAACCAACCTGGGGAGGAAGGAGGAAGACGACCAGATGGTGTTGCTCTCGAAGGTGGCGCCCAGGTTGAACTTGTCCGAGAAGAAGGAGACCTCCGTGTTGCGGGAGAACTTGCGGCGGTCCTTGCTGAACTCGCGCTGCAGGAGCTCGTTGCCCAGCACGTCACGGATGGCCTGCTTGTGGGGGCTCTCCGTCTCCAGCAGGTTGGTCAGGTGGGTCCACACGAAGGACCCCACCTTGGAAGAAGAAATAATGAATAAATTGTGAAATCCTGAAAAAAAAAAAAGGAAAGGAAAAACTGGTCTGGGTGGTGTATTTGGTGTTACTAGTGTAATACCCCACATGTGGTGTTAACACAGACGGAGGAAGTGGAGAAGGCGGCGGGCTGGCGTTGTTGAGAGGGCCACGAGTAGAGGGCCCAGAGTGTCAGCGAATCGATTGCGATCGCGCCTTAATTTTAGCACGATTCCCCAATCGAGCTACATTATTATGTGACCTAGTTGGAGACATAATTTGACAACAAACAAGAACGCCAGAGAATCGACAGACAGGCAGAAAATACGAAAAAACTTAGCCGTATGAAGAGCACAGGAACAGGAGTCATGATGGCTGCCGGAAAAAGAGGGCGCTAGCCAGCGGGACAAAGGGGAGGTTACCTACTTCCGGGAGGTTATCAGCCGTAGTTTCGTTTTCTCCGCATAGGCGGATAGTAGTTTGCACAGGACAGGAATGTCAGACCCCTGCCGGAGTCTGCACTAGTTGGGTCACGGTTAAGTATGTGTAATTAAAACAGATCTACAGGCAAAAGAGCCCATTTGTTGGGTCAAAGACTTAAACAGCCGATTTCTGAGTTTTTTTGGGTTTTTTTAGTTACCCACTCAGGCACCCCAATTTCTGTAGCACACCGGAGATTGTGAAAGTGTGGGCAGGAAGGGTGAGAGAGAGGAAGGTTGGGGGTTGGGGCAAAGGGGTAGTGGAGAAGGGGGAAGGAGGGGGGCGGGGGGGGGGGGGGCAGGGACACTATCTGCAGCAATGCTACACACAATGACACCTATATATATGAAAAGGTGTGTGTGTGTGTGTGTGTGTGTGTGTGTGTGTGTGTGTGTGTGTGTGTGCATGCAAAATTCTACTGTATCTGTGTTTGTATATGATTTTCAATTCATGTTTATACCTTTTTATGTACTATCCCCCCCACACATCCCCCCAAATATCCCTTGTGACCTCGGTACATTTGGTAATAAAGACATATTCTATTCTATTCTATTCTGTTCAGTGTTAATAGTGTGAGTATATATATGTGAAAGTAGTCCGTAGGAAGGGTGAGGGTGAGGAAGATTGGGGGTTGGAGCAAGTGGGGGCAAAAGGGGGGCTGGGGGGGGGAGGTGGAGGAGCAGGAAGAAGGAGAGGGAGGGATCAGGGACTGGTGTATATATACAAAGGTGCGTGTGTGTGTGTGTGTGTATGTGTCTGTGCGTCCGTGCATGTATGCGTGTGTATGAGTTAGTGAAAGGCATGAGAATGTATGACTAGCAAACCACCAAACCAACAAACTACTTGTCAAGATGCCACTATGATTATTTGCATCATTGCTAATTTGTAGCTAGTTGTGGACTGTCAGTGGAGGGAGTCTAGCAATCAGCTGCTGATTCCAGCAGACATTATCATTCATTCTCTGTGCGCATGTACCCCTTTGTCAAGATGACCTATCATTCATGCAAGACAGGTAAATTGAATGAAGCGCACTGACGTGTGTGTGTGTGTGTGTATGTGTGTGTGAGTGTGTGTGTATATGTGTGTGTGTTGGGGGATGGGCGGTGAGCGCTTGGGTATATGTGTATATACTGGTCCCAAGACAACCCATAATTTAATTGTAAGATAAATATGAGGTGTAGGTGTGTGTGTGTGTGCATGGTATATGTGTGTATATGTTGGTCCCAAGACAAGCTATAACTGAACGTAGGGCATGTCACTCTAATTAAAGTAACTCACCTGGTTTACTTCCTCCGCAAGCAGAGCCTGTCGCACCTGTGTCAGCACGCTGTCTGACGGACACTGCATCACAGCCAGGTAGGCAGCAATGCGCAGCTCAGAATCTTCACTGTGACGTAGGAAGACTTCCATGACATCATCTCTCTGAAACATTCCAAGACATCATCATTTCTCTGCAACACTCCATGACATCAGTTTTCTAACACATTCCGTGACATTTCTCTGAAATGGGTCACATTCTGCAATATCATTCTCTCTTTCCACATTTGTAACTTGGACCCCAACCCCATAACCCGACCTGACGGGCGCCATAGCCGATTGGTTAAAGCATTGGGACTTTCGATCTGAGGGTCTCGGGTTCGAATAACGGTCACGGCGCCTGGTGGGTAAAGGGTGGAGATTTTTACCGATCTCCCAGGTCAACATTATGTGCAGACCTGCCAGTGCTTGAACCCCCTTCATGTGTATGCGCAAGCATAAGATCAAATAAGCAAGTTAAAGATCCTGTAATCCATATCAGCGTTCGGTGGGTTATGGAAACAAGAATGCACAAGAAAACGGAGTATGGCTGCCTACATGGCGGGGTAAAAACGGTCATACACGTAAAAGCCCACTCGCGTATACACGAGTGAACGTGGGAGTTGAAGCCCACAAACGCAGAAGAAGAAGAAGATAACCCGACCACCACCAAACAGAGCATCAACCTATAAACTGAATCATATAATGTTGATCTTTCTTAAAAACAAAAACAACCAAAAACAAAAAAAAAGAAAAAAAAAAACCCCAAAAAACACACACAGAGTTAAATAGTGATTATACCAACTGGAAAATCTAATCATCAAGACTTTCTTGTTGTTTTTTCCCCTGATATTTATGGTATACAACAGCAGATATCAGTTTAAAAATAAGTTGTGATATTTTAAAGTGAACATTCAAAATGTTAGGAGCTTGACTACAGTTTCACAAATGAACAGATATTTTTACTTCTTCAAAACTTTTCGCACAACACAAATCTCATCCAAAGGAAAAACTATTTACATCTGCTGTGCATGGCATCCGGCGGTAGGCATCAAGGGCAGCAACTCTCACATCCATCGGGAGGTCACTCTGAATGAAACACTTCTCCAATCGGAGACTGGCAGCCTCAGAACGTCCAATGTTGCCAATGGCACGGAGGGTTACCAAAACCTGCGACACCAGTCATTTTCAAAACAAGAACAAAGACACTGAATACAGGAAAGACGAAAGAGCAGAACAGTATCTGTTCCTTCTACCTCACAAACACCAGGTAGTTTTGTTTTGTTTTGTTTTTTCACTATCATCTTTTTCTTCTAATTCTCATCAAAATTATATTGGAAATGTCGGGGGGGGGGGGGGGGGGGGTTCTTTTCTTTTTCGTTTTTTTAGAAGGCAAATTCTCTGAAATGAAAGAATAACATGGAGAGATGAACAAACAGAAAAAAAAGGGGGCTGGGGGGACAGAAAGATGTGTGGGGGAGAGGATAAGGCTACTATCTGTCAATGAATATGAATAAATGTGACTCTCTCTCTCTCTCTCTACAATTATCAGTGCTCTTTCAACTCTCAAATCAGTAAGAGACAAGTCAAGAAAGACCCTTGAATTAGGCATGAAAATCTGCCTCTGGGTATGGCCAGGGTAAAGGGTGGAGATTTTTTCCCGATCTCCCAAGTCAACATAATTATGTGCAGACCTGCTAGTGCCTGAAGCCCCTTCATGTGTATATGCATGCAGAACGTCAAATACGAATGTTAAAGATCCTGTAATCCATGTAAGCGTTTGGAGGGTTATGGAAACAAGAACATACCCAGCATGCACATCCCTGAAAATGGAGTATGGCTGCGTACATGGCAGGGTAAATAAACAAAACGGTCATACATGTAAATGTTACGTGTCTATCTTTGCGTGTATGTGCGCATGCCTGAAATCTGACAGAATGACACAGGAAACAAATGATGAGCACCAAATGGTAGCCGTCAGTCGGCTCTACCCAGCTGGCCAGCCTGCTGTGTGCAAATGACCCCCAAGTTTGTAAAGCGCTTAGAGCTTGGTCTCTGACCAAGGACTGACGCAATGTAAGTATCCACATCATTCATTCATCATTTAAGTGTGGAGTGATGGCCTAGCAGTAACGTGTCCGCCTAGGAAGTGAGAGAATCTGAGCACAATGGTTCGAATCCCGACACAGTCGCCAGTATTTTCTTCCCCGCCACTAGACCTTGAGCGGTGGTCTGGACGCTAGTCATTCAGATTAGATGATAAAACGATGTCCTGTGTACAGCATGCACTTAGCACATGTTGAAGAACCCACAGCAACAAAATGGTTGTCCCTGGCAAAATTCTGTAGAAAAATCAACTTCAATAGGAAAACAAATAAAAAAAATACCTGCAGGCAAGCAAAAAAAAAAAATTAGCGCTCTCAGTATAGCGACATGCTCTCTCTGGGGAGAAAAGCCTGAATTTCACAGAGAAATCTGTTGCAACAAAAAATAGTAGTACTACACAATGCAATACAATGCAATTGCAATACAACAACACAGCACTACACAATATATCACAATACAAAGCAATGCAACGCAATACATCACAATATAACACAATACATCACAAAACAACACAAAACCACCCAACCCAACCCCAACCCAAGCACCTGTTTGAAGTTGGCGTCACTGACGCTGCAGTCCGGCCCCAGGACAGTGGTCAGCGTGTCCAGCACCTGCAGCACCTCCTCGTGCTGCATGCAGTCGGTGTGCTGCTCGCAGTAGTTGTTCACCAGGGAGGACACGGGCAGCAAGGCGTCCTGCTGCCGCTTCTGGCTGCTCAACAGGGGCTGTACATTCACCCCTTCCTCAGTTTCAGTTTTTTTGTTTCAGTTTTGAGCTAGTCAGGCTGACTGATCCATGCACGCTAATAATAATAATAATAATAATAACAAGAGAGGCAAGGCCTTCAAGACTCACTTGTGATACACTTTTTTTTTTAAATCCAAGCTTTTTATGTACTGAGTATAATTTCAAAATGTAATGTTTAAGATGAGAAAGATCAGTTTAAAGCAAATTAAGTCCCCTAGCATTAATTAGAGTAATTTCCCTTTTTTACTAACTGCACCAAAACGTTTGCAAAATAAATAAAACTTCCATGCTTAGCAAAAGAAGTTCCTGTTTGAACAAAAGATGATAATAATGACTGCTCTTGTTGTTGGGTCAGAATATCAGATCAAAGTGCCAAGTTTAGAGAATACAAAAAATATAAATATAACAGTAAATGCAGTTTGCATATAATTTGGCTTTTTTTTTTTTTTTTTTTTTTTGTCCATCCCAGATGTGCAATATTGTTTTAAACAAGATGACTGGAAAGAACTGAATTTTTCCTATTTTTATGCCTAATTTGGTGTCAACTGGCAAAGTATGTGCAGAGAAAATGTCAATGTTAAAGTTTACCACGGACACACGGACACACAGACACACACACAGACAACCGAACACCGGGTTAAAACATAGACTCACTTTGTTTACACAAACGAGTCAATAAAAGGACACTAATGATACAAAAGCCCTGGGCGTTTACAATGAAAAATACAATGACATATGCTTGCTAAAAACACACACAAATACACCCACACGCACAAATCCTCCCACTCCAAATCCAGCTGACAAACCCACACCCACTCCACACAAGATGTAGACACAAACACAAGCGCACACAAACTGCTTTGAAAAAAAAACAGATAAAAAAAAATTAATTAAAGAAACAGAAGTAAAAACAGTACAGCGGAAAAGGAAGGATCGCAATCAGTAATTTTGCAATAACAGCTATGTGTCAATGCAAAGAACTAATCCATTTCAAAACACTATACAACTTTAGCAGATGAAAAAATAAGTCAGAAAGAAAGGATAATGACTGATGATCATCCTATAACAGATATTGTCAAACCTTTAGAACTGATTTCTAGACACCAAACCTTCAGTACATGAACAAAAACAAAAGAGGACTGCAATTGAAGAGTTGCCCAAACAGGGGCTACATATTCAGCCTCAGAAACCTAACATCAGGTGGAATCAGAACAGAAGAAGGATAATGATGATAATAATATAATGATCATGCCAAAACAGTTCTGTGGTCTTCTTCTCATTCTTCTTCTTTGTTCATGGGCTGCAACTCCCACGTTCATTCATATATACGCGAGTGAGCTTTTACGTGTATGACCGTTTTTTTACCCCGCCATGTAGGCAGCCATACTCCGCTTTCGGGGGTGTGCATGCTGGGTATGTTTTTGTTTCCATAACCCACCGAACGCTGACATGGATTACAGGATCTTTAACGTGCGTATTTGATCTTTTGCTTGCGTATACACACGAAGGGGGTTCAGGCACTAGCAGGTCTGCACATATGTTGACCTGGGAGATCGTAAAAATCTCCACCCTTTACCCACCAGACGCCGTCACCGAGATTCGAACCCGGGACCCTCAGATTGAAAGTCCAACGCTTTAACCATTCGGCTATTGCGCCCGTCAGTTCTGTGGTCAAAGCACAGGACTGATTCTAAGACAGTATACCCCCACTGTGGCAGAATCAAGCACTGGACTTAAAAGACCCAGTGTTCACCAAAGATCAGGGTTCAAGGCCCAGTTTTAACCATGGAGTTAGGTCCTCTGGGAAAGACATCTTGCTCCAATTTTCTTCACTCCACTTAGTTGTACATGGGTGCCTGACTTCAACTGTGGAAAAAATTTAAAACAACAGTAGAGGATTGAGCCATGGCTTCCCATACAAAAGTCCAGACACAGTAGATACTGAATTCACAATCAAAGGCTGTTAAGGCTATGGGACTTTAACCTTTTTACACCTTCCACACATCAAAGAAGACGACTTTGCAGAGCTCCTATGTGATCTGACAAGCTCTCATCTCTTCCTTAGGGGCTTTCATTTTGTGGTCTTACTTCCTGAATTTTGAGAAAAAGAGATTAACTCACTCAGTACGGCCAGCCCTCTCTTCTCCTCTACACAGACCCCTTGGATGTCCAGTGGGTGTCTCAATGACCCAACCTTTAGCTTCTGTCGTCAGAATTGTGGTATTCTTTGTCAACATTCACCTCTTCAGTATAAGAGCCTTCCGCTTGCAATATTTTGATGGTGGTAATTGGGGTGAAACGCTGTTAACGTCGTCTCTTTCGCCGTTCGTATGGAGAGAGTTAAAAAAAAACACCCAAAAAACAACAACAAAAACTTGATATGAATATAATGAAGATAATGTAAATTCACTTCATATCAGAAATAACTGCTCGATGCATACTTCATATTATCCTGCTCTTTTAGCTCTCCTGACACCTTCTTCTATTCAAATCATTCACTGTCATGCAATGATAAAATCATAATAATGATTTAATTCACATACTGACTTTCAATGTAAAACATGTTCAATTATGCTGTACAATGTAAAACTGACGTAGAAAACATGCATTTAAACACCAAAACATCAATTCACATGTACAGCCCTCTGCACAGACACCCAACCAAACACTCACACACTGGTTTACATACACACTCATACAAATAAAGACAAGCCCAGAGCTTCCTTTTTTGAGGAGGTGTCTGGGTTTGTTCCAATGCACCTTTTGTTTACCTATGTGCTAGCTGAATCAGTAGCATAAGCAGCAGTGACTTGAAGTTGTGTACCTTGTGAATGGAGAGGTTACCATTTTACTATTTGTTGTAAATACACAAACGAAAACATCACACACAACAACATCACACCTCACACATGAGTGTTACCTGAACTGCTGAAATCATTTCCTTTGTGGGATTGGACAAGAAAGCCAGCGATGTCAACCAAAACGTAGCCTGTGAGTCTTTGATCTCCTCAGACGTCAGAAGATCAGCCATCATGCGTAAGGAGGCCTCTGTGGCAACCATTGGAAGGGCATCCTGGAAGAACTTCCTGAAAATCAGATGACAAAAGACATATAAATGCATTCTTCAGAAGTCAAAAGTATGGCTAAAAGCAGAGAGTAAAACTTCATTAAAATCTGATTACAAAGACTTGTGTATGTATTCTTTAGAAAGTCAAAAGCATGACTAAAAGCAGACAAAAACTTCCTGAAAACTGGATTACAAAGACATTTGTATTCCACTGAAACTCAAAGTATGACTAAAAAGTAAGACAAAAACTGCCTGAAAATTAGATTACAAAGACATGTGTATTCTACAGAAAACTCAAAGTATGACTAAAAAAATACAAATATTTATGTATTCTGTAATAAAGTCAAAGTATGTCTAAAATAAAAACAGAGAATAAGTGAGCAGTGACAATCATCACAATCGTGGCAAACAAACAACATGATTCTTTCGGCATAATCCTTCCTCAGTCAACCACTCTCTTACAAAGTTGACAGGAATAAAGAAAAACATTCAAGAAAAATATTCCAAAGAAATAAAACTGGTTCCTTTTACAGATACTGACAAACCTTTCTCTCTCTCTCTCTCTGACTCTCTATATGAACATTCTTTAATTTGCTTCTTTTTTTTTGTATTCTAAATCTAAAAGCGGGAGCAGCATTCAATATTAAACAGTAAACAAAAGCAGAAACACTCACCACCATCAAGAGAAATTCATTCATTCACTGAATTTTTATCTGTACAATACCACAGTGTGTTGTGTGTGTACATTAAGACAGAACGTGTGCTTTGCATACTGTGTTTATAAAAGCAAAAGCGCTTCAGATATCTTATGGACAGTCACTCATCTGGCTTATGCACAGACAGACAAACAACAGATCAAAACAGAAACAATTAGATGCACCATTACTGGACAAAATCAGTACAATCTATACACTGCCAATATAATTATATTAATTTTTTTTTCTTAAAATTAAGATCCATTCCAGCGTCCATGGCAACCAAACACTGAAAGTCAATCACAGAGCAAAATTCAAAGTGCACTGGCTTTTGTTGATTATACTTTTGTAAATACAACCAAAATGCATGAAAAAATGTGGCTAACCTGGTTTTCTGGGCACTGTCCTGGCAGATACGGTTTTGCTCCAGCTGCTTGTCCAGGTTTTGCAGATCAGAGTGGTCCAGACTTCGCATCGAATGGACAAGTTCAGCAAACATGTGAGGCACCTGCAATAAGAAAGTGACAGCTGGGGTGTACGACACTGTCTGGCTCTAAACTGAGGTTATCTCTCTCTTTCGTTTTTTTCTCATTCTCTCTCTCTCTCTCTCTCTCTCTCTTCTCCCTCTCTCTTTCTCCTCCTGGGAACAATTATCTGTCACTATTTCTGAATGAATTAATATGATTGATGGCCTTGTGTTGAATAAATCCTTTGTCTGTTTGGTTGGTTAGCTGGTTGATTGGTTGGTCATTTCTCTCTCTCTCTCTCTCTCTCTTTCTCTCTCTCTCTCACTTCCTCCTTTCCCTCTTCTCCATGCTCAGAGCAGTTATTATGTTACAATGTCTAAATATAGTTAGTACGTTAGTATCAGCAAAATTCAACTGTCTCTCCTTCTCCTTTGTCCCATCATATGCCGGATTTCTATGGCATTAGTTACTTCTACGCTCCTTTCAAATCCCCAAACTAGAATCCAGAATCGTCTGCCACAGTCCCAGTGCTGGCAATCCACAGAAAGCTATCAATGTTAGGCTGTCATGGAGCAACACACCAGAGAAGACAACCCACTGTTGCTGAGTCACTGTGGTGGTATTCAGTAATGGCAAAGTTTGTTTACATTCCATCATAATCATATAACTCAATCAATCTATAATTCATTGAAAAAAAAAATATATATATATATTGCATTAATGGATAGAATCACCCCGGACGAAAGAACGCAATAGCATTCCTGACGTAAGGTAGCGTTCCGGACAACGGAATGCTATAGCGATTTCCATGTTTTCTTCATGGGGAAGCATAAAAATCACAGTTGCACCGGGTATTGCGAACGTGTCAAGGGACGAATGGGAAATTTCTTCATGAGGTTCATTAACAACATACTCACCAGTGAGCCTTTCGAGTTCAGCATGACAAGCTGATGTGCATATGTATCGAGAATGGTGTTGCAGGCAATATAAGTGGAAAGTTTTGGAGCAAACTCGATCACAACAGGGGGCTTTTTCTGCTTCAAACTGAAGGTCTCGACATCAACGAGGATGATGAAGACGCTGAATAAAGTATCTGCAGTGAAGAAAACTACCAGCAAGAAGGTACTGACAGTGACTCAGCTTCTGAGGGCTGTGAAGAGAGGGAGGGGGGTGGGCGTACACACAACATGAGGAGAAGGGTCAGTGGGTCAAGTACAGGGTGTTTTATTCAGTCACTTTGTGTTTTGTATTTTTTGTGATTTTTTTTTCCTAGCCCTAACAAATGGGTCGTCCACAGAGGAAAGCAAAGGAGAAAACTATTCGTCCGGAGTGAGTTAAAACAAGACTGCCTCCACATCAGAAAGCAAAGATTTGAAATCCACACTTACAAGCTGACAAGTTAAAAAGACAAGCACAGAAACCATCTGGGCAGGAAGACTGGAAGAAAAGTGACAAGCAAACAGTTAGATGAAAAATACTTTTAAAATGTTTCGAAGCAAAATGCTGATAATATCAGAACCAGTTAACTAGCTACTACTGGTAGCGTACCTGCGGTCTGATGTCAACCTTGGTGGTTTCACATATTTCCTTCAGTTTGTTTTTCACATCCTTGAAGTTTGATGTTCCTTCATTCACTCCCTGCTTGTGTTCGTACACCAACGATGTACGCCTGCTGATTTGCCCTGTGATACAATCATACACCAGCAGATATATATATATGCATTTTGTGAGTCAGAATGCAATCAAACTAAAACTGACAAATGGCCAGATGTTATATCAAATAAACAAAGCTGTTTCAGAATACTCGCGCATGACCGAAATTTGCATAATCTAGTAATGAATAAAACAGTGAGACTCACAAAGACTGGCTAGTGTGCTGTTTACTCAAAGTCAAACCTGGTGATTTTCCTCTCTCTCTCTCTCTCTCTCTCTCTCTCTATATATATATATATATATATATATATATATATATATTACTCTCTCTTCTCTCTCTTCGGAGAGAGATAAGCACTGATAGTAACTCCACCCCCACCCCCACCCCCACCCTTCCACCACAGTCACTGTAGTCATTATCATTATTATTATCATTATTATCATCATTATGATGTCCTGTAGTCGCTGTTTTCAGTAACTATATTATCACCCTCCACTAGACTTGCATTAGGCACACGTAGAAGAACCCACGTCAACAAAAAGGTTGCTTCTGGTAAAATTCTGAAGTAAAATCCACTCTAAACACATGTGAGTAACTGAAACCTGACTGAGTGACATAGGAGACAAATAAATAATGAGCACCAAAAGGCAGCAGTCAGTGCCTCTAGTACCAGGTAGGCAGCCTGTTGTGCAAATGTACTGCCGTGTTTGTTAAGTGCTCAGAGTTTGATCTCTGACCGAAGACAGGTCCTACATCAGTATCAATAATAATAATATTAATACTAACAAGAAGAACTCCACCTATCTTCTTCATTCTAGATGAAAAAATAGTGACTACTGGACCTTTTAAAACAAAGTTATCAACAGGCAAAGCCTTCAAGATTCACTTGTGCTTCCAGTAAAGGAATCATGAGAAGAAAAAAAAAGAGATTTAAAAAGTCGTTGAAAAGTGCTCTGTATTAAATATGATATATAGGATAAGCTTGGGAGAAAAAAAAAGAAAAAAAGGCATGCGAGGGGAATCAGGCATATTCAGTTCTGATGCAAGCAGACTAATCCCCAAGGCTGTGGGAAATTTGACGTCAAATGACTAAATTTAAAACTTAAAACATTGTTGACGTTTTGTTCTTCTATCAGGTTTTTGTGTGTGTTATTATATCTCAATTTTTTTTTCAGCAGTAAAGGAGACGTTGCCATCTCCTTCAAGCACATCGCAACACATTGTAGATCTCTAGATCTGCATAAACCAGTCTACAACAGGCTGAAAGAATCGATCAATTCAATTTTTCTTTTTGTTCATTCCAATTAATTCAGTGTCCACTTTAGAATATTTATATGCAGTAAACACATCGATGGTGTAGTTAGGATAACTGTAAGTGTTCTGTTCAGAATTTGTGTTTCTTTCCTTTTAATTGTGAACAAGAAACACAAGGTCATGTCGTCTTCGAAAACCTGCCTTCTAGTCAGCCAAACTCAGTGGAAAGCGGTTTTCAGAATGTTCGGATTTCAGAACGCATCTCAACGAAATAAACTGTTAATGATTCGGAGAAACGGCTTAATTCTGAAGACTTACAACCTTTTACTGGCTTGACTATGAAGATTCTTTTTATACTATGTTTAAGCCAGTTTTGGTAGTGGCAGATAAAGTATTTCCAGAAAAAATGGCAATGTTAAAGTTTACCACAGACACACACACAGACACACACAATCAAACACCAGGTTAAATCATAGCCTCACTTTGTTTACACAAGTGAGTCAAAAATGTAAAAGGTGATGTAAAACCAAAGGTACCCTGATGAAGATGAAGTTAAAACCAAGACGTTTCAAGTCTACGACTTTGTCAAGCATTATTTTCATTATCACTTGACAAAGTGTCTAAGACTCAAAATGTCTTGGTTTTGTCTTCATATTAACTCATTCGAATCCTGGTACCAGTTAACTTGTACCATGATTATGTCCCCTGTGGACCAGGTAAGTATTCTCATACCAACACAATATTCTAATTTTGTTCATTCTTGCTTGGTACAGTTGGCATTCTAAACTGAACTGTTTACGGACTCCAGAAGCATGAAAATGAAGCATTGTCTGACCGGTTAAATCAACAATTCTCCATTGATTTTCACTGTTTTAGTGAACCATACTGGGGTTTTTTTCTACAGTGGTCTCATGTAGCACTGGTCCAGAGGTGCTGTGGCAGGCATGTAGCTGTGGGGCAGAATGAGTTATGGCACCTCTGATTTTACACCACCTTTTATCATTTTTGACTCACTTGTGTAAACAAAGTGAATCTATGTTTTAACCCGGTGTTCGGTTGTCTGTGTGTGTGTGTGTGTGTGTGTGTGTGCGCGTGTGTCCGTGTGTCTGTGTGTCCATGGTAAACTTTAACATTGACATTTTCTCTGCAAATACTTTGTCAGTTGACACCAAATTTGGCATAAAAATAGGAAAATTTCAGTTCTTTCCTGTCATCTTGTTTAAAACAATATTGCACCTCTGGGATGGGCACAAAAAAATAAAAAAGAAGCCTAATTATATGCAAACTGCATTTACTGTTATATTTATATTTTTTGTATTCTCTAAACTTGGCACTCTGACCTCTTATTCTGACACAACAACAAGAGGAGTCATTATTATCATTTTTTGCTCAAACAAGAACTTCTTTTGCTAAGCATGGAATTTTTATTTATTTTTGCAAACGTTTTGGTACAGATAGTAAAAAAAAAAAAGGGAAGTTACTCTGTAATTAATGCTACGGGACTTAATTTATCACAAGTGAGTCTTGAAGGCCTTGCCTCTCTTGTTCAAACTTCATCTTCGTTCTACCTTTGTGTGAGCGGATGCCTGGTGCCTTAGTGCGGAAGGTGAGGGTCTGTGAGGCCTCCGTCACTGCCCCATTGTTGGCCTTGGAGAAGGGTCGGAAGACGTGCACCTCGTGACACGAGCTCCGCTGCACGATGGCGGCCTCCTTTTCCACGTCCTGTGTGCACTCGTGGCTGCTCTTCAGCAGTGGCAAGGACTGCAGACTCTGGATAGAATTGGTTGAGAACAACAAAAATTATCATTGCTGAAAGTTTGTTTGTGTTGTTTGTTGAATTTTTCGTTCCCTTTTTTTGAATGACTTTTTTTTTTTTTTAAACATGATGAACACATGTAAAGAACATATGCACATATGCACATATGCACTCACACATACACACACTCACACACCCATATACATGCACACATACACGCACATGCACACACACACATGCTCACACACACACACACGCTAACACACACACACACACACACACAATCATGATCATGTTGATTATTATTATCATTATCATTATCATGATACTGTAAAAATCAATATTATCATCATTACAGTTACATTACTGCTACCACTACTACCAATACAATTTCTGCTGTTGCAGCTGGTGCTTCTACACTACTTAAAGTGTGAACACAGCAATGAAGCAATGGAAGAACTAAGGACTCACGTTCGGAACATTGTACGGAACAGACAGAAGCGAAGTCTGAGCATCGTGTCGGTCTGTGCAGGCCAGCATGTCCTTGGTCTTGGTCACTGTCAGACTTTTCCAGCCCTGTTGCGTCACTTTGTAGTGTGTGGGACACTTGCCTGTGACGTCAGCCTGTGGTGCAATATGTGCATGATGATGATAATAAATAATGTATGCTAGGCAGTTCCAGTCCGACTATGACCATCAGAACAGCATAGGAGGCAACTGCTGTCTCAACTATCTGGGCAAGAACTGGACTGTAGTGGAGAGTGTCTTGCCTAAGTTACATCCCCACTTTCTCGGCTGAGGGACTTTTGGACCGTTAACGTTGGAATGGTCCCCACAGGCCAGCTAGCCCCCTAAGGCTGCAGCACTAGCAGCCAGAGCAACCTTGCCTCCTAGTTCAAGAGTCATGGTCCTTCACAAAGACTAAGCTGTAAATAAATTCCCATTGCAGTGAAAAAACAAACAAACCATTGATCACATAGCTGTCACCTTGCTGTTGGCCCTTTTGGAAGCTTATGTCAATCTCTGATTGTAGCTGAGCATTGAAAAAAAAAAATCATGCAGCACATTAAATGCGGTTACATTGTAAAATGTACTGTATATATATTTATATATATATATATATATATTCATACACACACAAAAACAACAAACAAAACACAACACACATCATACATATCAATCACAATACCTAAATGATGCACATAATATCACATCACAGTACTTAACACCAATATCACAATATGTAAACCATATCACAAAACCAGTCCCAGTACTTAAAACCAGTCTGGAAAAGGCCATTCACTGCATGACAATGATCTTAAACAAAGATGAAGATTATATGACAAACTCTGCTTTATGAGAACTTGTCATTTTGCATATGCAAATCAGGATCCATGAAAGTCAATCTATTTAACAGAAACAAAGAATGTATATTATGTAATTATGTATGTAATATGCAATGTATGTGTATGTATATAAAATAATTATGTAACATAGAGATAGACAGATAGATATGTATATTAGATATATATACATATTTTAAAACATTATCCAATCATATATTGTACATATATTCTAATTCATCAAGTTATGTCTTTAATACATTTTTTTTTTTCCAATCAGTTCAGTTTTCAGCAATATGCGGGGGGAAAGCCATTCATTAACAGCAACAAAAACAACAACTAAAGTTAAATACTCAAAAAACAAATGACAGACAATAAATACCTCCTGCACATGCTCTTCTCGCTCCATTTGACGCATGGAGTTTTGCAGAGCTGACAAGATGCCCCGCTTGATGTTGAGTGTCCACAGCTCTTCCCTGTCGTCCGGGCACAGGCTGGTTACAGACCCGTCGTGGAACGCAAAACGCAGGGGGCGGCTCTCCAACGCGCTTTTGGCGCCTGACATCTTGTCGGCATCGACCATGCGTTTGGAATTCTCTTCATGAGATCGTTTGATGACCACGTCCGTCAACTGAAAACCAAGTGACAGAAGAGCCTGAAATACTCAGAAAAGTATGATAAGAGTAATAACGCTTTTAAATATCTCAAAGCACTTTACAATTATAACAGGACAGACACACAGTGTGCGCACACACATGCGCATGCACACACACACACACACGCATGCACACACACACACACACACACACACTGACAGTATGCTCAACAGTGAAGGCCTGTCACCTCAATGAGGAATGACAGAGCTCACAAGTCAGGATGTCAGTCACTTTCCTCTATCTGGACTTCACATTTGTTCAGCAAAAATCAATTACACCACTGGTAAGTACACAAAAAGTAGTAATTTCACTTCAAACTCATGTCACACGGATCTCATTTCACCAAGATTCAACAGTCAAGGAGTTAATATCTTTCAGCTTATTGTGCAACTGTTCATTCACAAGTGAATGCTTCAACTGACAAATCAAACCAGAAAACGAATGATGAGCACCCAATGGCAGCCGTCGTCAGTCAGCTCTAACCAGGTAAGGCAGCCTGTTGTGCTTATGACCCCCAAGTCTGTAAAGCGTTTAGAGCTAGAGCTTGGTCTCCAACTGAGAGGATAGGCGCTATATAAGTATCCATATCAAATCAAATATCAAAAGCCCTGGCTGACACCTATTATCTAAGGACTTACCAGGAGAGCCATCTCACACTGCTCCAGGACCTCGATCTTTGCTGTGGCACCGATGGTGACAGTGGCTGTGTCCTCTGCCGCTCCAGCCATGGTGGTCCTCGTCTCTGCCTTGTACTGGTATTCATAGCTCCAGCCTGCCTTGTACGTGAACTTCACTGAGTCTGCCATCAGATTTATTGCAATGTTAACATAATAATAATAATTAGAACAGCAACAAAAACAAAAACAATAATAATAATAATGGTAAAAACAACAATAATAATAATAATAATAATAATAATAATGATAATAATAATAATAATAATAATAATAATAATAATGACAATTATGATAATAATAATAATGCGCATTTATGCAGCACTTACCCTTCAGTATGAAGAGGTTCTATGATGCCTTGAAAGAAGTCTACGGCCCCACATCCTCAGGATCATCCCCTTGATCACCGAGAAGGAGAAAATTCTCGAACGCTGGGCTGAGCACTTCAACAGTGTCTTAAATTGCCCTTCCTCCATAAATGATGAAGCCACAGACTGTCTCCCACAAGTCCCCATCAACGAAGCACTGGACAATCCGCCAGCACTTCTTGAGACCCAGAAAGCAATCCGTCTGCTATTCAGTGGCAAAGCACCTGGCTCAGACTCCATACCAGCAGAGGTCTACAAGGATGGAGGCACTCTGCTGACTGAGAAGCTCCATCAGCTGTACTCACTCATGTGGAAAGAAGAGACGATCCCCCATGATTTCAAAGATGCATCTATCATTCACTTGTACAAGTGAAAGGGGAACCGGCAAGCCTGTGATAACCATCGGGCATTTCCTTGCTCTCCATCGCAGGCAAGATACTTGCCAGGATCCTACTAAACCACCTCACAGCACACCTTAACCAAGGTCTTTTGCCTGAGAGCCAATGTGGATTCCGGAAAGAGTGCGGAACGACCGACATGGTGTTTGCTGCAAGGCAGCTGCAAGAGAAATGTCAGGAGCAAAATGCTGATTTGTTCTCCACCTATGTCGACCTCACTAAGGCCTTCGACACCGTGAGTAGAGAGGGACTGTGAAAGATCATGGCCAAGTACGGAAGCCCTCGGAAATTTATTTCCTTGGTCAGCCATTTCCATGAAGGCATGCAGGCTCAAGTCCAGGACAATGGCGAAACATCTGCTCCTTTTGCTGTCACAAATGGTGTCAAGCAAGGCTGCGTCCTGGCTCCAACACTGTTCAGCCTCATGTTCTCTGCAATGCTTACTGATGCCTTCAGAGATGGCGATGTTGGAATCAGCCTAAAGTACCGAACAGATGGCAAGCTGTTTAACCTCAGAAGGCTTCAAGCAAAAACGAAGGTCATGACAGACATCATCAGAGACTTTCTGTTTGCTGATGATTGTGCCCTCAACGCTGGATCTGAAGCTGACATGCAACTCAGCGTCAACAAGTCTGCCACTGCCAGCAGGAACTTCAGCCTTACCATCAGCACAAGGAAAAATGAAGTTCTTCATCAGCCAGCCCCAGGGAAACCACACGTTGAGCCCAACATCGCAGTCAACGGTCAGAGACTCAGTGCGGTGGAGCAGTTCACATACCTTGGCAGCACACTGTCACGAAATGCGACCATCGACAATGAAGTGAACGTCAGGATTGCAAGAGCAAGCGCAAACTTTGGTAGACTCTATGCAAATGTCTGGAACAGAAGAGGCATTGGTCTTGAGACCAAGCTAAAGGTCTACAGAGCAGTAGTTCTCCCCACACTACTGTACGCCTGCGAAACTTGGACAGTGTACCAACGACACGCCGAGAAGCTGAGCCACTTTCACACAACATGCCTCAGGAAGCTACTAAACATCAAGTGGCAAGACAGGACCCCAGACACAGAGGTGCTTGCAACAGCCACCATTCCCAGCATCTTCACCATCCTGATGCAGTCCCAGCTTCACTGGGCTGGACACGTGCCGCGCAGGCCAGACCATAGGCTGCCCAAAAAACTCTTCTATGGCGAGCTGCAACAAGGGAAGAGATCACACGGAGGTCAGAATAAGTGCTTCAGAGATACTCTGAAAGTCTCTCTGAAAGCGTTTGATATCAACCCTGACTCCTGGGAGGAATCTGCAGTGGACCGTGACAATTGGCGTGCTGCTGTGCACAAAGGCGCCAAGTTGTGCGAGGCCAACAGGACTGCTGCAGCTGTTCAGAAGAGGCAGGCCAGAAAGTCACGGGCAAACAAGCTCCCTGACAATGATATGCCTGTCTTTGTCTGCCCCTACTGTCAGCGAACATTTCATGCGCAGACTGGACTATTCAGCCATCTGCGCATTCACAGATAGATTCATGAGCATCCCCCCCCATCCCACCACCACCCTACCCCCATCCCCCAGCTGGATGACAACGATGGTCATCATCGATCTCGATGGACACACACCACCCTTCAGGTTTAAGTGGTTTTAACAATATGTGTAGTCTGAATAAGGCATATGAATATAGTAAAAAAATATATATCTCCAAAAGTTAAAATACAAGCTGTTTTTCAAAAGCAGTGTAATATCACTCACAACTCACACATTTCTCCCATCTCACAGTACGTTATCACACTTATTTCAATGAAAAATTCTTTTATCAATCAATCTGTTCATCTTGTCTTTTTCTTGCACAGTCCTATTTTTCATGTCTATAGAAAAACAAAGTTATCTGGATCTGGAAGTCTCACTACGGATATGAGTTAGTGGGCTCAGAGTCCCAAGCTCCCAATTACAAGGATTATCATAAAAATGATGGGCAATAACAATTAAACGAAATTATTTTTGGTTGCATACTATGTGCAGGTATCACAGTATTATAAGGAACATCTGCTTTAAATAGCCATGCATCTGCTTAGTCATGTTTATAATATAAGCAGTTCTTAAACAATGATTAAAATTCAATCTCCAAGGGGCAATGAGAGTAGAAATGATAAACAAGTGCTGTTACACTTCGTGAGACAAGTTATGATTTCATTTAAATCACTTGCCCTGCACATGTACCATTTCTATTCTATTATGAAGAATTCACTTGTTTGTTTGAATTTCATTTTTTCATCAGTCTTTGATGGGTTTAATCTGAGTTGCATATGCAGCTGATGTTCTTGTGTGGTTCATGGAGCATTTTGTGAAAGGACGGCCCACAGAGAACTGAAGACATGCAGATACACAAGATGTAAAGGTTTAGGATGCACTCACTAAGACGTGGAAGAAAGAAAAATCAAGTTCACAAGAAAGCATCATGTAAAAAAAAAGTATATTCCTAACACACACACACACACTTTTTCATATAATTGTTAGGATGTGGCAGGGTCATGGAGACGGGAGTGTGTCTATATATGTTCTCCCAGATCTAAGTTCCCCCAGGTATATGTTCCCCCAGGCCTATAATTATATGTTTAATCATATATATACACTTTTGGGTACTGGTCAGCACTGGTCAGTGGTCAGCACTGGTCAGTGGTTAGCATTGGTCAGCGGTGGTCAGTAGTAAGTGGTAGTCAGTTGTTGGTGGTGGTCAGCAGTGGTCAGTGGTCAGCAGTGGTCAGTGATCAGTGGTGGTCTGTGGTGGTCAGTGCATCATCATAATGCTCAAACGTGTATAAAACGCTATCTGAAGCAGATTTTTGTGTTGTGGTAAGTAATGGCCAGCAGTGGAAAGAAATGGTCAGTCATGGCCAACAGTAGTCAATAGTGGTCAGCTTATGGTCAAACCCTGCCAAGACATTCCATTAATGCATAACCATCACAAAGTGATGCAAGATGGACTCTGATTGTGCACAACAGTGGTCATTCGTGCTAGTAGTGGTCAAGCTGTGGTCACCTGCTATGACATGATAATGGACAGATGTAACAAAATAAAAGTCTGAGCACTTATGGGCCTTCGTCAATGGTGGTCAGCAGTGGTCCTAAGACCTGGAGGAATGCAGACCTGTGGGAACATAGACCTGTGGGTACAAAGACCCAGGGAAAGAACGATAGACCTGGTGGAAAGAAAGATATGCCTGGGGGAACATAGACTATGGGGCACACAGAGTTGACCCCATACAGCTCATTATATAATGACAACAGGAAAAGAAAGTTGCATTTTGATTCCTGATTTCAGAGACTTACCAATTATTTAGTAACGGCAATTTCCGTGCACGGTTGAAACAGTGTTATCGTTAGTGACCCATTTTCTGCAGAATTCAAATCTATTTTGGCTGTTGTTGGTTGTGCGTAATTTGGACATCGATTCCGTCGGAACACTGTATGCACAGCCATTTTCCTACGACAGCCAATGGTCGGACGCGTTTGATCGGTCTTTGCCAATAGAATGGCAGACACAGCCACGAATAACTTGACCCAATTAAGGGCAGATCGCCGAAAGGTCGTCGAACTCACCACTACGATTGGCAGAACTCCCAAGAAATGCAGGGTTCTGGCACCGTGGGGTTTTTACATGCCAGAGTGAAAAACAAAGGATGTGGAGGAACTCAAGAAATCTGTCAACATGTTGACAGCATGCAGTGGCCCGCTGCGCATGTGTAGTTGGGCAGCCTCCCTCAATAATAAAAATTAATATTTTGTTCTATGGAAATTTCAAAGAAAAAAATGATACATATGTCTCTCCATGAACCCGAATATATTATAGTTTTCTTTCTCACATTTCAATTTCTTTTCTTTTATTCATGACCTGTTTATTTCTTTTTCCTTTCTCTCTCTCTCCCCCCCCCCCCCATTCCCCCTCCCCCAACCCCCAATTCATCACGTACCGGACCCACGTACATCTCCCTCTCGAGATCTATTCTCTCAATCATTCTTTTCTTTTCCCTTCTCATTGTCATTCAACTCGTCGTTGTCTTCTGATTTGATCTCTCTAACCCACTCTCTCTTCTTTCTCGTTTTCACTTCTTCATTGTCTTTTTCCTTTTCTTTGTACTGAGTCAAGGCATGGTTTCAGTGAACGCAAGTTTTGGGCACAGTTCATGATATTAATAATTCATTTTGCTATCAGAAAGTTGTGAGTTCGACTCCAGGACGCCCCCAATTAAGTGTGAATAATAGAAAAAAAAAAGATGCTCTTGTGCACACTGGAAAATATGTGATTTTTTTTTTTTTTTCTGGAGAATTTTTCCAGAGGACACTTTTGTTGCCATGGGTTCTTTTTCAGTGCGCCATGTTTATGGATCGAGCTCGATACATTGTCTTATCCGATTGACTCTATTCGGTCACTTTATTTTCTAGTCATATTAACCTGACGTGGGGGAAAGGGCGAGAGCGGGATTCGAACCCAGACCCCGTCGCGAACACTGTTTAATTATTTCTTTTTAAACTGGCAGATGAGTGTCTTATACATTCTGCCCCCCTCCCTCCCCCCCGCCCCTTAATCAAACAAAAGGAAAATAACAGGAAATAAAACAATCATAGTAGGAAGAACTGAGGAGAATGTATGATAATGAATCTTTTGGCCGTTTGTGAAACTAACTATAGCACAATGGGAGAGATGAGCAATAAAAATCACTTCTGAAATACATGTCACGTGTTTCATAAAAAAACGTTTTATGTTTTCTTGCTCTGTAATTAGTAATTCAAAATGACGGCCAGAATCAGTAATCCTCTAAACTCAGGCTGGTGCAGGTCAGTACACGTAACGTAAGCCATTAACTCACTCAGTACGGCCAGTCCTCTCTTCTCCTCTACACAGATCCCTCGGATGTCCAGTGGGTGTCTGAATGACCCAACCTTTAGCTTCCGTCGTCAGAATTGTGGTATTCTTTGTCAGCATTCACCTCTTCGGTATAAGAGCCTTCCGCTTGCAATATTTTGATGATGGTAATTGGGGTGAAACGCTGTTAACGTCGTCTCTTTCGCCGTTCGTATGGAGCCGGGGAGTTAAAAACAATGGGTACAAACAAACTGTGACGATGATGTCGACTGATTACGATGATAATGCTGGTCACTGACCGCGTCGCATGATCAGCGATGATGAGAAAGAAAAATGACTGTGACACAGTTGTGGGGGAGACAACGTGTATACCTATAATGTACACAGTGCATTCCCACTATGAACTGAAACGCATCAGTTCAGTTAAAAGAGAAGTTATTTCTATGGAAACGCTTCTAAAATCTCTATGGCAGCATCATGTGTATTACTTTTCCAATACTGGGGGGCTGGGGAGGGGAGTGGGGGGGGGGGGGGGTTCGATTCTCTTCTTACTAGTAGCATGTGGTTCATTCAGCCTTTACATCGTTCAAAACCCATGCAGCTTCTTCGATCGACGCGGTCTTGTTCTCAACGAATCACGTACCCCTCCCCTCCTTTAGACACCTCCACCCCCCCCCCCCACCCCCTCACCACCACCTGTAACAAAAACGTATGTATGTGCAATATCGACGGATCTCATGAATTATCGATTAAAAGAAAAAAAAAAAATCTGTCGGTAAGTCAGTTCATTATAGATTGGAAAGTGGGTTTATTATCAATAATTAATTTGATTTTTTTTTTTTTTTTTACCCTGTGCATTGGTCTTTGTTTCCTACCTGTTTTTTTTTGTTTTTTTTTTTTTTTTTTTTAGTATTGCTATCTCCTTTTTAAAAATTTTTTTTTATGTATCTAGAGAATGATAATGAAACACAATATGACTGCATGGCGTCTTCCGCATTATCAAATTATAACAGTTTAAGTGACTGATACAATGTATTCATTTATCTATGTATTTATCTGTTTATTTATCTACTTAACTTTGTGTGTGTGTGTGTGTGTGTGTGTGTGTGTGTGTGTGTGTGTGTGTGTGTGTGTGTGTGTGTGTGTGTGTGTGTGTGTGTGTGTGTGTGTTCTTTAGTTTAACGTCTTTTAACAGTAAGTGATATTAGACGAGGGTAGGGAAAAAATCGAGTGGTTGGAGGGTGCGGGGAAATCACTGTGCGCGCGCGCGCGCGCGTGTGTGTGTGTTACATATAGAAAATAATTGATTTAAGTTGATTTTTTGTTGTTGTTGTTGTTGTTGTTGTTGTTGTGTGTGTGTGTGTGTGTGTGTGTGTGTGTGTGTGTGTGTGTGTGCACGCGCGCGCGCGCCGAGTGTATGCGTGTGTGTGTGTGTACTGAGTGGGTGTGTGTGCACGCGAGCGTGTGAGTGTGTGTGTGTGTGTGTGCGCGCTCACGCGCGAGCGTGTCGTGTGTATGCGCGAGCGAGCGTGTTGATGGGTGGGTGGGCATGGGTGGGAATCTGTGACCTACAAGGCCCATGAGGGTAGGCTGGGCATATACGTGGGACATAACAACTGATGGAAAAAAAAAAAATCCATAGAGGGATCAGTTCAGAATGGTCAATCTGACATTCCTAAACATGAAACTACGTAACATCCACCAGAACGAGGCCCAACAGAAGGACACACTCAGTCACGTGGCGTGAAAAGAATCACGCAGCGATTCAATAGAGTCAAAGGTCCAGGACTCCACATGTCAGCTCTTTTCCGAGGGTTCAGTTCAGTCATACTACAGTTCCTCTCTGACCACAACTCATTGTACAGCCAGGATTACGTGCTGTGGCCTACCAGTCTTGAAGGAAGAACATCTGCCAAAGTCCACAGTCCAGATCGACCATCACTGTTGCTTACTTGAAGTGTTGGCCACTTCACGACAATGGAACTGATAGCGCTAATCATTTCCGTTCCTCTCGTATCCGGTAACGTCAGCAGCAGCAAGAAACCCACGTTATAACGGTCAATGAGAGCAGAGCAGCAGTGCTCGGTCCTTGACACCGTGATAGTAAGTAAGTAAGTAAGTAACCCGTGACAAAACAACAGTGATGATGAGTATACTGAGGGTGTTGGCGAAACTAACGTATGTAAGCTGCTGCGCATTTAGAATGTTGGTCACAAAGCAAAAACAAAACAAAACAAAACAAACAGGAGCAAATATAATATAATATAATAAACAAACCTAAAAAGTGTATGTATAAACTGTATTATCACTTGTGTAGCGAGTCCAGTGTATACTTATCCGAATGTTGGCGGGAGGAGATGCCAAAAGAATGGTTGCCTTTCGGCAAATGAAAGCAAAAATAACAATAATGGGCTCAGGCGGCTGTACACCAACAAGGCAAAGACAGAAAGAGAAAGCGTCTTGATGAGATTCTGATGAACCGATTTTCATTTTGTTTCGCCTCCCAAATGCATGTACTTCATGAAGATGTTTTGGTCTTGGAAGTAAATAGCGTGTGCCGTGTGTGTGTGTGTGTGTGTGTGTGTGTGTGTGTGTGTGTGTGTGTGTGTGAAGTAAATAGCGTGTGCCGTGTGTGTGTGTGTGTGAAGTAAATAGCGTGTGCCGTGTGTGTGTGTGTGTGTGTGTGTGTGTGTGTGTGTGAAGTAAATAGCGTGTGCCGTGTGTGTGTGTGTGTGTGTGTGTGTGTGTGTGTGTGTGTGTGTGTGTGTGTGTGTGTGTGTGAAGTAAATAGCGTGTGCCGTGTGTGTGTATATATATATGTGTGTGTGTGTGTGTGTTTGCAGGGGGGTGTCAGAAGAAGTGCCTCAGAGAAGTGCTGTGTGGACTTGTTGTTAACAACACGTGAACTGACTGATGCGCGTGGCATTCCATCTGTTCAACTGAATCCAGTTGCTGACCATGCGATAATCGAGTGATCCAGTCAAGGCCAGGTAAAACCTACAATCGTGTGATCCTCGAAAAGATATTGGCCCAACCCAACAGATAAAGACTCGTCATATCAATCGACACTTTTCAACAAGCACAATGCGGTGACCTGTAGATAACCAGTTGACAATGATTGTCTTATGTAAGACCAATAATCAGTTCACTATCTCCAATATGTATACTAATCGATATCACGATTAGAACGTGGTGGTACGATTCCTCTCTAGGTTAGAACTGCAGCTAAGATAATGATGTTTTCTAATCAACACTTGAATCTTTAACCTCATGAATGGAGATAACCCGTTTGTGACTGCTAATGATGTTTTCTAATCAACGAAGAAATAACTGACCTCGTGAATGGAGATTATACCCGTTAGTCAGTGCGTAAAAGTATCCTATACTTTATTTGAAGTGATGGCACTGACATTCAATGACCCACATATATAATTAACATGTATCAAACAAAACAAGAGAAAGATGATAAACCCCAAATATCATATTACTCATAATGATGATTTTATAGATATACACCCGGGTGCTGAGTGTTCTTAATTTAACAGGCCTACTGACCATGGCCCCTCATGAAGGGGTGGTGTAAACAAACGTTCCAGAGATAATAATCATGTACAGATAATGTCAAAATAACATAAATGTAACCAAGCACGAGATACTAAAACTACCCATCAGCTGCATTTAATATCTGTCATTAACACAGAAATAAGAAAACACCCCACCGCTTTTATTTTCATATTTCTAATTTAAAGGCTGTATAAACAAGTAAACTACTGATTTTTTTTAGAATTTATTTATTTATTTATTTATTTATTTTATTAACGTCGTCTTTAGCAGACGACATAAGCATTAACTGGCAATCTGAACACGGAAGGTTGCCCATAATAATTTGAAGGTATACCTGTCCACTAATTTCCAAGATCGCTTAACACAGGACAACAAAGTGCCATGTGCACTCCATTCTCTTTCGCACATTGACATCAGTAAGGTCGCTTTCATGATGTTGTCAGTAATGGCAATGATGCATATATATATATATATATATATATTTTTTTTTTACTCACCGGGACATCTTGTGGAGCACATGTCACTGCCAACAGGCCCTGCAACACACACACAGATTCATGTTTAGATTAGTTGATTGGTTTACTATTCTCAGCGGGACTAACAAATAATGTGTAATGAAGAAAAATAATACAGCAAGAAGGTTTTCTCCACCCCCATCGTGTCAGCAACAATTGTCTTGTCTTGTCTTGTCTTGTCTTGTCTTGTCTTGCCAAACTCTTTGTCTTGGCTTGTCATTATATCTTTCTCTTTTGTCACAACACATTTCTATGTGTGAAATTCGGGCTGCTCTCGAGGAGAGCGTGTCGCCAGAATATGGGAGCGCCAACCCTTTTTTTTCTGCCTACAAGAGTATTTATTTTCCTATCAAAGTGGATCTTTCTACAGAGTTTTGCCAGGGACAACCCTTTTTTTTTTTGCCCTGGGTTATTTTACGTGCGTTAAGTGCATGCTGCACACGGAACTCGATATCGGTATCGTGTCGACCGAATGACTGCTGATCGTCCAGATTACTATAATAATAATAATAATAATAATAGTATTTCTACAGCGCTGAATCTCAGTGTGCAGAGACAAATCAAAGCGCTTTCACACCAGTCATTTACACGCATGCATAACTCTAAAACTGAAGGAACTGAAGACAAGGAAGGGGCAGGGGAGGGAGGCTATCTTGTGAAGAGGTGGGTTTTAAGGCCAGACTTGAAAGAGCTGAGTGCAGAGACATGACCGAAAGCGAAAGAGGAAGTTCATTCCAAATGCAAGGTCCAGAGACAGAGAAAGAACTACTCATGCAAGGTCTAAGTGGAGGGTGAGAAATGATTGAAAACAGCAACAACAAACAGGACATCGTCATACTACTATAACTACTACTACTGATAAAAACAATAATAAGGACTACGATGACTGTAGTGAAAGGGGGGGGGGGGGAAGGAGTTACCAATGCTTTATCACAGCAGGCAAAAACAACAACAACAATAAAAACAAGAGAGGCAAGGCCTTCAACACTCACTTGTGATACACTTTTAAAAAAAAATCCAAGCTTTTTATGTATTGAGTATAATTTCTAAATGTAATGTTTAAGATGAGAAAGATCAGTTTAAAGCAAATTAAGTCCCCTAGCACTAATTACAGAGTAATTTCCCTTTTTTTTACCATCTGCACCAAAACGTTTGCAAAAATAAATAAACCTTCCATGCTTTGCAAAAGAAGTTCCTGTTTGAACAAAAAATGATAATAATGACTGCTCTTGTTGTTGGGTCAGAATATCAGATCAAAGTGCCAAGTTTAGAGAATACAAAAAATATAAATATAACAGTAAATGCAGTTTGCATATAATTAGGCTTCATTTTTTATTTTTTGTGCTCATCCCAGAGGTGCAATATTGTTTTAAACTAGATGACTGGAAAGAACTGAATTTTTCCTATTTTTACGCCTAATTTGGTGTCAACTGACAAAGTATTTTCAGAGAAAATGTCAATGTTAAAGTTTACCACGGACACACACACACACACACAGACAACCGAACATCGGGTTAAAACATGGACTCACTTTGTTTACACAAGTGAGT